>NW_020838009.1:418611-752866 GCF_003676395.1 Aethalodelphis obliquidens
GTTTCCTGGGCGAGTCGAAACTCCTAGGAGACCGCGAAGGTCTAACAACAGCAGGCAATATTTTATTTCTTCTGACCATTGTGTAATCACATAGAAGATACTGTGTGTATGCATATGTATTTGTGTGTATACCTTATTTTTCCCAAGGACGGGAGTTGTAGCTTTCCCCAAATCTGTATGGCTTCACGACCAAATCAAAATTAAGATCCACTCCAGTTTGGATTCTGCTGTTCTTTGGGAGTTAGTGCAATATAGAAAATACTTAAGAAGGGAATGTAATACAGAAAATACTTAAGAAGGGACTGTATGTGCAAGGCAAGAAGATTATCCGAGGCCAACTGAAGAAAAACCCAAGGATCATAAGAAGGGGTTTATAATTGGGGAAGAAAGACACATAATACACAGTATAAGGAAAAATTATCCAGTGGGTGGTGGGAAATGAAGCCAGCATGTCAGGAGGGCAGTACTGAGCTGGGCCTTTGGCCATGAATGGGATTCAAAGAAGATGCACTTAGGCAGACGTGCATTGTGGGCAGAAGCTGGGATGAAGACAGAAAGGAGTTGTGAGAGAAGATTGAAAATAAGGGGAAATGGTGCAAAATATCAGAGATAAGTATAGAAAAGTAGGTGAGAGCCAAAATATGTAGATTCTTGAAAACTCTACTAAGGAAACGGCTTGATCCTATTGGCAAGTTTCGAGGAGCAGAGACACACGTGGGATGTGACTTAGGGAGATGATGAGGATGAAAACTGGGAAAGGGGAGGGACAGAATTGTACTCTCCTAGAATGCCGGGAAATTCACCTACGAGATAGCAAATGTGACTGAATTCCCTCACATATTGAACCAACATCTTTTGACCCCTGTCCTTTTGTCAGGCACCATGTTAGGAACAAAGAGAAGGAAGGCGATGCAGAAGTGCTCAGGGGACAGGGGGCCCAGAAGGTGTGAGAGTGTGGTTTCTGAGCAGAGGCAACAGAACATCTCTGGGTGTCCAGGGAGGCCCGGAGAGCTGTTAAAATTATGTCTGCGTGTGTCTGAGGGTGTTTCTGGAAGAGGTGAGCATTTGAATCAATAGACTGAGAAAGGAGGTGGTCCTCCCCGTCGTGCTCAGGCATCAGCCAATCACTGAGGCCTGAGTAGGACAAACAGGCAGAGGAAGGGCAAGCTCGTTCTCTTCAGACTTACTCAGATATTGTGAATGCAGCTTCCAGTGGAGTTTGAACTCCCACACCCATTTCTAGGTCCTGCTGTCAGATTGGCTCTGCACGGCTTCCAGGGTTGGAAATTTGGGGTCACCAGGTCCGTCAGATGCCCCATTGCTTCCCTGTGCTTTCCCTTCACAGATGCTGCATCATGCAAGCTTTTATGTTGATGCTTTTCCCCATCTGCTTCTATTTTGTGGTGCATGTGGAAAACTTGGCACTTGGTTTTGTTGTAGCTGTTGTCCATGGGTATAAGGTTTGGCATTTGAGTTCTCTTACTTTATGGGGAGAGATGGAGAGAGGCAAGAACTATGTGGCTGCGATTATTTTCCTAGACTAACCTGATTTATTGTATTTTGATAGGTGACGTTGAAGACCAAAGACCTTCAAGATTTGAAGAATTGTTTGATTTTTCATCACATGATGGATAGTTGGGGAGCTTACAGAACACTCATCCGGTCATGGTTTGTGGTCACCCCTGAACGCAGTGCACGGCTCGCTCTAGCTGGCACCGTGGGGGTAAAGAAAGGCTCCCCTGCAGTAGATCCCGGTCCATTTAAGTGGTTTGAGGTCATCCCATCCTGATGTTAAGCACTGGTGTTCTTTCCTGACATGACCCTCATTTTGATAGTTCATATTGTTCTAAGCCAGAGTAAACGTTCCCTAGAGATGAAAGATATAAAGCTTGTCAAAGAGTCTGTGTCTGATTCATCACCTGACCTACAGTTCCTTGTGCAGCGCTGTGCACCCTATGGGTTCTCAATACATATTAATTGAACTGAATTGAATTGAATTTACACTCTGCTCGTTTCACAAACAGGTTAAGTGAAGATTAACAACTTCACAGCAGTCCTAGCAACTGAATTAAAGAATATCTGTGTGTATCTGTAATGTCTTGAATTGGTCCAACAGGAGTGTCTTAGGATGGAAAAATCTATACTTGGGGAGGAATTGTCCTTTAGCTCGTACTGCTACTTGCTCATAGAAACAGCTGTGAATGTTCACACTGGGCTTCTCATTTTCCCCTTGGTAGAAAGTGTCTGCAAAAATCCCTTAAAGATCTAATGATTTCTTATTTTTTCTTAATGTATTTTGACAAGAAGACAAGGTGAAAACAGACATGGCCGTACCACAAACTAGAGATGTGAGGTGATGCCATTCATACCATCGCAGAACAGGCTCTGAGGTCAGGGATCTCCATGGAGAATGTGTGGTGGTAGACGGGAGGCTTCTTTTCATCTTACTTTGATTTACATCTTTCTACAAATGAAGCAAAGGATAAAATACAGGCTATCTCTGACTTTGACGCATCTAAATTTTATAAGGACAGTTTTCAATCTGGGGCTGCAAGAGCTTTCTAACTACCAAAAAAGAAACTGACTGGGCTTATAAAACTGTCACATGTGGGAAAGTTACAAAAACGAAGTATCAAGAACATTTTAAAAATTTCATAGTATTTCCTAGTCTAACAATATTAAATTTCCTACATTTGGTTTCCTCTTATGTTTTTGAAAACCAAAACGCTTTCCCATCAAATCCCCAAACTTTCTAAACTTTCTAAAGATAAATATGTTATCTTTTCCCTTCATCAGCTGATAGATATGCCTTGTGAAAAGTGATGAAGAATTGAAAAAAATGCATTATGTCTCAACTTGGTAGGTTTATAATACATATTAATATATTAAAGTCTCTGAAAAGATTGGCAGTAAAGAAAATGTAAAATTGCTTCCCTCACATCTGAACAGAAAATACTTCATCATGAAAAGTATATCATGAAAACTGTGATCTGCTCATTTGGGAAATGTTTTCTGGGTCTAAAAGACCCCTTTTCCCATAAAGTCATTCATTGTATATGGACCACTGAGCACTAATTCAACAGCTCTCTGATTTCAACTGGGAAATTCATAGCTCAAAGGTTGTGAGTTCAGGTGAATTTTGCACGATCAGATCCTATTTATCTGTTTACACTCACATTGGGTGTCTCTTATACTATTGCTTATTGGGAAGGTTACGTGAAGATACATCCTGACATTCTCAGCTCTTCCTCCTGGCCCTAAACAGTTTTAAACAGGAGGCATTGATTTTTTTTTTTTTTTTTTTTTTTGCGGCACGCGGGCCTCTCACTGTTGTGGCCTCTCCCGCCGCGGAGCACAGGCTCCGGACGCGCAGGCTCAGCGGCCATGGCTCACGGGCCCAGCCGCTCCGCGGCATGTGGGATCTTCCCAAACTGGGGCACGAACCCACATCCCCTGCATTGGCAGGCGGACTCTCAACCACTGCGCCACCAGGGAAGCCCGGCATTGATTTTTAATAGCACATCTTTTAAAATAAAATGTTCTTGAAATCTCAAGGGAATGTTTTAATGGTAGGGGCTCTGCATTTTGCTTCCCTGCCCTGACACATGAGAGGAAGAAAGCTTAGCTATCACTTACATGTGGAATCTAAAAAAAGGGTACAAATGAACTTATTTACAAAACAGAAATAGAGTCACAGATATAAAAAAAAAAAAACAAACTTATGGTTACGAGGGGGAAAAGAGGGAGAGGGATAAATCAGGAGATTGGGATTGACATATACATACTACTATATATAAAATAGGTAACTAATAAGGACCTACTGTATAGCACAGGGAACTCTACTCAATACTCTGTAATGACCTATATGGGAAAAGAATCTAAAAAAGAGGGGATATATGTATATGTATAACTGATTCACTTTGCTGTACAGCTGAAACTAACACAACATGCGAATCAACTATACTCCAATAAAAATTTTTTAAAAATTGGATAGACATACTTGAAAATAAGTGAGCTCATTAACAAAGTGCAAAATATAGCCTAACAAATGTGCTGCAGCGTCATAGCATGTTTTCCTCATAGCAAAAAGTTGAAAACCATGTAAATATCCCCAAATAGGAATTTGATTAAATGTATGTATAACCGAATTTACAATAAAAATCTTTAAAAAATTTTTTTTAGAAAAGAATGCTTAGCTATCAAAATATTTAGTGATTTAATCCCTTAGAAAATTGGGATTGGATTCGGCCACTTCTGACACTTTGGGAATAAAGTTGACCCTGGCCAAATTTTTCACAGTTTTCCTGATAAGTGAACTCAATTGAGAAGTATTGCACAATAGGAGGATTCTAAAAATGGTACCCTGATGGAGACATAGATATAGATGGATATATAGGTGAACAACAAAATATCCATGAACCTAACATGTACATTTGTTGTAATATTACATTATGACAGCACTGCAGTTGGAAATTTGTATGGGTTGTTCACTGTTTGCTTTATGCTCACATCTCAGATTAGAAGGAGTTAACAAAGTTCAAAGACATGTGTAGTGCATAATATGACTTTAATTCTTCATATTAAACATGAAGCATGAGGAAATGACCTATTTCTGGATCTCTTCCGAGCTAATCTTGAGGGTATGTGTTTATTGCTCATTTTAGTTCTGATAATTCAGCATTAGTCTAGAGCTGGGAATGTCAATTCTCTCCACAATTCTTTGACTCACTAGGACATGGAAACACAGCATTTAACCTGCGTCTTTGAGAGATCTCTCAGTAGTAAGAGAGCTGCTTCTTTTCAAGTTGCTGTTTCATTCAATTCAATAGATATTTATTGAGTTTTCCTAATTATGTTGTGTGCAGGGGATAACAGAAGTGAAAGAAAACCTTCGTCCTCAAGGAAATATCTATCTAATGGGCGAGAAACCATTAAAATAGAGACAAACACATCTTGCTATGGTCATAGAATATGTCACCTTGCTCGGCCTGGTTTGGGGGTGGTGAGCAAAGACTTTCCAGAGGAAGTGATGATTCATTTAAATGGTGACCGGGACTTCCCTGGTGGCTCAGAGGTTAAGAATCTGCCTGCCAATGCAGGGGACACGGGTTCGAGCCCTGGTCTGGGGGGATTCCACATGCCGCGGAGCAACTAAGCCCGTGCACCACAGCTACTGAACCCGCGTGCCACAACTACTGAAGCCCGTGCACCTCTAGCCCGCGCTCTGCAACAAGAGAAGCCACCGCAGTGAGAAGTCCGTGCACCGCAACGAAGAGTAGCTCCCGCTCGCCGCAACTAGAGAAAGCCCGCGCGCAGCAACGAAGACCCAACACAGCCAAACATAAATAAATAAATAAATGGTGACGGATGAAAGTGTGATCTAGAAAAAGAGGGGAGTGAGTGTTCCAAGCAAAGGAGAAAATATGTTCGAGGACATGGAGGCATAGGAGAGCATGAATCTTCTCTTGGAGAAATCTCACGTTCTAGTCAAATGCGGGGGTGGGGGGGCGCCTGCCACCAGATTAGGGGGTTTGTGGATGAAAATCAGGGGTGTGGGGTGGAGGGGCCTGCAGGCACTTACAGACTAAACTCGGGAGAAGAGTACGTTCAGAACTGCACTTTAGAAAGACCAGTCCCAGCCTCGGAATTTTAAAGAAAGTAAAAATTAAACTAAATAAAAACAAGATTAAAAGAAGACAATTTCCTCTCAAAGATAAATTGAGAGGAAATTACAAAAGAAAGAGAGAGATCACCAATATCCTAGTGAGATCCATGATCTAAATTAAGTGAGAATAATATTTGCATAAAATAGTGTCATTAGGAGTCACCCTGGCAGATCAAAGAACTGGAGTTTTGTTAGTTTGCATTTTGCACAGGACTGCGACAGTGGCCGTGCTATGGGTCCTCTTTCTTTGAAAGGGAATAGAGCCCCAAGACTGATCCCTGGAAAGGAAAGTGTACCAGCCTCCCCAGAACCCAACCTGCTTCTCCTAGTTGAATGTTCAGACGCCTGGGCTTGGGTGTGAAACAAAAGATTTAGAGAATCCCTTAGTTTCTTCAAGTGTAAAATAGGGGTGCTTACCTTTGAGAGTAATTCTGAGGGTTCAGTGAGCTAATTTATAGGAAACCCTGAGAACAATGCCTGACACAGCAAGGGCCTGGTGAGTAGTAAGTCATTATTAGTAGTGATAACATCACCATTACAAAGAAATACAATAAAAAGCAAATAACGTTATATAAATTAATATTTTGTCTTAAAAGTGTCATCGACTGAAACACAATGAGTTTTCCGTTTGTCCTACTGTTGTGTGGGCATTAGTGGGGTTGGCTCTTTATAGCTGACATCTTCATTATAATCACATTGTTTCAGGAAAACGTTTTCTACAAAGTGGTGGGAAGGAAATGAATACAAGAAAGGGTGAGGGGAGATGGGCCTGCCATTGATTGAAAGCAACGTTTTTCCCATCAAGAACGAAGAGCATCCAGGGAATTCCACCTTCTGCCTTAGAAAGTTTATTAAAATATCAATGAGCTTGTAGCTTCTTAAACGATTTCAAATGACTGTGAAAAATCAGCAGGTAGCTGCCTGTTATGCTAGTTTCTGACCAGAGGGAACTGACCAGAGGGAACTGACATGCTGACACGTTAGGAACAAACTGTCACCTTTAAAGAAAAAGTATTCTAAGTGACACAGTGAGAGTGTCAAAGACTGTGGTTGTTGTTTGCCTTGTCAGGAAACAAGCAAGGCCTATGTCTCTGTGTCTTCCCGATACAATGGATTACAGAGAATATTGACAACTTACAAACGAACGATCCATTTTGGATTTGCTGGCGTGGGTCTTCTTAAAAAAATAAAAGCAGCAGATTTCAGGCTAGTATATTTTTTTCAAGAGTCAATGAGAACAAATCTATCATTAATGTCAAGGAAATATGTACCCGGATTTTTCTGGATTGTTTGTAAAACCCATGGTCTCTGTGGTTCTGTGTGTGTAAATCTGGTTTCCTAGTAAGAACTACTGAAAACACGATATTCCCATGTGTTTTTAATATACGTCTGATAAGTGGAAATTACTGCCCAGGTCCTGAACCAAGGGAGTAGAAAGGGCTGCCACTACCCCTCAGTCACCACCAATTTCTAAAGGCTGTTATGCATCCGTCTTTGGAGGAGACGCATCTCCAGATGCTTCTGGTTTCGGGGGAGCAGAACACCACTGGTCCCTTTCTGCGGAATGGAAAACGCACTTCATGAACAGATACATCTGTGCTCACCCTTTCAGTCAACCAGTACTCGCCTGCCTGCCTGCTCTGTGTCAGGCACCTATTTTCTGACCCATAAATAATTCCAGACAAAATACAAAATAGGCAGAATTTTAATAAACTGTACATTTTAGGTTACTCCACCCAACATAGATTATAAGGTTATGGAGAACGTTTTCAAGGCGGATTTCATGACATAGGTGTGCGTAGCAAACATATTACGAGCGAAACTTGGTTTGAATTGTTACGAGTAGGTACAGATGGCTCTTAGACAAAATCGTTAATTAGGTTAATTATTTCTTGCACAGGTAACCATTTACATACCACTGAGGAATCTAAACCTGTGAAATATTTTATGTATTTTAAATAATTAGAGATTGAGTCAAAGGCCCTGGTTCTACCATCCATTATGAACAATGATATCAATACTTTAAAAACTTGGTGAATTAGATACAGCAAGGCTTCAGTGAAAGGAGTTAGAGAGCTTTAATGACAAGATGATTTGTCTCTTAAATTTAATAGGCTTCGAAACTTGGTTAAAGGCCTCAGAAACCTACCTGGATGCTCCAACCTTATTTTAGCCCATGATTAAATCACATTACCGAAAAGACCTCAGAAAATGCCTCTTGATGGGAAACTATTCAATTTATCATCTGCAAGATGCATCCCAACCCTCATGAAAGTGTTTTCTCAAAACCCTCAGAGAGATTTTTCCAAGGTAGGCAAAAATTGTAATTATGTGCATCTTCTCCAAAATTATAGATAATATGCCAAGTTCTTCCTCAAATTTTAGGCCAGCTTTATTCTTTTTTTTTTTTTTTTGCAGTACGCAGGCCTCTCACTCTTGTGGCCTCTCCCGTTGCGGAGCACAGGCTCCGGACATGCAGACTCAGCGGCCATGGCTCACGGGCCCAGCCGCTCCGCGGCATGTGGGATCTTCCCGGACTGGGGCACGAACCCGTGTCCCCTGCATCGGCAGGCGGACTCTCAACCACTGTGCCACCAGGGAAGCCCAACTTTATTCTTAATAACGACAATCCTTTGTGTCAAATATCCTACATGAAAACAGAAAAGATTTAGTAACAACTTTTCTGTTCTCTATCATCATCACATCGTATTTCTTAATTGACAGCACGGCTTAGAAAATTTTAAAATTATTTGTGGCATTAGTCAAATAATCAGTTTTTGGTGTTTTAGAGAGGCCAAACTACTAAATAGGCAAATAGCCCAGAATTTTAATTAATATTTAAATTTTGATTAACATTTAATTTAAATAACACCTAATTTAAAATCTTTTTTAGAGCTTTTGTTATAATATCACTTCAAAATTCAGAGGATGATTTTCTGGATTCTTGGAAGAGCAACTTCCAACCCCCAAATTACGAGGCAACGTTGCCCCTTTATCCTTCTCCTTCTTGTACTGGAATTCAACCCAATTGTCCCCACTCCTAGCCTCTATGGGAGGGGCGGGCCCAGGTGGGTGCTACTGTGACCCCTCCCAGTGATGGCAGAATAGGGCTGAAATAAGCCAGTAAAGGAAGCAGGGCTGGACCTTCCTCGTCTCTTCTGAGAAATGGAACCTTACAACATGTATTAAGATGCTCGGAAGCATTTGAACGAATGGTCCCTTCGAATTGGGCTCACCTGCTCATTTTTGGACATTGTGAGCGAGCCAAAGAGCAGCAGAGAGAAGCAGAGGAAAGGCTTGCTGGCCCCGTGGTGAGTGGTCAAGACCTCAGACAGCAGCTTCGGAGGCCCCAGACTCCTGTGCCTCCACCCTGTCTTCTTTACAGGAGATCCAGCTTCTGCACCTATACTGCACTACTGATCATTGAGCTATTATTTTATCCTTCGAAATTATGAAAAACCTTGAGAAGAAACATCCTTCTTTATGTTGATGATATGGTCTTGCTTTTGTTCCCAGGGCATGGCTCAAGAAGTATTTGAACCCGTCGACCAAACTCTCTCAAAGCAGCTCAGTATGAACTACAGTGTAAGCTGTAAATGCTGCATGTCTCGGCACCCAGACGGACCACGAGGGGTGATTTCAGGCAACAGCTTTAGTCCCTGATTTATCTGCAGATGTGTTTCGCAGTTTGCTCATCCCCATGTGTCTAAGCATATGAAGTTCTAACAATGCTGACATCCCACCTGGACCATACTTTGTAAAGCGACAATCAATTAGTGCCTTTTGACCTGGGAGGAGGTAAACCGTCTCTCTTTCAGTAAGAAAGCTCAATGTTGACAGAGACACGGCAGAAACTAGCATTCTGATAGAGTTCTGGGGCAATAGAAATTGCTCCCCTTTTTTTTGGGAAAAAAAAAACCCTCAACTTGTATCAAAAGCTTCAACTTGGGCTTCCCTGGTGGCGCAGTGGTTGAGAGTCCGCCTGCCGATGCAGGGGACGCGGGTTCGTGCCCCGGTCCGGGAAGATCCCACATGCCGCAGAGCGGCTGGGCCCGTGAGCCATGGCCGCTGAGCCTGCGCGTCCGGAGCCTGTGCTCCGCAACGGGAGAGGCCACGACAGTGAGAGGCCCGCGTACCGCGCAAAAAAAAAAAAAAAAAGGTGGCTCGAACCTATATTGGGGCAAGGATGCGAGTCTGCCTCTTCCTTTATGATCAGGACTCGTAACTTACAGCTCATGAGAAACACCAAGTATGTGTAACGTCCACTTTCTTCAGCAGTTTGATTTAACTATTTGCTGACCAACTTCTGCTAAGACGTTGAGTCTCTGAGAGGAAACATAAGCGATACAATGAGTCCTCCTTTTTCTATCCTCCAAGTTCGTGCTAAGTAAATTTACTGTCTTGAATCAGATTACTAGGATGTCAAATGTATTATCCGAGGTTCTTGAAGAAGTGCTGATATTTATTCTCCAAATATTTGGTCCAAGTAGCTGTACATGTTTTATTAAGCGCTGGTTTGGGAAGTGATTTTACAAAACTCACATCAGCTTTTCTGTCCCGGCAGTTCAGAAGACTCATTGCATTTTGTTTCTTAGTGTCTTTTAAATTGAAAGCAGTGGTCCCCTATAGGAACAAAGTAAAACAACGGTTTCCATGGACAAAATGGGATTCTAGTAGGTACTGGAGTTATAGGGACACTGTTCTTGTTAGACTTTCCTGAAAAACAAAACAAAACAGTTACTATGAAAATGCTTCAGAAAATGGGCTTCAGCCAAGAAAATGATGTTATCTGTGAATCACACGTATTTTTATAGTTCGAGGCTATTTCCTACTGCTGACAGTGGTGACTGTAAATAATTTATCAGACTGTAGATGATCATCTATACATGCATCTCATTTATATAGTTTCTAACAATTATCTATGTTTATTAGCTGGCGTTTAATTGTAGCCAATTTAAAGGAATATCATGTGTAGACATAACAGAATGATATTAACAAGAGTAGTTTTAAAAATTAGGACGCATTGGGTCAATAACTAAAAACAATTTCCTGTCATTCTTCTGCATGCTGAAGGGTTTGGATATATTATACTTTCTCTCTACCTCGCCCGTAATAAATATTGTGGCCAGAGGCAATGCGCTCAGCCTGTGGAAATATTTTCCACAAATATTTCTCTGTAATGATTGGGTACGTGAATAATGATTATGCATCACAAACATTCCCTCTGTTAGTCTTACAAGCATCCTGGGAGATGTGTGAGTTCAGAAATAGGATTATCATTTATTTTCATGACTTTCTTTTTAACTTGTGATCTATTTCTCCAGTAGAACATGAATTGTCAAATGCTAATTGTTACTTGAAGTTGTTTCTTTCCTCAGATTAAGCTCGCAAGTATTCTTTTCCCCTCCTCTCTTACATATAAATGTGAACACACACTTGCAGAATAATGGGGCTTTGTTGTCATAGAAAACTATTAAATCACATATCTTTTATTTCTTAGGTTAAAAAAATAAGCATAGATATATGAGGAAAAAGTGAATGAACAACCCTGGGACTATATTGGTTGATTATTTTAAGTCAGAAGCTTCTGAGACAGTTTTCCTACTGGAAGTTGAGAGACTACTATTCTAAAGAATTTGCAGAGATCGTCCTGGCTGAATTCTTACTTTGCCCGACGTCTTCAATCACAAATTGCATTGCAATATAATGCCATCTACTGTGTGAGAATACTTTGGGAATATCACTGAACATCACAGGAGGCTGTGAGCTCTGACTAAATTACAACTGTGATCCTGCCAAGATCTTTGAGGAAATTGAACCATTTTATTAAGTGGCCCCTTAAACATACGCCAGGCTAATAGTGAACTTTTAAGCTCACTCTACATTCAAAAGATTAAAAATTTAATAAATTTTGAAATTATTTAATGTAACTATTTTGAAGAACTGTGGTATACGTCAAAGGCACGTATGGAAGCTATTTTCAAGAGCCAGTCCTAGCCTAAGAGGCATATTTAACTTTTCTGAGAATCATTCTATATTCTGCAGAGTTCCCCACCTCAGGTGCCTGCAGGGGCCATGAAGGTAACGTAGGGAGAAATCATGCCAGAAACAAGTGCTGGTGCAGATATTGTATTGGGGGAGGAGGGGCAGACACACTGGGGGGACGTGTTCCATCCGAAAAATTAATCAACCCCTTAGACTTCAGCCCTGGAGGAGTAGGGGGTTGCTGTGGTCGGGCTCGACTTTTAAAGAGAAACCAGAAGTTTATGTTTTTCCTATAAAAATGGAAAATGCTGATTTTATTTAGTAAAACATCTGAGTGTTCTAAACAAAACATGTCCCAGATCTTACTTGAATTCAGGCCTTCAGGTTGTGGTCTTTCAACAACAGAGCTGAACAAAACTCCTAGTAAGAAACAAATATTGTAACTTTGAAATACAAATATGGTGAAAATTGATCCTATTTGGGGAAAAGTTGTCTAAAATATCTTATAAAGACATATACTCATATATACTCAATCTTTGTTAGGAAGCATAAGCCGCATTACTGATGGCTTCATTCCACAGGTATGTATTGAGTACTGGCTATACCTGTAAGGTTTGGCTTGGTAAGGTGAGGGGCTCGATAGGAACGTGAAACAAGATTCTTGCCTTCCAGGAGTTTCTGATCTGTCTGTACACACACACTCACACACACACACACACACACACTCACACACACACACACACACACAGAGTATAGCTAACTATTAACAGGAAGCAGTGTAGCAGATTAATAATAATTCTGTGTTTTCTAATATTTATACCCATTGTTTCACATTATTTATTTTTATATCATGGACATTGAAACAAAAATAATATATTTTCTCTGAAGGGTTCAGATCCTCCTCCCCAACCCTCTTCTCTCTTTGGTTTTGCTGAATTACTTTCTATTTTCTTCTCTTTTTTTTCCCCTTAAATTCCAGGGCCTCTCTTCTAATATAGTCTTGCATTCAAATATCTTTGCCTAACTTATTACAATGGTTACACTAGTTACAAATCCTAATCCATTCAGTAATTTAACTATACAATAGTTACATGGGTTAAAGTTTCCCTGAGTTCCCTACCTCACATTAGGTTTCCCTGGAAGCCCCCATCCCCCCAGGCACCTCTTCTTCCCGGCAGCTGCAGATCTGGCCCAGAGTACCCATGTTAGTGAATTGCAACCAGGAATTTTGCAGCTACTTCCTTTCTCCATCCAGTGTCCTCGGGCAGGCCACAACCTGCACAGCTGTACCTGAGCAACCCTGTAAGTAGTGAACTTCCTGAATTCTGGAATAACAATATGACCAGAGATGTGGAGTCTCTGACTCAGTTTATGAGCTTTGGGCCTATACAGAATCATTGGATTTCAGCCCTTCTCTCTCATTCAGCTCTCCTGCCTTGGACGCGGTATTAGTCTAGAAAGCAAGATAAGAAAGGAAGACTTAGAGGGATGCAGCCACTCTGCATTTTTCCTTGATTTCCATGTGAAAAAGGATAAATTGTGTAAATCGAGAGGGATAGTGAGCCATGTACAGAACCTAAACACTTCACAGCTATGGGGTCACCCTGGCTTGGGGCTTCTTTTGAGCAGAAATAATAATGATGGAAAAAACACAAATGTTCATTTCAGGTGGCTGCCCTGTGCATGTTACATATGCTGAGCCTGTTGAGTCTTTAGTCCTCAATACAGTCAAGCTCGCTTTGGCTACTGCCATGGTGTTTGTTTTCTACTATAGATGAGAAATTGAGCCCAGAATGATTATATCCTCAAAGTTAAGTGGGGGACCTCAGATTCAAACCCAAGCCAGCTGGCTTCTCAGTAAAGCCACCTGCCCCGCCTGATGGTCTACTACGTTGGGCAGGGTTTATTGAAAATACCAGGAGGCTGATAGACGTTTTATTCCACAATTCCACAACCAGTTATTCTGTTTCATAACACAGAGCAGGGTTTCTAAACAGATCATCTATTTACATTGATTACCTTACACACTGGAGGTGAGGATGACTCTACAAAGGCAGTGCTTGAATTAATACATTTTCACACGATCAGATAAATCTGCCGCGTACTGAGAACTTACCTGCACTGAGGTACTGTGCTGAGTACCTCACACCCATGATTTTAAATCCTCAGATTGCATTATAAGGAAGAGGTGATTCTCCTTACGGAAAGGGGAACGGAAGCCCCAAGATCTTTTAAAATGGTGACTTGCAGTGTCACCTGTAGTCCCGTCATGAGGTGATACACAGGGCTTCCAACGCTGCTTTACAGGGTGGGAAAACCCCTAAAGGAAAGATTCCTCCTAAGATCGAGCCTGTCCTGGGGTTCTGCTGATGGCAGTTGTGAAATAGCACAGGAAGAAAAGTCAAGAAGGAAAGAAAACAAAGGCAAAGAGCACAGTCGTGAGTTTAGGAGGCAGATGGGAGCGGGAAAGGCAGCCTCGCTCCCTCCCATCAGCTGAGAACAATGCAAGAGGCAAGGATGTCCGGAGGCTGCGCGCCCTGATCAGAGGTCGTGGGCGAGATCCCTGGTGCGTCGGCACCCGTCTGTAGTCATTAGTATCACAGGGACACGGAGCGGGGCTGTCGCAGCCCGGGTTCCTCTCATTGCTGACGACTTCTTTAAAAAATGAATCACGCACACCTCCATCGCGTTTTGTCAGGTTAATGATAAACCTTTTTGAAATTACTCATTGCGACTGTGGGTCAGCCATGTGGGCTGCCACGCGTCCCACCGAGAAGGAAAAATGCCCAGGGACATCCTCATTGTGTGGGGATGGATAGGGAGAGACAGCCCCACTCCTGCTGAAGGAGACAGTTTCCTGAAAGCAGGAACTGCACCTAATGTGGTGACAGTTCCCATTTTATTTATGGCTTCAATGCACCTGTAACAGACCCTAGATTAGAGAAGGGGGCCCCATTGTACATATCACTCAATGCTTTTTAATTTTTTTTTTTTTGGAGGGAGGAGCCAGAAGGATTTGCCCAGCTCGTTTAATTAAATGACTCATTTTCAAAATGACCCATAACAATAATGAAGTTGTTTATAATCTTATCTCTGGGAAAAAATGCTATGGAGACATTCAAGAAAATTTAAGGAAAATATTTAGATTATGTATATACACATAAACTAGGATACAGGATTTTGGCGTTTGGGATTTTCAGAAAATAGTTTTGCTCTTCTTATTTTAAATCCACAATGGCATTGCAAAATTGCATTTCTGCACAGTAAAATGAGTGTTGCAAGGAGGATGGCTCTGTCTGCAATGTTCTCTCCTCATTGGAAAATTACATTCATGTCCATTGAAACTCTGAGCCAAAACGTCAATCAATCATGGTGTGTCCTTCACATTTCTCAGGGCGCAGGAAATATAATGCACAGCAAGAGAATAAATAGACAACAAAATTATTAATAGTCACAAATGATGTACATAATAGATGTTATGTGGATGAGTGTATGAAATGGTATATTGGGGTCATCTCTAAACAGTTTCTACAACTAATAGTTGCACACAGGTGTCTTCGGCCAAAGTGGTAGAGTTCTGGAACTGACTGCACATTGATGACCCCCTTCCTGACCTCACAAAATCTAGCCTGTCAAATGCACCCCCTTCACCTCGTTTCTTGCTGTCTGAGCCCTGGGCTGGGTACTGCTGTGGGTGCAGAGGGTGAAAATTACAGGTTGATTATAACGTCGGGGCTAGAGCAGGAAATGTGAAAAACAGCCATACCTCCAGGGAGATGAGATGGAAACCAGCAAAGTGGAGCTACCAGCATGTGGCTCTGGGGGTGAATCAAACTTGATGAGAACATGTGAAGACCTGATGGAGGAAGTGGTGATCAGGCTGCGTTGTTTCTCTCTTTCAGGTGGTTCCTCTTGTTCTCTAATGGCCCAGGGAATGTCCCAGGGTTTTCCAGGAAGCCCTGCTTTCCCTCACTGGCCCCCGTGCATGCGCACAGACACACACATGCACGAGCACACACATGCACACCCTGCAGGCCCATCACTCCCCTTCCCTCTCAGCGGTGCCTGGTCTCCAGTACCCTCTGTCCCTCTTGCAGTTGAGTCCCTGTGTGTCCTCCTGGCCAAGACCGTGGCCCCCAATCAATCTCACAACCCCTGACACCCTGACCCTGACATCAGAGCATGACCCCTGAAATGTGACACTGACCTCATCACAGCCGACCTGCGACCTTCAGTGACCCCCCCCCCACCCTTTACTTATGGAACAAAGTCAAACTCCTTCTCTGCCAGTTGGTCCTCACCCTGGGTATAACGGACATCCTCCTGTGTGTGTGCACACGTATGTGCATGTACACATGTGTGCGCTCACACATGCATGTACTCACGCTTGTGTGTGCACTTGTGAATTGTGCACGTGTGAGTGTGCATGTACACACGAGTGTGTGTGCCTGTGTGTGCTCACACCTCCCACTGCATCCCATAACCATTTATTACCTTTGATAAGTGTGTCTGTCTGGGTGTCAAGGGTGACGTGTCACCAGGAAGAGTCAGGAAACCATGGGCTGCCAGAGAGCTGGGGGACGGGGGAGGGTGATAGTTTTAAAAGGGACAGGTAAGGAATCAAAGGTTTCCCTTGATTTATGGCTTCCCTGGCCCGCTGTCCCCAAGGGTGTCATCCTGCCCCCAGGGGTTCCGAAAGAGGACGACAGAGGAGTGCAGGCTTAGGAGGGGGGTGCAGGGAACACACGATCCACCCATTCTGTGCCTAACAGTCTCCCTTCTGCCACGATCCCTGGACTTCAAGTGCGCGTTCATGTGACAGAAGGACTTGGAGATCAGCGGTGTCTCTTCCGAGTCTTTGATAACAAGGATGCTTTTCCTCGGTCCCCTCTGGAGAGGATTAGGAATCGCCTCCCTCTTCTGCTTGCTCCCTAATTTCACGCTGCCTGGGCTGGCGCTGAACGCCTTCGTTCCCTGCACACTAATTGCTTAGCTCACAATAATTGATATCTTATGAGGTGCTGGGTAAATTAATCGGTTAATGTTCACGAAAGGATGTTGTCCTCACATGTAAGGCAGTACAAAATGGGACTTTTATTTAGTACCTGCATCACAACTTGATTCGTGCCTCCTTCCATCCATTCTATCTCTACCACATTAATTGTCTCACGTACGCATAAGTGGCTTGATTCGCAGGAGGGCTCAGAATGTATTCTGGTGGGTGGGACCACGTAAGGAGAAGCAGGTTGGTTGCCCGAATTTGCAACCCCCATCCTGTCACTTTCTCCATTAAGGCCTCTTGCCATTTGGAACTTAAGGTTTTTTTCTTCATCAAAAGTCCACTTTTAGCCTGCAAATAACTCCTAAGAGGCATTGTGTTCACCCAATAACACTTTATTCTGTTAAAACCTTATTTCCCAGTGGTGCTGAGTTTAGCAGTCAGCTGGGAGTTGGAAGTTAGGAATGCAGAAGACATTTAGTGCTTGCTGAAGGCCCAACTCTTCCCAACACCTGCTTCCTGGTCACCTTGTCCTTGGGCAGGACCCTGCCACTAATTCTGGCTCATGAGTGATGGGCAGGAAAGTGCAGAAGCTTCCCTGGGACCCTCTGATCCTCGCTCCCGACCCCACTGGCCACGAGGAAGTGGAGGCTCGGTCAGCCGGGGGCACTGAGAGGCTGTGTGGGGCAGAGCCCTCCCCACTGGCTCCTGGGGAGACGGGCTGCGGACAGGAACTAACCCTTCCTGCGAATCACTGAGATTCAGATCAGTTTGCTTCTAAAGCGTAACCTGGCACCTCCTGAATAATAATAGGAATATGAGGGGCAGGATGTAGTGCAAAAAATATCCAAAGGCAGTGATGATTTTGCCTATGTTGTCTAGGAATAGTCCTACGGGTTATATTCTTTTCCCTTCCTTCCTCCCTTCCTTCCTAACTTCCTCACTCCCTTCCTTCCTCCCTTCCTTCCTTCCTTCCTAACTTCCTTCCAACTTCCTTCCTTCCTTCCTTCCTTCTTTCCTCTCTCCCTTCCTTCCTTCCTTCCTCCCTTCCTTCCTTCCTTCCTCCTCGTCTTCCCCTCCCTTCCCTCTCCCTCTCCCTCCTCCTTCTTCTCTCTCTCTGTCTCTCTCATTTAGGGACTGGATATTGGCTCCCTTTCTTCCTTTGTGTCATCCACTCATTCTCTCGAAAAATATTCCTGAGTGTCTGTCATATGCTGGGCACCAGGTTAAGGTATGGACGTGACTAAACATGTTTTCCATCTGCAAAGCCCATCATAATATATAGTATTATCATAGTATAATAAAGACAAGGGATACCTGCAAAAATAACTAAATTGGTGTCGAGAGTGCTACTGGAGATGTGCATAGAGTTACGTCGGCGCCAAAGATGGGAGGAGAGGCGGCACCATGCAAAGAAATGAGGAAACTGAGGAGTGTCTTGGAGGAGAAAGGCTTTACCGGCAGAGGGAAGGGTAAGGATGCTCTCAGGCAGGTGCGAGTAGGAGAAAGAGGACTGGAGAGCCTGGCCAGGCAGAAGATGACAAAGTCCCGGCCCCGTGGCCGTGAGGCTCCTGGCGGCAGCACCAAGGGTCTGCCCGAGCCCTGCACAATTGCCCTCCTCTGTGGACGTTCCTCCTTCGGCCTTCCCTCGGCTGACCTAGCTTCTCTTCAGCCACGCCCACTGCTCACCCAGAGCCATCGATGCCAGTATCGTCATGTCTTCTGTCCCACAATCAGCTCTGGACTCCAGGCAGTCCCTTAGCCCTCTGTAGTAGCCAGGGTTCTCCAGAGAAACAGAACCAATATGATGGATACATGATAGCTAGATACCTAGCTAGCTAGATTAGATTTATTATAGGAATTAGTGCATGTGGTTATGAATTCTGAGAGGTCCCACCATCTGTCGTCTGCAAGCTGGAGGCCCAGGGGAGTTGTGGGGGTGATTCAGGCCAAGTCCAAAGGCCTAAGAACTGGGGGCCAATGTCCCCAGGTAGGAGATGGCCGTCCCAGCTCCAGCAGAGTGCGGACTTGCCCTTCCTCTGCCTTTCTGTTCTACTCAGGTCCTCAGAGGAGTAGACGGTGCTGCCCAGGAAGGTCAGATGGTTGGGGGGATGATCTTCTTCACTCAGCCTACTGGTTCCAATGCTCCTCTCTTCCAGACAGACCCAGACATCACACTTGCCATCTATCCGAGTGTCCCCAGCCCCCTCCAGGTGACCCATAATTCAACCATCCTGACTCCCTGATCTAAAGGGCCTCCCCTGATGGGGTTGAGGATGAGGAATTTGTTGAGCAGGTGTTCATATTCCATGGACATATAGAAGGGAATATTGCTTGGATGGTGTTACTGGAATTCATAGGGTCCAGCCATGGCATCATCTTAAACATGGGGTGCCCCTAATAGATTGTGTGTCCCCAAGTGCCTCAAGCAGCAGTTTGAACCCTGTTCTCCCCCCGGGACTCATCTCTGCAGAGGCTGGTTTTCTCTCTCCTGCCCATCCCCTCTGGCCACGGGGCCAGGGTGGGGTGGCGTCCTCACCTCTCTGAGCGTTTCTTTCTCCTTGTCATTTCTGTAGCACATCCCTGTCCCCAAAGCCTCCAGCATGGACTCTGGGACCTCGGTCTGTGCTCTCAGCCCTGGCTACTGGGGGTCCTGCCCTCATTCCTTCTGTGAAGATGGCAGTGCCAGGCTCGCTGTCACTGTCCCCAGCATCATTCCTGGCTCAGTTCTGGTGACATGGAGATGTTTTCTCAGTGCCCCAGCCTCTCACTTCTTAACCTCTCATCCTTCTAGACCATGTCACGACCGGTGACAGAGGGCCCTGCAAACTCAGGCTGACGAGTCCCCTCTCTGACCACTGTGTTCCCCGCCCCCGTCCCCGGCTTGCTCTCTCTGAACCTACCCGTCCTATCCCCCTTTGCCATCCCTCCCAACACTCACACCTCCTCCTTGACCAGCGGACACCATGGTTCTTCACACCATCACACCTTCACACACTCCTCCCCCACCCCCTTTTCTCCCTTTTCCTGCGTATCTGGATGAGACCCACTCAGACCATCCCTGTAGCCCAGGAGCCAGGAGAGGTCATCACATCCATGAGCATGGGCCCATGTGGCCCTCGTTCCCAGAAGATGGATCCCCCTTCCCTCTTTATAGCTCCTGTCCCTTCAGCCCCACTTTGAGCTTGCTCCCCATTTGGTTACCCAGTGGGTAACCTTGCTCCCCATTTCCCTGGGAAACAGAGCCTGTGGGAAGAGACTCCCTTAGGCTCCTGACATCAGATCTGCCCAGGTCCCTGCACTGAGCCCCTCGTCCTGATTTCTCTGGCGACCCTGGGGGAACCGTCCCTGCTGTATCCAGGGCAACCCCTCTGCTCATGCAAAGACCCCTTCCCTCCTGCCCCTCAAGGACGGTCTGCTTATCTCATCTGATTCCCATGCTTCAGAAGCCTGTCACTTCCTATTCTGTTTACACCCTCCTCCCCTCCTGGGTGCTGTTATGAAATTATTCAGTTTTGTTCATATATGATATTCAGATATGAGAATGTAAATGCACTTGGACCAAAGGTGTGGGGCATTTTATCCAGCTCTGGTGGGCATCGTGTGCTTTTTAATTTGGGGGTTATTCTAAAAAATGCTACAATAAACATATCTTTGAGCAGAGACACCTTCCCCATTAGATAGATCCACAGACATAAATTGCAACGTAAAAAGGTGTAATTACAAAATGTTGACAAATATTGCTAAATTGACTTCAGCAAGATATCCCCCTCCCTGTTTTCCAGCTTCTGTACCACCATAATACATTCGTGTTTAGCATTTCTGACAATATGGTGAACCAAAGATCTCAGTTTCGTTTTATTTTTCATTCCCCTTTGTATTAATGAAATTGATCGTCTTTCATAGGACTGCCGGCCATTTGTAGTTCTTCTTCTAATCGCGTCTTTACAGCCTTAGACTATTTTTCTTTATTTCTTTTTCTTGCCCCTTTTCCTTTTGTGGCAATTCTTTTTTTTTTCTTCTTTCGGTGCGCAGGCGTCTCACGGTTGTGGCCTCTCCCGTTGCGGAGCACAGGTTCCGGACGTGCAGGCTCAGCGGCCATGGCTCACGGGCCCAGCCGCTCCGCGGCATGTGGGATCTTCCCGGCCCGGGGCACGAGCCCGTGTCCCCTGCATCGGCAGGTGGACTCTCAACCACTGCACCACCAGGGAAGCCCTGTGGCAACTCTTTAAACATTCTGATTATTATGCTTTTTGTATGGATTTGCTGCAAATAACCCCTCCCAATCTGTGTTGCCTGCCTCTCAACTTGCTTGTTGGTATTTTTTCATGAAATTGTAGCATCTCAGTGGGGTTTCTCATTGGAGAGGACACACACACACACACACACACACACACACTCACAGCCTCAGATACAGATCTTAAGGGGAGTGAACTAGAGCTCAGGACCAGTAGGAGAGGCAGCGACAGCCTCCACAGCCGCTTTGGTTCTCAACTACTAAATATGTAGTTTTGTGGGGTTTTTTTGTACCCTTTTACAGGGATTAATATCAAGCTTCTATTATCTTTCTAACACGAACCAGGCAACTTGATTTTTCTATCTTTGGAAGAGGTCAGAGGTCAAGGTAATGTATGAAATTTTAGGTCTTCAAATCCACCAGTCAGCCAGTATACAGACTCATGAGAGAAAGCAAATGGTGATGGTTTCCAGTCATTATGTTTGAGACCCGTCCATTCTACAGCAGCAGCTGGAGGAGGAGAGAATGCGGGAGAGGTTGGAGCATCTTAGGGAGGGATGCAGGGCTTTGGGCAAGACCCAGGAATCTGGCGTTTGTCCTGAGACCTCTGGGATGGTCCAAACTGGGAGAGACAGTACATGTGGAGAAGGCAGAGGTTTCCACGTAGGGTTAGATTTAGTTAGAAGTGTATCTGAGGAAGGAACATACTATTTAATAAAGGTATGCTAATTCTACAATTAACTTTAAACGTTATTCTGAAGTATGCCCTCAGCCATTACAAACAACTTATCAAGTTCCTCTTTGTGCCCTTAGATTTAACCTGCAGTAATCATCCCTTCTTAACTGCTCTGGACAGAACAAAACCTGAAATGTAATTTACTCTAAGAATATAATCACTTATTGATTACTCTTTTTCTCCAGGAGATAGAAAGAGAGTGCAAGCTTTTATCCGAGAGAGCCCAGGACGGTTTTTACACTCCACATTCAGTTCAAATCCATTTTAACTCTCCTTATAAAACTAGCGTTTCAGGCATTGTGTTGCAGATAATCATTATTTTTTAAAAAGGATTCATCATCCTGCTTATGTGAAGATTGCACAGTAGGCAGACAATATATAATAAGTAAATCAATAATATTCATTTCAGGGAAAAATTAGGTATAGAATATAGCTGGAGAAGATAATAAAACACGATCAAATACTAAATTTCAGACCTGATAAGCCATTAGGGATAATGCAATGCACTGCGATGCCGGGTACAGGGGATTAAGAAGCTGACATCATAAAATGCTGTGTAAATGCAAATTCAACCTCATTTGTCAGATGATTAAAGCACAAGGGAAAAGAAATCCCACTGGCTTTGAATGTAGCACTTGTTCCATTAATGAAATGCCACTGGGAAAGGGAACTTCCTCTACTCAGGAAAGTTTTGCTGGTAAGTATATTCCCAATTTGCAGAAAAGTTAACTTGTTAAGAGGATAGGCATTCTGCCCATGAGGGCCTCTATATACTTCTGACAAAGTCCAGTTAAAAACCTTAAAACAGGGAGGAACCTTGCATGTATCTTTCAGTCTAACCCCTCCCTTTTCCTGCAAGGGTACCATCAAGGTTATTGTTGATGGGTGACCATCTTGTTTCTTCATAAACGTTGTTTCACAGCTGGAGTTGTCAAAATGCTTTGTGTTTTTATGGGTCTGAATATAATTCTCTACAGCTCCTACTTGTTCATACTAGTATTTGTATTGTCAGGCATTGATTAGAATATGTATGATCCTTTTTCTGTAACACACTACCAAATATTTGCAGCAGATACCTTGGCTCTGTCTTTCCTTCTCTAGATTGGACGTCCCCAGATCTCTTAACAGTCCTTCATTTAATATGATTTCCAGATCTCTCATTGTTCTTTCATAAAGCATTTATGTTCTGGGCACTGTCATCCTCCGGAAAATGTGTTCCCATTTGTCAAGTATCATCCTAGAACACTGTGTCCACAATTAAACCCAATGCTCCCTATAAGTTCTGGCCAGTGCTTGGTGGCTGGTCCTCCCACCATCTGTATGTTGGATGTCAGCTAAGGCAGCTTCTCTTACCTTGGGCTGTATTAAGGGTGTTGAGGATTAATTGGAAGAAGAAAAGCCAGGACCAGAGAAACAATCACCTTTAGGAGGTGATTCCAAGAGCCAAGGAAGAGACCTTGAGGGTCAGGACAAAGGTTATTCCAGCAGAAGTAAGACACAAGCAAAATTTAAAGGTCACATATCAAATATCTTCTGAAATGCTTGGTGACTGATTACATACGGAGAATTAGGGAAGAGTAGAAAAATGATTTGGAGGTGCCTCGCTTGGGGGACAAAGTTGATTGATATGCGGAGCTTGGAAGTAGTGTAGGAACAGTTTTATGCTAGATGATAGCTAGCATACCAAAAACAATACCAATTAGGTTATAAATGTTAAAAACATAGATAAGATGCTTACAGAGAAAGTTGGTCAAGGGTGTAATTTGTTAGCCACACTGTGGATGATAATTTCAACCATGAAAATATATGGGCATACCACAGGAGAATCTGTAGGGTAAAAAAGACAGGAAGGCAAGGAAAAGGGATCCAGTCACCTGTATTTCAAAGAAGCCAGAGAAAGGGAGAGGCGGGAATACGGAAGTTGATGACCATGCTGTGTCATTTTGGCAGTTAACTTCATTTCTTTAGCAGTTGGCTTTCTTAGTATACACGGTAGAAAGTAGGAACCCACAGCAGGATTTCTGGCTGGTCTCCCTTTTTTTTCTTTTTGAGTCTATAAATATTTGCTACGTTTTATGGATGATTTCTCTTCTATGCTATAGAGATGTTTGGTTGCTTCTGGGTAATTTAACTTTCCATGAGAATTTTAATTGCCTAACTTTGTCTGGATCTTGTAGAAGGATTCCCTTTTTAGCCTATTCAAGTGGAAACAGAAACTTGTCAATTAAGTAGTTGGTCTGATTGCAGAGGATGTTATAGAAATAAGTACTTCACGCTGATGAATATTTTAATGATGGGCATATCTTAACTGACTCAGAGCTCTAGTTACATCGAAAAGTAAACTAAATTTAAGTGTGTCTCTTCCTCCCGAGCAGAAAACTCTTAAGGAAGGAGTTGTGCAGATTTGTCTGTGATAATTTATATGTCAGCTTTGTAGTCCACTAGTATTTAAAGTACAGTAAAATCCTCTGAACTAAAATCCTACTTGTCAGGATCCCGAGGTCATTAGAGTATATGAAATACATAAATATGTGTACACATTTGTCTACATAAGGTATTCATAGGCACACATTGCATGATTAGGGGAAGCTGCAAATGAGTTTAAACACTCCACCGTTGCACTGTTTACTGTTTTGATAGATTTTTTTTTTATCATCATCACATTGAACATGGCATGTGTATTTATTTGTCTTATTGGTTTTTCTCTTTCTGCATAAGAATGCAAGCTCTATGAAGGAAGAGATTCTATTAGTTCATTACCGCATCTTCAAGTCCTACATCGTTACAGGCATAGAGTAGGTCCTCAATAAATAACCATCATTGAATGAATTTGGGAGTGAGAAGCTATTTCTGGAGAGTTTATTGGATCCATGTACAATTCAGCCTGGTCTCATGTACTTCGTTTGTTATCTGGCTGAGTAATTATGGGATTGGGGTCAGAAACCCTGGTATTGAGTTCTAGTCCGCTAGGTAGTGGGTGAATTTGTATAGTCAACAACCTCACCTGAAAGGATGACAGGGTGGACATGATAATAACGCTTTTTCCTATTTCATAGGCCAGTTTTATGGGGCAAATGAACTAACTTATTGGCAATTATTTTGCAATTTTTCAGGGGCTCTATTATAGTAACTCAGTAACTGCCATTGCTTTGGTAATTCCATGCTCTGAGAGTAACGGTTCACCAGGACAAACTGTAATCCAGGACCGCTGAGCAAAAATGTGAAAAATTCCATCTGCTGTCCTCCCTCCCCCACCTCATCTCAGTCCCCCCTGACCCGTCTCTTACTTGGAGCCCCCATCCTTTGTTTGGTGCAGGTGGAACATAAATAGCTCTGTGTGTAAACCAGCCACATTCTATGAAGGCATCTCTTCAGGTGCTTCCAACTCCACTCCACTCACTGCAAGCATTTCTGAGAGCAGGGAAATGTGTCGTTTATGACACCCACACAGCATATGAGGCTGTTTGTAAGAACTCAGCTGCTCAGTAGATACTGAGCAAACCAGCCATTCTCCATTGGCTGTTTTCCATTTTTTAATATCACCAACCACGAATTTGTTCCTTGCCCCCCCCATTCCTCTAAGTGCTCATGGAACAAGATAAAGTAAAATAACAAAACAAATAACCTTACAGACCTGTGTTAAGAGAGCATTTCAGTAGCAAAGAATTCAGACTTCATGCAGTGAGCTGTTCTAAGTAACCGAGGCATCCTAGGCGCGGTGACATTGGTGACTATCAACTGCAACAGACTTGGAGAATATGGTCCTTCTCTCTCACTTACAAAACATCCGTTTGAAGGGCAGGGGCAGGGGTGGGATAAGATAGCAAGCGCTTACTGTATATTAACTGTATAAACTGACTTATTAGGTTGAAAAAAGATCTCCCAACACAAAATTCCCTTATAACCTCAGTTTAACTGTAAGCTGTAGTTGCTTCATAGCTTTTTAGAAAATTGGTTGATTCTCTGAATTCAGCTCAAGATTGCATAAAACTCAAGTACAAATTATGAGAAGACATTTAAATAATACCCACGTACTTATCCGTGCAACACACTTTAATCTACCTGATATCTTCTAGGTACATTTGACACCTGGTAAGAACAGCTTGTCCATCTTCACGTTTTTTAATTTTAAAAATGTCACTGGGCTTATACTCAATAATTCTAATAAAAGATGGTTGCCCACTCTTAAATTTAGCATAAATCTGGGCTATCACGTACTTGATCAGAGATGATCTAACATTAAATGGCAAAATGAATTCAGTCATATTTACCCTCTTAGAATCAACAGAATCTACCTACAAGGCTTTGTTTTAGACAATAAAAATAGAGATTTGCATTTTTTTGTTTATTGCTGCTGCCCTTTGCTTCCTTAGTGCATGAAAGTGACTGTTGGAAAGTATTTTTAGCCAAGTCTTATTTAATGATTTTCATAGGGCATCCCTTCTGACTGGATCTAACTTAGGCAAGCACCAGGCCAAATGTGCATTACTCTCTCCAGTCACACCTTGGTCCTCGCCTGTGGCTAATGTCAGCTCTGATCAAATTGGACTTGTAGCAAGGTCTTTTGTCTGCAATTGCTTCTTAGAAAACTTTTGCGCTTCAATATTTTTTTGCCTTGGAGACATATACAGAAGAAGCGTATCTCCTTTCTTTTGTTTTAAAGCAAGCTAAAATGTGTTTGCTTCTAAAACATTCTGTTCCTGCAATGCCACAGGTGAAGTTGTTTAAAACAACCGATCTTGATTATAGCATATACTAGGCTATGGTGGAAAACAGTAACAACAGTGATGATTATAATCACAATTAATATTTATTGAGTGGTTCCAATAAGCAGGCACTGAAGTGATAGATTATTACAAGACATGGCCCCTTCCTTCAGGAATCTCACAATCTATTGAGCACATAAAACAATTACAGACTGATGAGATAAGTGCAGTGATAGAGATTTCTTGGTGTGTTGGGAAATCACCTAGTTCACCCTATCATTACAAAAACAAATTCTGTATTTGTCAAAATCATAAGAAAAAGGTCAAAAACACATGAAAGAAATTGCAGACTTTGTGTCCCAGTGTCAATGTCCTTTTTGCTCTAGGATGGTATAAAATGGCAGAACAGACTTTTAATTCCCAGCCTTTAACTATGCAGCCTGAAATTTCCAAATGCCTGTTTACCATAAGTTAACTTCATATTTCTACCGTTAATGGACTTTTTTCCCACAAACAATGGACATTTATGCATATACAAGAGACCTGTCACATCTCTTGTGAATTAAGACCAGACTAAGTTGTCCATTTTCTAAGAGATGCACATACACAGACATTAGATACTGTCAATCCACATAACAAAGAGATGTATTTCCAGTCATTCAAGGTCACTTGTATGTAGGATTTGGTTTTGTGTTTGTATGCAATTCTTCGTTCTTAAACAGGAGCATGTCAGCAATATTATTCAGGAAAGAGCTGGATGGTAAATATTTTAGACCTTAAGCTATGCTGGTATGTAGGGACACATAGAACTATTTAAAATTGTAAAAAAAAAAAACATTTTTAGCTTGATATCTTAAGAAAACAGGCAGCAGGCTGGATTTGGCCCTTGGTCCAAGCATAAGTATTACCTCTATAGATTATTATAATGCATGTTATTTACACATTCAGAATATAAATTCAGAATATTTATATTCAGAATATGTATATGATATTAAGAATATAGTACTCTTAAATGTATCAGTTTTAACATATG
This sequence comes from Aethalodelphis obliquidens, assembly GCF_003676395.1. NCBI lineage: Eukaryota > Metazoa > Chordata > Mammalia > Artiodactyla > Delphinidae > Aethalodelphis > Aethalodelphis obliquidens. The sequence continues at coordinate 445,973 of NW_020838009.1, forward strand.
AATAATAATTTTATATACTGCACTGTATTTAACAACAATGGTTTTAGGGACTATTTAGGAACTATTAGTCTTTCCCTCTTGGTAGAAAATATGTTTTAAGTATCTTCCCCAAACAATTAATCCATTTTTTTATAAAATTTTTATAAGATAGGATTAACTATGGACACGGTGTCTGTATTATCATTATGTTTTTTAACCTTACTGAGAGCATTGCTTTGATATTATGAACACAGAATATTTGAAATTGAGAAACTGTGAACAAGAAGGATTTGTCGTATTCAACAAAGCGGCAAAATCAATTAACAGCCCTCAACCCTGTTGAATCTCTCTGTGACACCTCAGCGAAGGCAGTCACTGACCAGCTGAATCAGCTTGAAGGTTACAAATTCTGAATCTCCAGATGCCAGCAGCTTTTAAAAGAACTAACCTTGTGCAAAGTGGGACAAATATATCTTCTCTACTTTAGAGGGAGAAGTCATAAGAATTTTATTTTTTCTTTACCCACGTGAGCGTGCGTGTGCGTGTGTGTGTGTGTGAAATTATACAAGTGCATAGGGAACAAACACCCCAAATTAAAGAAGAAGGAAGGTCACAGAATGTAAGTGAGGGAGGCTCTGTCATAATCTCCCCTGAGATTCTTTGCTTTTCTTTTTCTGAAAATAATTTCCAATCTTTCAGCTATTTGTCAGCATGGGAGGTTGTCATTGTTATGGAGATGATCCTTTCCCCCACCTGTCTTTCCATCAGTGTAGCTGAAGCTAATTCAGTGCACTGATGTAAGATTATTATCAGATTGAGCACTTACCTGACAGAATTTATGGTGATGAGTCTAGTACACATTGGATATGCCGATGCTCCCTGATCATGAGTTTTTACAGCATTCCCATTAGTTGGTGACAGCTGTCAAAAATGAGGTTGTTATCGCTTTATTTACTTCTGACATTTGAAGGTCACTTAAAGTTTCAATTAAATTTTTCCTTCGTCAACTCAGAAATACCACTCAATTTAGCTATTTCTCTTGAAACTGCCATGGCATTCCAGGAGTGATTGTATCACCAAACTAGTTATTGCAATGAGAGTGATTATTGAATGCCACAACCATACTGGGAACTACATACAATAAAGAAATAGATTGGTCTGTCCCACCAGGTGGACCTGGCATCTGAGTGGAAGACACACCCTCTGTCCACTCCCTGATGAACTCTGGACACTGGTACTTGGGCTGGCGTTCCTCCAGGTCACTAAGTGTGCTGTATTCTCCCCTGCCCTGGGGCTCTTCCAGCTTAAGTGATGCCCTTTGTTTTAGGAGGAGACTGTTTCTTCCCCACCCTTGATATTTACTTTCTGTGCATTGCCAAGAACATTGAGAAACACAGAAAAGTAAAAGTTTGCGAAGCAAATAAAAATGTAGAGATTATGGCTTTGTTGGGGCTAGGGTATTTTGACCTTGTGGCTTACAGTGATTGGCATTGTAAGTAGTAGCTGTTTTACAGTAGTGGTGTTGGGCTGTGGATATTGTTGGTCAATAAGAATTTTGGCCATACAACTATGTTGTAGTTTATGGCAATTTTCATTGTATGTGAGTGCTTCTTGGTAGCTGAGGCCAAAATGGGGATGGGGTAGTTAGAGGATTAATTTTTTTATTACACAGGTTCATATTTTCCTAAGCAGAGTAACTCAGGCAAAGATTTGATCCGGGGGGGGGGGGGGGAAACGTCTTCACAGCAATAGGGCTTTTAGATTTCAAGGATGAAACAATATTTGCTTGTTTTAAATTGCAAGATAATTGCAATTTCCCTGTCTTCCTCATTATTATTTTTGAGTTTCGCTTTCAATGGCTAAAGCCAAGTCTAGCTAGTCAGTGCCAGATGAGCTGCTGCAAATTCCATTCTGAATTGAGAACCAAGGAAGGGTGTGTGGAAGGCTTAGGGTTACATTCAGGTACTCAAGAATCACTCCCTATCATGTGACACCCAGTTGAGTCTGAATTAGTTAATTACAGAAGAAGGAGAACTCTGCCCTAAAAAGCAGATTTCTTAAGCCTGAGCAATTCCCAGTTAGAGGCAGTGGAGGCCACAATAGCACAAAACTAAAAATGCTGGCTTATAAGGAGTGAAGACGGTATGTCATTAGTCAGAGCCCACTCTCAATACATGTGTGGATTTCTCCACCAGATATGGTTAACATAGCACCATAATTAACCTCTTCATAGGACATTTCTAGTACATTTTAATGTTACAATTCATAGGCTTCAGACTAACTCTGTCCTGGGTGGCTGAAACCAAATGATTTGCTCTATTCACATTTTTTTCCAGCGATATACGCAAAATAAAATGAGAGAAGAATCAAACCATGTCACTATAAAAAATCAACTAAACACAAAGAAAGGCATCCGATGAGGAATTGGAGGACAAAAAAAAAATTATATGACGTACAGAAAAGAAATAACAAAATTTCAAAAGTAAGTCCTTCTCTATCAGTGCCAGGTGGTGGTACTTACCAGCTAGAAGTGGGTGGGTGTGATTAGCATAATTATGGGGGCACTGGAGCGGGGGCAGGGGGGTTAGCAGCGCCTGATCCACAGAGAGTTATGGATCAGGTTAACTGGATACAGCATTCCCAGGGGCAACATAGGACCACTCCCTTTGTACCAATAAAAGAAATCAAGATGGGCGATGAATAGGAAGCTAAAATCAGTCACCCCAATAAAGTTCCCATCCCTTACCCAGTTTCCAGGCTGGAGCTAGTTTTGAGACAAGGAGCTCAATGATGGAGGAAGAGTCTGACCCCCGCAGAAATCTCACAGATCCTGGACAGACCTCCACCAACTCAAATCCCGATTGCTCCCCATACCAGACGTGATTTTTACTAGAGCTGGTTTTCATGGCTCCTGTGACACGGCAGCGGCTGTTGATCTGGGGAGCACATTGTTTTTCGTACCTATCAGATAAGAGGATCAGAGACCATGAACATGGAGCAGCCAAATGGAAGGTGAAATTTGTCTCATGGTGTGTAACACCCTTGCCTCTTCCATAATAGAGTCCAGAGAGACCTGTGCCATCTGGACCTGGATTCACATCACGTCAAGCCAATCTGTGGATGACGGCATGCAGATTGGCCTGGATGATCACGCAGTGGCTAATGCCTTACAACCCTTGATAGCGTCACAAGCTTCACAGATGGTAATTGAACTCCACGGAGCCCTGGGGCCCATCACGTCGGTGGGGAGATGCATACAGGGACATCCTATCTAAATAAAGAGTGAATCGTTGCATCACAAAGAAGAGAACAAGTGCCAAGTTCTCTTTGGACTCTGGAAGCCACATATTCCACACCTGGGAACACTCCTCAGACACACACATGCTGGGTGACTCAAAAGGCTGTCATCACCTCTGAGTGGGGTCAGAGCTAATGGGGCTCTGAAGAAGGTCCAGGCTGTGGGGAAACCAGCCCTTCCTCTTGGTCCACAGGACCCCATGGCATCAGGATGGTGTGGAAAGAGGGAAGATGTCCTGTGGGGGTTATGGCAGAACTTGATGGAAGATCACAGAGCAAATCCCTAAATTTCTAGAGCAAAGCCATGCCATGAGAGCAAGGAATTACTCAACTTTTGCAAAACAACTTATGTAATACTGCTGGACCCTGTAGAGAGGGCACACACTGTGACCATGAAGCCAGAACTGCCACCACCAGCTAGGGTCTGTCAACCCAGCAAGTCAGAAGGCTGGTGTGCCCAGCACAAGCCCTCGTAAGACAGACATGTTATGTCGGGACTCAGCAGGCGTCCACAGCCAGCTGCGTGTTCAGGTTACCCAGACCCCAGGCCCGCTGTCCCCGGGGCATTTCTCCACCAGCTCACGTGGGGCACCATGAAGGGGAAATCCCTGACAGCAGGTGGAAGGGAAAGTCTTGGACTTGGGTCATGGATATTTGACCCCCTATTTCTCTGAGACTGAACCTCAGCATATTCTAATTTAGATCTCATTATTGCTTTGTTTGGGGATTCTACCCTATTTCACAAAGATGTTCAAATGCCAAGCACTATGAATAGATATGCATACAACAGGAGGCTAAAATAGGAGCAGAAAATAGGCAGAAGGCAGAAGGAATTTCGGCTCGCTTGTTCTCATAGCGGATCTATCTCTAAAATCTCCAAAAACATGCTAAGAAAATTACCACTCATACCTAAACATCTTGTCATAAAAGATATTAATCAATAGTGACTTCTGTCAGGATGACAATGGCCATGGGAAAACTTGCGTTGAGCCCTCACCTCAGACACCACCTCCTCTTTACAAAGATCTTCAATTGACCTCAAATATCATAGCAGTTAAAAAAAATTGAACATGAAAGGCAAGTTCAGAGTAACCTAGGGGATATTTTAAATATGAAAAAATCCTGGCTGTCTTGACAGCTTTTCTTTTTCAAATGTCAGCCGCAAACATCACTGTTCAGAAGACAGATTTCTAGTTACCTTTAAGGATGGAGGTAAAGATGATCACAAATTAAACTGAGGGCTGAAGAAAAGAAGAGAGATCCTCAGTTTCTCTTTGCATCAGCATGAGTTGAAAACAAAATCTCTCCACGTTGTCAAAAGAATTGGAGACAAAATATCTGTGAACTGTAGCCAAGGCGAGCACACATTTTTCAGACTTTTTCCAGCAACTTCCACAGAAAGATAAAAGGTGCCGTGACTCTTCATAGAGAATTGTGGATGATTTATCTACTCAATTACGCTTGATGTCAAGAGGCACCAAAGCAGAAGATGGTCTCAAAGAATGACCATGTACCACATATAGTGTGGTTCAGAGCTGAGCCCAGCACAGTCCAACATAACTGCACACAAGACCATCGCTCCTCCACGCTATGATTAGGGCTTTGGAAGTTTTGAAAATGATGAGACAAGTGGCAAAATTACTAGCCGCCATTCACACTATTAGCAAACGTTCAGAATCGCAGAGAGTATGTCTGCTGACGTATATTTCCAGGGAGGAAGTAGTTATTTACTCTGACCCCTGTTGATTCTGGTTCCCTCCCAGCCCTCCTTATGGGATCTAGTAACCATAAGTAAATGGGAACCCTGACAGGGATGCCCGAAGAGGAAAAGGATGTTGGCAGGGGACATGCAGGGCATTTTGCATGCTTCATAATTTTTTGAAAACTAGCTCTGTATGGGACATTGATGTCCTAGACTATTTTTAAGTGAGAAGAATTTTAAAAAGCATTATAAAGAAATTTCTCAGTCTCTGGGAGTTACAGAGGAGACGGTCTGTTTGGCTATTTTAAATCAACGGAAGTCTCAGGAATTTTCATTTTCATCATTAGTTAATCCACACTTTATCTTTAAATAGAGTGGCCAATAGGCATAATAGTTTCTCACGTATTTTTTTCCATCTGGTTGTATCTCTCTTTGTCCTGCGTGAGTCACTGAATGCTTTCAGGATATTTGAAAGGCATACATGGTTCTATTTGCTTTGAAACAAAAAGCTGCTGTGAAAAAGTATCAGCATATTTTCAGGGTAGTTAAGAAGTTAAGGCATTGAGTCTTTAGTTCCCTCCCTGATGAGGTAATCCATTCCTGTCTGCAAGGACTGAAATTCTTATAAAAAATGCAAAGAGAAGTTAAGACAAAGAATAACTCAGCAAAAGAAAAAGCCATAAACCATAAAACTGTATTTGAATATTTAAAAAAATTTAACTAAATTGGGGTGAATATGCACAATCAACACACTCAAAATTTATTGTTTCAGCTGATAAATAAGCAATTTGGGACCCATTACAGACTTGTCTGCTTCTGGTAGGGTTTGGGCGAGATCTCCGCTCTCTTGAAAATCCACTTTAGAAAGTCTTAAGACTACAAGTGAAATGCAAAACTCCAACTCCACAAACCCAGCTCCAACCACACAAAGATGTCATTGCCAGCCTAACACAGTGTAATTAATCCCTTCACACTTCCCCTGTCTACACAGTACAATATAACTATGGGTTGTCCATCACCTCCAGACTTGCCCAGGTGAGTAATTATTATGATAATTAACAGTTAGGGAAATTACCTGCACAGATCCGCTCTGTGGTACAAAAAGAAAAGCTACTACTTTGCTTGTGCACTTAGTTTCATGTATATGTGTGTGTGCACACGTGTGAGTTCGTGCATGGGTGGTGTGTGACACATACGCATATGACTCATACTAAAGAAACTGATTTGAGTTGCTTTCTTTCAAATCTGAGCTCCTGAGGGTTTTGCATATTCAGAGAGAGGACTGCATCTGTTTGAATCTCTGTCAGATAAACAAATATTTAAATGTAAGCAATATTGGAGAGATTGCTTTAAGCGTTGAAGCATAGCATGGCATTTAGAAGGAAAAACAATTGGGCAAGTGCCAATGTAACTGACTATAGATTACTGGAGCAGGAGACTCACTGGAGAACACACGGCAGACACATCCCTGGGGCTTCCGTGGACGGTGGGTCACTTACTAGCAGAATTCCTTGTAAAATAACTTAGGGGTGGTGATTTTGCAAGCACACACCAGACTGCATAGTTGATGATGCTAAAACTCAAAACGTTTTGCCCATTTTGCCAACCATCCCATTGGCTCTCCTAGAAGCACTTTCCTTCCCCATCTTGGTAAGTGGGTTTATTTTCTTTCAAGGAGATGTTGCTGGGCTACACTTTTTTTCTCTTTAATACCTCTGATTTCATTTATTTTCAGACTCAGTGCCATAAAGGTGAAATGGGTAGTTGATAAACAGGATGACAGAATCATATGTTGTAAGTTTTTGACAAAAACTTAAGGTAAATAAATGGAAAAAAAAGTGTGTTTTCATTCAGAAAATCAGTTTCACATACAGCCTAAGGGAGAGTTGCTGGAAACATGCTTCATGTAAAATAGGGTTTTGGGTGATGGCAAGGGCCTGAGAAGGATAAGAATTGGAGCATCTACTGCATCCCTGGCTTACTCTAATGCGTCACCTTACGAAGGAGCTATTCCTCTTGAAGTTTCCCCTGAATCCAATGGCACCCCACATTCCATTTTAACAAATAGCCCTTGTGTCTCTCCTATCCCTTGTTTCCTGACTTTGAAGTGGCAGAAGTGGGCCTTCTCCTCTTCTGCCTGATCTTAGAGGAAAAGATTTCTGTCTTTCACCTTTGAGTACAATGTTTGCTCTGAGTTTTCCATATATGATCTTTATTATGTTGAGATAGTTTCCTCCTGTTCCTAGGTTGTTGAGCAATTTTATCATGAAAGCCGTTGAATGTTGTCAAACTATTTTTCTGCATCAATTGAGATTTTCATATGTGTGTGTGTTTCCCTTGTTCTGTTAATGTGGTGTATTATATTGATTTATTTTAATGTGTTAACCATCCTTGTATTCCAGGAGTAAATCCCACTTAGTCATGGTGTATAATCCTGTTAATATATTGTTGAAATCAGTTTGCTAGTATTTTGTTGAGAATTTTTCATCAATATTCATAAGGGATATTGGTCTGTATTTTTTTTTCTTGTAATGTCTTTGATTTGGTATCTGGGGAATTCTATCTTCACAGAATGAGTCAGGAAATGTTCCTTCCTCTTCAATATTTTGGAAGCATTTGTGGAAGATTGGTTTTAATTCTTCTTTAAATGTTTGGTAGAATTCACCAGTGAAGCTATCTGGTCCTAGGATTTTCTTTGTTGGGAAGTTTTTAATTACTGATTCAATATCCTCACTCTTTATAGGTTTATGCAGATTTTGTTTCTTCATGATTCAGTCTTAGTAAGTTTTGTGTTTATAATAATTTTATTTCATCTAGATTATATAACTTATTGGCATACAATTTTTCATAGTACTTCTAAAAAATTCTTTTTATTTCTGGAATATCTGTAGCAATGTCTATTCTTTCATTTTTAACCATAGTTATCTGAGTCTTCTCATTTTTCTTAATCTAGCTAACTAAAGATTTGTCAAGTTTGTTGACCTTTTTCAAGAACCAACTCTTGGTTTCATTGATTTTTCTCTATTATTCTCTATTCTGTTTCATTTATCTCTACTCTAATCTTTATTATTTCCTTCCTTCTACTAGCTTTGGGTATAGTTTTTTCTTCTTTCTCAAGTTTCTTAAGGCATAAAGTTAAGTTGTTGATTTGAGATCTTTCTTGTTTTTGAATATTTGAAGACAGCTGAAAACTTCCATCTTTGCCCTGCTTTCACTGTATTCCATACATTTTGGTATATTATGTTTGTATTTTTCTTTGTCTCAAGATATTTTCTAATTTCTCTTGAGATTTATTCTTTGACCCTTTTTTTAAGAGTGTGTTGTCTAATTTCCACATATTTAAAAATTTTCCTTCTTCTGTTGATTTCTAGTTTTATTCCATTGTGATTAGAAATATTCATTATATGATTTGAAACCTTGAAAATTTATTAAAACTTCTTTTGTAGCCTAATATATCTAACCTATCTGGGAGAATGTTCCATGTACACTTGTGAAAAATGTGTATTCTGCTTTTGTTAGGTAGAGGGCTCTGTAAAGTCTATTAAGTCCAAGTGGTCTATAGTGTTCGAGGTCTCTGTTCCTTATTGATCATCTGTCTAGTTGTTTTACCATTATTGAAAGTTGAGTATAATATAAGTATCTCCTATAGTTATTGTAGACCTGTCTATTTCTCCTTTCAGTTCTGTCAATGTGTGCTTCATATATTTTGGAAATCTAACGTTTGTTGCATATATGTTTATAACTGTTATTTCTTTGTTTAATTGACGCTTTTATCATTATGTCATTTTCTTCTTCATTTTTTGTAACAGTTTTGATCAAAGTCTATTTTGTCTGGTATTAGTATAGCCACCTCTGATCTCTTTCATTAATGTTTACATAGAATATCTTTTTCCATTTTTTCGCTTTCAAAGTAAGTCTATTCTTACATCTAAAGTGAGTCTCTTGCAGATAGCATATAATTGGATCCTGTTTTTTTAATAAATCCATTCTGTCAACATGTCTTTTGAATCAGGAGTTTAGTATATTTATATTTAAAGTATACGTGTGTGCTTGGAGATATCCTAGCTGAAGATCATTATCCTGTGTCGTGCTGTAGGCTGTATATATTGTAGAGAAAATCTCTATGTTGAAATTTTCTTCTGTTGAAGTTATTGCAAATGGCAAGATCCAAGTGCCAGTCAAATAATTGGCCTTATATTAAGTGTCTCTCAGTGTTATTCTTTCCAGACGTACAGTCTTTTCACAGCTCATTACATCTGATCTTCTTTTTCCTTTTAAATTAATATCTTTCTGAGCCCAGTGCTGAACTCACTCAAGTCACAAGTTATGAAAAAGCATAATGAGTTTTCATTAGGGGACATGTTTCTAGCAAGTCATTTAAATGAAGGAGATGATCATTTAAAACACAGAAAAGAATAGATCATTTGGAATAAAAAAGAGAAAGTTGCATTCAAATGTTTTCCTTGATCTTAATAGTCCTTCAAACTTAGGCAAAAATGTGAAAGGCAGTGGCTTAAAATCCAGAGCTGCTATCTGGGGGGACCTCACCCGTCACTGGTGTGTGCTAGTCTTCGCAATGGGCCTGGCTTCTGCCAATATTGCCATTGGAGTTACTTTGTAAAGTGTCTGTTTTCCTTTCGATTGTGCAAAGAATTCATGTGAATTGAGGGACGTTTGGAAAGACAAAGAAAATTAAAATTACCCTTAATTCTATTGGTCCGCGGTAAACACTCAACAATTTGACTTTCTCTCCTGTCTGGCAGTCTCTTCCCACCAAAGTCATGCCTTAAATCTCCAATCCTGCTGTTGAAAGTGAAGAAGGACCCGGAGAGATGAAAACCAGAGCCCACTGCACAAATACAGGGCCCCTCACTCCCCCTCTCTCCTCTCCTGAGGCTGCACATGCACAGTGCACACATGGACATTAACTGATGCTACACGGTATTAAAATAAGTCACTAATATGTAACATGTAAAATAAGTGGTGAAGGAATGAAAATATGGCAGAAAGTAGGTATATATATATACTCACATATTCTTTAGGTGAATTGTGTGTATATTTGTGTATGTATACACACATGCATGTGTAACTGATGGTATGATGGTACCTCATCTTGCAAAATGATGAGAAAGGACATTATAAAGTGGGATACACTAAAAAATATAATTAATACATATATTATCATTAATTTTGACTGAGAATACAGTCAAAATATTTTATTAAATTCACTTGATAACTCTCATGATCCCATATTTAATAATGCTTTCACCCCAATAATCCTGTGTTTGTTCTCTTGCGGTGAGCTTTTTTATTATATTCTTGGGAAGATCTCTTAGAAGTTATGGATTTGCTTTAAAAATGGTTAAGAAGCGGGCTTCCCTGGTGGTGCAGTGGTTGAGAGTCTGCCTGCCGATGCAGGGGACACGGGTTCGTGCCCCAGTCCGGGAAGATCCCACATGCCGTGTAGCGGCTGGGCACGTGAGCCATGGCTGCTGAGCCTGTGCGTCCGGAGCCTGTGCTCCGCAATGGGAGAGGCCACAACAGCGAGAGGCCGCGTGCTGAAAAAAAAAAAAAAAAAAAAAAAAAAATGATTAAGCAGCACTTTCTATAATGTTCTATTCCATTATAAAACAATTTGAATAGATTTATGAATCTATCCTTCAGAAGGGTAAGAAAATTCCTAGTGCTGGTGTTTAGAGTAATTGCAGGGAGATGTATATTACTGAAGATAACATACCGCTTTAACGAATGTTTCATAAGAAAAGTCCCAGTTATTTTCATTAATTCTAAAACCACAGGATCTTGATGATCAACAAACGTATGTTAATTCCTACTATACTTATGCACAATTCTCTGCATAAAATTTGTTTTCCCCACCTGCTCTACCTACAATTTCAGATTATCCAGAGAAGAAGACGTATATCTCATATAATGCTCACTAAATTTCTTTGCATACTCTTTAGTTTATGTAAAAAATGCATAGTGCGATAAACAATAGCTGGATTAAATTCTTAAGCATGTCTACAGGACAAGACTGAAATATAAATAAGTGACAATAACACAGACTAATTGAATGCTCAAAATTAATCAAACGGTTCACATTTAAATGTCAGCCCGCTTTGTAGAGACAAAAGTCACACATCAGAGTCCTGGGAGAGAAGCCAGAGGGAAATCAGTTAATAAAATGCTGTCTACAGTGAATCCTGGGTCATCCTAATAAAACACAATAATATTTGCACACACTATTTGGAGAAATGCCTGACTTTATGGTCTGTTAACTAGCTATCTGTTGATTTCTTTGATAAGATATGTGGCTAAACAGTCAATTAAGATAAAATAAAAAGATCTTTATCTTTGTTGAAAAAATAAATCATCTCTAAGTTCATGTAATTTATTTTTGCTTAGAACAAGACATTTAAAACATTTTCAAGGACAATATGTCTTCAGGCTTTAAAATATCAAGTAATTACTAAATCAATGATCGTTTGGGGAAAAGTAATGAAGTATGGAAAATAACCACTTCAAATTATATAAATCATTACCACAAAGTATTTAAAACTGGTGTCATTCGAAAAAGCACTTTAATAGTGAGGGTATAGAATGTCTTCAAAGTTTGATAAAAACTGAAATTATATTACAAGTAATTTTCAAGAAAAAAATGACTTGAAGTTTTACACTTTATTGATTTATTTTTGTTTTTTCTAGAAATTACTTCTTTAAGTAAATAATCTTTATTATAAAATATGCAGAGTAGACGTCATCTCTATCCTTCTTTGTTTTGCAAATATGTATTTCAAGTATTATCAGGGAGAAGTACTTTTAAGCCTGTGATTATGCTTACGGAAGGAATTTTGAAATAAAATTGTTTTAATTGTTTATGTTTTTCTCATTGCTCTTAGAAGTAGCTGAGCAGGGTGGTTCACATTGCTTGCTAGAAAAAAATCTTGTGCTCTCTGAGGAAGCTTTCCCTGTTAATCTGGCACAATTTTGCTCTTTTTTACCCAGTATCCTCTTAGCATCCATGTTTCTTCTCTGTAGTTTCTGTAGGTAACTCTCTTAGGTAATTTTCCCCCTTGTCTACTTGTGTATTTACAGCCAGAACCTCTCTGTTCCCGGGTGCCTTTTCCCTCGGTCCCCAGTGGTGAGCAGTAAGTGCCTCATCCTGGCCGGACCCACTGAGCCTGGGAGGCACTGGGGGGACGCAGCCACCACTGGGTGGATGGGCTGAGCCTGACTTCTGGTCACCAGGCACCTGCTCAGATGCAGGGTCTGTGCAGATTTTAAAGATCACAGACGATTATCTCAGGCTTATTTGGTGTCTGAATGAGGATGGAGGTCTAAGTGTACTGGAGGGTCTCTCACGAGGCTGGAGATTTACATTTCAGCTCTGCTGGAAAATGACAAAGAAGGGCAGGCTCTTAAATCCTTTGTCTTAAAGAAAGCATAGGAGCTGGCGAACATGAAGCCTCCCAAGCTGATGAGCAGAGGCGGTGCATTTCTAGTTTGCTTTAGGACCCAGGAGAAGACTTGATTTGGAAATGGTGTATAGACACATCCCTTACAAGGATTTATCTATATATTCCCTTACCAGTACATACGGGTGTATATGTATGTATGCGTGTGTATATACACTAGATATATACATATATATTTGTATGTGTATCTGTAAGACATGTATTTCCATGCTCGTATATATGTCTATATGTCAATTTATATGACACATATTTCCACATTAGTATATGTGTATGTTTGACAATTATATTCCCAACTAATATGTGTGTGTGCATGTGTGTTTTATCTATCCCCATACCATGCGTAGCACATATATGCCCATACTGGGAATAGATATGTCTTACTAGTACTCATTAGTATAGTTGGAGTGATTATATACAGGTGGGAGGTCTGACTTAGAGTCCTGCCTTTAGTGATTCTCACAAAGCCATTTAATATTTCTTAGTCATGATTTTGCCATGGTTTCCCTCATTTTTAGAAATTGTCCCTAAGTAAAATAAGAAATAAGCCAGCAAAGGAAATAGGAAAGTGCTTTGAAAAGTTAAAAGGGGTGTGCAAATGTAGCCAGCATTTTACTTTTAAATTCTGGAAATTCACATTGAGAGACAGAATCACTGTGCTTCCTGAAATGCAGGAGAGTCATTATCTAGACTGAAAATTCTCCAAGTCCGTGGTGCAGATGACCCTCCTGCAGCTGTGAAGTTGGGAGCTTCTTTATCTATTTCCCACCCACCCCACTCCGGCAGGCATTTGTTGAGCTGGTAATGGAAAGGTAAGCAGTTTATTGCAGGTGGCAGTGAGCAAGCAGTCAGAGAGCTTGAAGATTATCCTCACAAGGGAACATGAGTAGTGACCCTGTGGACGTCCTAAAGGATTTCCGAGGAGCCATTTCAGGGATCAATGGCAGTTCCATTACTGTCTTCATGGTTAATCAATGGAGCACACACTGTGACACGCGGCAGTTCCTAGACACCTGGCCGCGTCTCCCCAGCGGCAGAGGGGTGCACTAGGGGGAAAGGGGCGTCTGAAAACCTCCAGAAGAGCAGCAGCATGGGTTAGTAAATTTCTCCTGCCACAGCAGAGGAAATCTACAGCTCAGCATGTTTTCCTTCAGTACCCCGGGAAGATTAAAACAGAATTGATGATACAGCCGGCAACAAATCCTACTGATCTTTAGTGTGGCTGAATCATGCACATGTCATCTTTGAAAATAAAAAAGCCGTGTTTTAAAGAATAAAAATCAATGAATCAAAAACAAGGTGCATTTTAAACATTATAAATGTGTATTTTTTTTAAAAAAAAACATTCTTTGCCTTTTTTTTCTTATTGTCTTGGAATGTAAATCTTCCATGTATATTTCAATGAAGCAAAAGGTACTACTTTAACAAGTATCAGCATGCCGAATATATCTTATATTCCCACTCTTTCCCATACAGTTACCACATCATTTGCTTGGAAGATTAATATTTAATTGTGTGTCCAGGAGGTAGAGAAGGCCATGTTGCTCTAACACAACAACATAATGAGAATTTCTATAGAATTTGCGATTTAAAAATCTTAACTATGTCTTTTAGAATCTAGTATAAAATAATCGTAGACAGTAGTATTTTCTGTCCAGTCTTGAGTTTATTTTCTAGAAAGACTTGGTGGGGTACACAGAACTATAACATGGAGTCTCTTTCTTGCGTCTTCATTTCTCTGGTGCTGAGATATATGTGACTCACGGATGATATTTTGACAATGAAGCCAGGGCAGACTTATTCCTGAAACTCTCACCCATAGGAGCGTAAATATGTTTTGTTAATGTCATAATCACATGTTCGGGAAGTTACTGACTTTCCATTTCAATAGGTGATGTGTGCATGTGTGTGTGTGTGTGTGTGTGTGTGTGTAAGGAGAAATTTTAAACCCTTATTATATGCTGAACACTGTACTATGTATTTTTATGCATTATTCTCAAGAGCTTCCTGTGAGGTGGGTATGATTCTGATGCCTGTTTTACAGGCTGGGAATTGAGCAAAGAGAGGTGGTGTAATTTACTCACTTAAGACAATGCAGCCTCAGGGTCTCAGCTGCTGTAATTGATGAACCCACATGGACATCAGGGTTCACAGGGTTCACTATTGGTGTTGAGCAAGAGGGGAAAGGAGGATCTTATTAGGCGAGAAGTGCAAAGACAAAGCATCGGTGATTGAGAAGGCGAGCAGAATTCAGGCAGCTTTCTGGGACCAGGATATTAAAAATTGCAGTTCAGGAAAGGGGAGGGGTCTGGCCAGCACCCCACCTACCAGGGAATAAACCAGTTTTATTGAGATTAAAGCTCATACTTGGATCAATTCAATCCCAGACTCGATTAAGGTGATGTGCACCTACCTTCCCTACTTTCCAGAAGTAAACTAAAATCCTATCTAGGGGACGGTAACATAATTCAGTGTCTAAATTTTTTGTACGAGGTGTCTGGAGTTTAATTTTTAAAATACTTGCCATACTAGAGACAAAAACAAGTGTCTGAAAACTAAAAGAAAATAAACATAGTAAAGAGGATATTCAATTATTTGAGTCATTAGGGATATAAAAAGGAAACTTGATGGAGGATTTTGGCATATAATTAGAACATTTAAGAAATAATTTGATTTCCTGATGAATACACAGGCTTTGAGCAACTGTTATTTCAGAATTCAGTTGGATCATAAATGAAGTTTATATTATTTCAATTAATTTTGGTTTAGGCTATGCAGCCAAGTGTAGGATTCAGAGACATTTCACTTCATAAATAATTTAGGATGGGCTAGTATACCACAGTGATCAAATCCTTCCACTTAATCCTTCTTTAAACTAGATTCCCCAAACCCACCTTCAAATCAGTTCTTAAATTTTCTTTCCCCTTTTTTTTTTTTTTTCTGGAAACTGCCCTCTGGACTCCCAAAGCAAGGAAATAGAGAAAATGTGTAAGAATTCTCCTAGTCTCATTATCTCCACAAACCAGGTGCCAATCTGATCAGTTTGGTTACTTCTGCAGGTAAGCATGGGAAACAGCAGCAGGCCATGGAGGGTGCCACACCTGACCTCTCACACCTGACCCCGTGGTCATGGGGAAGGTGGGAAAACTTCCGTGCTTTACAAAAATAGCAAAAGTCAACAGAAGGGGCCCATGGAGGCTTTCCTCAACCTCCTTGAATTTGTATTTCTCTGATGGATATTCTTATTTTTGAAGTGAAAAGGGGAACCATATAATAAGAATGCTCTCTTGATATTTTTATAAAAGTCTTAAGAAAAGAGCAAAAAGGAGGAGGATACACAGAGCTATATGGTTACAGAAACAGACACCTTTAACTCATTTGTACATGTCTTACTCAAGTAGGAGGGTGAGTGTAACAGACATTGTCAGCATTCGGCCAGGAGAGCTGAGGACTGGTTTTTTCCATGTGTTCCCATAGGATGCAGTCCGTGTGCACCGTGGGGACATTCAATTTTACATTTATTGGTAAAGACACAGGTGAAGATGCAGCATTAAGTCTTGTCTTGATCTGCTCATCATGTACGTACAAGGACCCTCTGCACACTCCTGAGTTCACACTGTGTCATACAAGAATTTAACACAAAACCTCCAGTCTGTGTTGCTGTTCACATGCCCTCTTTGCAACGTTTGCATTCCCAAGTGATGGTTGCCTCTTTTTAAAAATAATATTGAATGGAACCGAAATCCTCAAATCATACCTACTAGAATGTTTGTAATTCACATTTCAGGTGGGGCAGTGAGCAATACACCTGAATCCAAGAAGAATTTTGTTTCTCTGGGTTACAACACTTCCGCAGTCATTTCCATATTTGGTTTTTAAAAATTACGTGTTTAACGGCAAAAGTACAACGGATACAACAAGTGCTTGATTTACTCATGATTTCCTTCAATTAATATGCCTTTACCTGTAAAACGGGCCTATGTTATTAGGAAACCTAATGACATTATGCATAGAACAGTTAGATATTTTAGGACGGGTTCAAGTGTTATGTCCAATTCTCTGCTGAAAATATGAACAAAGGAAAATAAAGTGATATATTTGCCCTAATGATTTGAATACAAATTATTGAAACAGAAAATTCATTTTAAGAAAAGAACAATCATTTTTCCTTTTTCTGCTAGATGCTACATACTTCGCTGAAGGCTATCTTGTATGGTTCCACATACTTGCTGAAATCAGCAAAATAAAAATTCTAATAATTAATTTTACATGCATGATTAAGAAAATTGAATTCTACAAACGTATAGATTCCAAAAATTAATGAACTGCAGTAAAAGTATGCTTTGCAAGAATGAATAATTTAAAATCAAGAAGTAGTAAAACATAAATAGGCTTTTTCTAACAAGCTTGTTTTCTGAGAATTCCTAGAGGATTTGAAAATGCTATTCAATGATTCTATGGAAAAATAAGTTATACTTTTTATCAGGATTTTCAATTATAGCCTCTCATTCTAATGTTAGCAGAAAATATCTTATAACTGATTTCCAGTATGCTTACCACTATTACTGAAAACAATATATTTTTATATTTTCAAAATAGTTACCTAATGTAAGCAAAATAAAATATAACAGCAAAATAAAACATGTAAATGTTAGCAATGTATTTTTTAATAGAAAGCATGATTTTTCTCCTCTTAATGATCAATGATACCAAAGCAAGGTTTATTTACACACATTCTTCTATTTCTTTTCTTTCAGACAACTCTAGAATGATAAAAATAAATAAAGCACAAGTTGATACCAGGATCTGGATATTTAATACCAATACCTTTGAACCCTATTAAGAATTTCAAAACTACATAATGGCATTCAAATAGATAATTTTCACTGATTACAGGCACTAGCCAATTTTTTAGTTTTCAATTTTTTTTTTTTTTTTTTTTTTTTTGCGGTACGCGGGCCTCTCACTGTTGTGGCCTCTCCCGTTGCGGAGCACAGGCTCCGGACGCGCAGGCCCAGCGGCCATGGCTCACGGGCCCAGCCGCTCCGCGGCATGTGGGATCTTCCCGGACCGGGACACGAACCCGTGTCCCCTGCATCGGCAGGTGGACTCTCAACCACTGCGCCACCAGGGAAGCCCTAGTTTTCAATTTTTTATACGAACCCTTTCCTGATATCTTGTACCATCTATGAAGCTCAGGTAGGGCTGATTGCTTATGTCTTTGTGCCTTATGTTTGGTTGTAAAGTACCAAAACCAACTCTGATATTTTAAGCAAAAAAGGAATTTAACAGCAAGGTCAGTTGGGGTCTGTGATGATGCTGATATGATGATGACCCTGTTTTAGAGTGTTAACTCTGGACCCTCCACCACATGGATCTCAACTCCACAGAAGGCATGGCAAGTAATCTTGAAATGTCCCTATGCTTTTATAATTCCTCAGATTCAAATCACCAGGGAGAAATGTCTAATCAGCCTACTTAGACTAGGAGCCCAGGCTCTGACCGCCAAGGTGTAGGCAACAGCAGTCTCCTCACCCTGGGCCACCGTGGCGGGTGACTCTCTGCTCCCCACCTGTCTTAAGAGGCCTCCTCAAGAGGCTGGGTATTTGGATGCTCAGGTGCTTAGAAGACCAAATGATTAAAATGCAGCTGCTGCCAGACATCCATGCATCCTTTCCAAACCTAGAGCTCAAAACAATCGCCGACCCCTGAACCACTCTCTTGTTATCAACTGAAGGCACTATTTGTCCCTCTACAAGGAGAGGCAGCCCAACATTTTATAAGTTGAGACTCACTGTATCAAGTCTCTCTGGGTCGTATGTATTCTTCCTTGAGTTCTGTCAGAATTTTTTTTGATATAATGAAACTCACAGATTAAATTATAAACTTATTTACCACCAACATATCCTATAGAAAATGGCAGAAGAGAGATGGAGAGAAACATAGCAAATTAGTTAAACACACACACACACACACACACACACAGAGGGACGTGAAACTAGTGAGAAAATGTTAAAATCCTACTTTTTATGACTCATCATCAGATCATGGTAAGTCTTTATACTATTCCTTTTCCAACATGCATTAATGTTCTAGTTGCTTTCAGCCAGCCATTTAGATGTCAGGTTTCTTTATCATGTGAGGTGACACAAATTTGAATTTCGAAGGTCTCTGAGATCTTGGTGCTCCTGCCAGCACAATTATTGGGGTCTTCCTTTACCCCTTTAAATCTTGGACATGGTCACATAGGAATTCTTTCAGGAACTTTCTTGAGCCCCACCTTCTGTCTCCTGTTCTTTGTGGGCAGTGGCACCCCACTCCCATGGTGCATCTCACGAGATGATCGGGAAGCACCCCCATGTCTGTATGCACTCCAGTTGCAAGGTGTGTTACTGCTGTCCCATCCATGGGTGGGGTCTATTTCTTCACATTCTTGAGTCTGAGCTGGCCTCAGCATTTGCTTTGACAAATAGACCAGGGCAGAAGTAACGGTTTGGGAATTTGAAGTCCAGGCTTCCAGAGGCTCTCAACTTCTACACTCACTTTCTTGCCACCCTGAAACTGTTACCTGGGTTGGTCGGCTGTAGCCTCATAGAACTTCTGTAAACGATCTCGACACTGGGCGTGGTGGGAAGATGATCTCCTTTCTCTCTTTTGTGACATCTGCTTGGTCACCGTCCCCGAGAGATAGAATCTGGTTGTGCAGCTAAAGTTGTGACAGAGCCGTGATGACGGCCAGCTAGGAGGGGACGCTTAGGAGAAAGTCCAACTTCCCCCAGAGGGGTTAGCATTCTTAGCTTCACAATCCCCACAGGAGAAAGCATGAATTTCTTGCAATAGGCAGAATAAGTCCCAAGAGCTCTTTAATTTAATACTAAATTTTACTTGACCTCATTTTAGAAATTTCAAATTGAATACATGTCAAGTATTCCTGTATAGCAACCTGAAAAGGGTGATATGGCTGTTGTATCTGGACTCTCGGAATATTGGAGCAGATGCGGGGGAGTCTGCAATTAGGAGGCTTAATCATCAAGAACCAGGAATTTACCCTAAGTCTGAAGAGGGCAGACTAAGATTTTTCACAGCTTTTCCTTCTCAAGTGTGAAAAATTGAAAAGACAAAGTTAATAACAGCCTTCCTCAGCCCACTGTGCACTCCTTGTGCTGGATGCTAAGGTTAAAAGTCCACAATTTCCCTCTGGTCTGGCGGAGAATGGCCCCGTGGCTTGCATGTGCATTCCTCCTGTGCAGTGTGAGTGGCTTTGTTTCCTCACTTGTTGTTAACCGAGGGACGACACATAATTGGAGCCTTGCAAAGTGTTTGGCAAGCCCATGCGTTTTGCTCAGACCTCTCTCTTTATTTGGGACTGTGATCACACAGCGATCCAGAGCAAAAGAAACAGGCAGCACAGACGTGACTGACGGTCCTAGAGCAGCGATCCCCAACATTTTTGTCATCAGGGACTGGTTTCAGGGAAGACAATTTTTGCATGGACCAGTGTGTGTGGGGGGCATATTTCAAGCGGTAACGTGAGTGATGGAGAGCAGTGGGGAGCGGCAGATGAAGATTCGCTGGCTCGCCCGCCACTCACCTACTGCTGTGTGGCTCGGTTCCTAACAGGACGAGGACCAGTACTGGTCCGTGACCCGGGGATTGGGCGCCCCTGTCCTAGAGCACCTCTATCAGGGAGTGAAGAAGAGCAGTCATTCTGAATGCACTGAAATAAGTGGATCCACGCTGGAAATATTTTAGAAAAAGTTTTCTTGCTCATCTGAAGGGCTGAGATTTTTTTCCCCCAAAAATACCCATGATGCCCACACCCTGGAAATCATCCCATCTGTACATACTGCAAATTGTCCGATGGCCCAGTGTTCACCGCTAAGATTGCTGTGCTTTCAGGAGTCCTAGACCAGTGACCACGGATGCCTGAACGACAGCAAAATTCTGCCCTGCAAGACAAATCGCTAATTGACTGGTGGGAGATGGTTTCCTCCACGGCATTCCACCACGTTTTAATAGGGAGGAAAATTGATGAGGTGAAAATAGAAAATTTGAAACTTGGCAACAAAATGTTAACTTTCCTCCTCTTGATTTTTTGCAGCGAGAATTTCTCCCTGATTGTTTTGATGCAGCCGTTGTTTTCTTATTGTAAAAAGAAAGAAATTTGGGTGCTAGGGATGTGAAGAAAGAGAACGGACAGCAAAAGGAGGTGGTATTGGGGTGAATATAAAAGGATGAATTTTGCTTTTCTTGATCTCTTTGTCAGATACTTTTACTCTCTGGACTGATCAAAATATAACTAATAGAACATGTGAGCACTAATAGAGTGCAAGACTTTCTGAATCTGATTGATTCTCATGCTTATTTTCCTGTAATATATGACAGAGTAGATTCCACGAGTAGAAATAAAATTTTCCTTCCTCCTTTCTCTGGATAAAGCAGGGAGAACTGTTCTGCCTTGTACTGTAGAGTTAGTTCATACCGTAACCCCTTCCTGCATTTTAGCACATCCTTGAGGGGAAATTGGAGGCAAAGACACGTGCGGTTCGCTCGGTTTCTGGGAGAACGTGAGCTGGTTTAGAGGCAGGACAGGCATTTCCAGGTCCTTGGCAGTCAGGGGCCAGTAGAGGTAACTCTCCTCACCTCCCTTTGCTGGTCTAGGTGATGGAGTAAATTTGTGGGAGAAGTTAACTAATATGCATGACTATGATTAAAAGTGTCCAGAGTACAAAGTACCTGTCACTGAGTGAGATGTTCCCAAGTTCCCCATCCTAAGGGGTCCGCATAGGAAGTGCTTGGCACCAAGGGAAGTGGTGAAGAGGCGCAGGTGGGCTAGAGGGACAGCTCGTGTAGGGTTAGTTCAACCTTAATTACTGAACCAGCATCCCTGGAAGAGAAGCATGAGCACCCAAGTCTCTTTCCGGAAAGGTAAGGAACTCACCTCGGTGTCCAAAGTTGGGGGGCACTCTGATCTTTCCTGTCCAGATTCATCTATTCTTTCTTCTTTTAACTTTTTCTTTTATGTATTTACTGTACTTGAACATTACTGTCTAATCTATCAACCACTGATCAGAGTGCTCATTAGGGACCTCATGCCAGGGAAAGTGGCCAGTCTCACATTTGTGTCTTACCAACCACAGTGCTATTTACCTCTTTAGGGTTTTGAGTGTTTTAATATGGAAACAACTTGAGAAGACTAGGGAATTAAAGTGAGATTTTTTTTTAAATCAAACTTTTAATTTTGTGGTCATTGTAGATACACATGTAGTTGTGTGATTACCCTTCACCAAAATTTTCCCCCAGGGCAGCATCTTGAAAAACTACAGTAGAATATCACAACCAAGACATTGACATCTCCATCCCCACAAGCGCCCCTCACATGACCCTCATATAGACACACTCACTTCCCTTCCACTACCAGATACTCTGTAACTCCTAAAACCCATCCATCTTTTCTCCATTTCTCCATTTGCATCATTTCAAGATTATTATGTAAATACAACCATACAGTATGCAACCCATGGGATTGATTTTTGTCCTGCTGCATATAATTCTCTGGAGATCCACCCAGGTTTCTGTACCAATATCTTCATTTTGTTGCTGAGAAATATTCGATGGTATGCATGTACCACAGTGTGTACATTCACCTGCTGGAGGACTTCTGGGATGTTTACAGCTTTGGGCTATGACTAATGAAGCTGGTATACACGTTCACCTAAAAGGTTTTGTGTGAAACAAGTCTTCATTTCTCTGAGATAAATGCCCAGGCGTGCAAATGCTGAGTTACATGGTAACTACATGGTAACTGTTTAGATTTTAAGAATCTACCAAATTGTCTTCCTGAGCAGTTCTAGCAGTTTCCATTCTCATCAACAAAATATGAAGGTCCAGTACCCCCCCAACCTCAGCGGCATTTAGTGGTGTCACTGTGTTTTTATTTTGGCTGGTCTGATGGGTATGAGGTGCTATTCCAGGGCAGCTGTAATTTGCATTTCCTACTGGCCTCAGCCATTATTGGCTAAAAGATTTCAAGGCTGCCCTTTTCCAGGTTTTTGTTGGGGCTTCTGTGTTTGTACCAATTGGTGTTTCTGGGTTGCTGGGTTTTTCCATCAAGTGTGGAATGTATTCGGCAAAGGGAAAACCCAGGGAATCACCACTGGGATTTTCCTTGGGTCCTAAGACCCCTGGCAGGCCTGCCTTCTTCTCTTCCCCTTTCAGAGTCTTTGTAGGCTGGTTTTATATGTAATATCCAGGGTTCTTAGTTGTACTTGGTGAGAGGAATAGGGAAAAGTAAGACTCATTATGGTCTTATGTTTGCATTTCCCTGGGGTCTTAGTTGGCCTGGGCTGCCATAATCAAACACCACAGACAGGAGCTTAAACAACAGAAATCTCTTTCTCCCAGCTCTGAAGGCTGGAAGTCTGAGATCAAGGTGTAGGCAGATTCAGTGTCTGGTGAGGACCCGTTTCCTGGTTCACAGATGGCATCTTCACACTGTGCTGTGTCCTCACCTGGAAGAAGCGGGGAGGGGAGCTCTCTGGGGTCTCTTTTATTCTGAAACTAATCCCATCATGGGGCCTCCACCCTCATGACCTCATCACCTCCCAAAGGCCCCACCTCCTGACACCATCACACTGGGTTTAGGATTTCAATATATGAATTTGGGGGCGACACGAACATTCAGTCCATAACAGACCTATAAGAAAGAGATACATAAAGCATCCAGGTAGAGACCCAGAGTAGGGGCAGCTGTAGGATTTTTTACAGCTTACGCCTGTGCTGGCCGGTTACTACATCTGTTCTGATTGGGGTTTACCTGAGCACCATCTCCTGTTAAGTATTTTAAATGTCAACTCAGGCCTAAGGAAATATTTAGTGTGTAAGTAGAAAAGGTAGTTTAATTCTGATAAAGCTTTGTGAAAGGACACAAGACATGGCAGTGACATCTGAATAGTAGGTGAGGTAAAGATCCATCAGTGGAAAAAAACACCAATCTGAAACTGGACTATATTCTTTTTTTTTTTCAGTACACGGGCCTCTCACTGTTGTGGCCTCTCCCGTTGCGGAGCACAGGCTCCGGACGCGCAGGCTCAGCGGCCATGGCTCACGGGCCCAGCCGCTCCGCGGCATGTGGGATCTTCCCGGACCGGGGCACGAACCTGTGTGCCCTGCATCGGCAGGCGGACTCTCAACCACTGAGCCACCAGGGAAGCCCAACTTGGACTATATTCTACAGGAAAAGGAAAAGTGAAAGTTTTTGAATGAGAAAGTGGCATGGTCGTAAGCTATAATTCAAGGTACAGTACTGCCTGAAAAACAAACGCTTTTTTAAATAGAAAATTTAAATTAAGAAAACATCAAATCCCTGAGTTCCTGCAAAAACGTATATACTTAAACATATTTTTGAGGTTTTGTAAAAATGTAAGAAAAGACTTTTCTCCTACTCAAATCTTTCCATCGCTTTCACCGAGGTTTAGGCCGAGAGATTTTGACATAGACACATCCTTACTCTTCAATATAGCCACACATTAGCAAAGTAGGTGAAAGTTCTTTAGAATTCTGAATATCATGCTCGAGTTCAAGGAGTGACCTGCCTTCAAAATATCAACAAGAGCATGAAACATGCTGAGAATTTGAAATATTTTTTAAAACTTTTTTGGCTGTTTCATAACGCTGTCAATATCTCACGCAGGTAAGATGGAGTAAGGCAGATTGAAAGAACAGACATTGCATTTTTGTCATGCCTTATGAGTTATCTCTTGATAATGAAAAAAAATCTTCTATGTGATGACTAATTTAAAAATAGTGATTTATAGTCTGTTTTCTGTTGGACAATCGAGTCCTAGTTTTCATGGAATTCTTGATTTTTCTCAACAAAAATAATACTTAAATTTTGGGTGATGTTTTATATAATGATCTTGTTTTCCTATTTCACTGTGCTGCCAAAACTTGACACATTCAAAAACAGCACACCTTAAAAATAAAACAAAATTCAGTTAAAAATGGATTATGTATGAAAAAATCTTCTGTATTATCATCATAATATATTGCTGACAGTATAGTGCAAAAATTAAATCTGAAATGGAGCAGACGTGCCTTGTCTGTAGCAAGTTTTATTTTTCTGAGACTTTATACCAATTGCTGACTCCCAGAAGTATTTGGCATTGAATAATGAGAACAAAAAGAGCATGCAAGATCACAGTTGATAATTTTAAATCAAGCCTAAGGAAAAGATCTCTTTCACACATCCTAGATAAGTAAGTGGTTAAATCTAACGATTTTATATTGATAAATAGAACAATTTATTTTTCAAGTTAGCAACATAATAAATTCTATTTTCTATTTGTATGTGTTATGTATTTAACATTTACCAATGTCTTTGTTCTATTACTTGTAGGGAATAGTTCCCAGATATTTGTTTATTACACCATGAAAATAGAGGACTGGTACCTTATTCATATGTTTATCAAGCTTATGATTACCATTTTATGGTATTCCACAGAATTTACTTTGCTATGTTACATAATTACTGTGCTTTGGTGGAATGTAACAGACGTAAGTAAAAATGATATAAATCAGATGAAATGAACACCTGCTGGAGGCCAGCTAGTAACATAATTTTCAAGGTGACCTAGTGCAATTACTCTGCCTACACGAAGAATTTTAATAGTTCCCGTATTATTAGAAAAGGTGTATATAATTATATGGTAAATATTGGCTCATCACAGATAACAATGAGCTAATAAAGTGCTTCGGTGATTCATCTGTCTTTCAAAGTGCACATATTCCGGAATAACTTCAGAAATTCTGAAGTACATGCTCCAATAGGGCCATTGAACAAATAAGTAAGTGTAGGGTAATTTCATCGAATTTGTCAAAAGATCATTTGTTTTTCTTTGAAGAAAAACGTTAAATAAAATATGACTCTTTTATACTGGCTTCCCTAGAAAATAGAGACTGAGGCAAAAACTTATGTGCTAATGCTGTAGAGGTGAGTGCAAACCCAGGGCAGCAGGAGTGAGGTAGGACAAATGTGAGAGGAGCAGGTGGGAGATAAAACATGCAGGGAATCACTTCCTGGCTGGCCTCTCTTTAGGACAAGAGCAGCTGACCTCTCAGTCACATGGGACATCCCCAGATGGGTGGTAGGAACTGCTGAAACTTGGGGCAGTCCAGCTGAGGAAGAGACAGGAGAAAAATTTACCTCTGGGTCCCTCTCTCCCTCACCTCTCCAGGTGTCCTCTCTGTGGAGCGTGAAGTCCTGTGTTTCCAAGACGTATGAGCCCGACTTCCCAGCAGCCTCTGGGGAAGCGTGTGTCTCAGTGGGTCCAGACTTGCCAGTTCTGGGTGCAGCAGGGAGCCTTCCTGGGTCCTCAGCATCATGTGTTCTGCCTTCAGAAGGATGGTCTGGGGCCAAGGTGTCGGGTTAGAGGGAACGTGATCATGCAGGTGTCCGCTGGAATGTAAAAGTCCACCATAACCCCCTTTTCCGTCTCAAATCTTGCCTACATTTACAATGTCTCCTCCTCTACCAGATGTGATTTATTTAATGAAATGGACAAGTTTCCAAAGCTTCAGGGAACTTTAGGATTTTAAAAATATGTCCACTCATCAATTGGTTAAGTCTTCAAGACCTTCAAAAGAGGATTTCATGGGTGTTACCTTCAGTAAAAGCCACCAAGAATTACGGGCTTCCCTGGTGGCGCAGTGATTGAGAGTCCGCCTGCCGAGGCAGGGGACATGGGTTCGTGCCCCGGTCCGGGAAGACCCCACGTGCCGCGGAGTGGCTGGGCCCGTGAGCCATGGCCGCTGAGCCTGCGCGTCCGGAGCCTGTGCTCCGCAACGGGAGAGGCCACAACAGTGAGAAGCCCACGTACCACAAAATAAAAAGAGAAAAAAAAAAGAATTAATGACCAAGAAGGATAATGTTGATGCCAGTAAATGTCCATTCATAACATCTTGTCTAAAAGGGAAAGTCCCAATAACTACCTGCAGGAAGTAGACCCAGACACCCATGTGCAGATGGGAAGTTAGTGTGTGAATATCTGTCAGGATGGCGGGGCGGGTTGGAGCTGTGGTTTCTCCAATGGTATGAACGATGCCTTCCAGAATTTTGCTCTTTCGTGCAGAAGAAGTGAATTTTGTATATTTTCAGTGACTCTTTGTACTAGTTTATTTAAAGTGTTGTTGCTTTAACCTCATTATCATTTCTTGAAGGTGGCTGTGATTAAAGAGCATCTCAAACAAGAAAGAGGAGTCAAAGTGTATGTGAGCATTTTTTTTCCACAAAGAGAAAGGTCTTAAATATCCAGCACTTTTTCTGACAGCAAGAAGTAAGACGACTCCACTTATGGGTCTACCTGACGGTATGGAAGGAACCAAGCAGTGTGTCCTGTGAATGCTATCACTCCTTGGGACCCATGTAATTTTTGCAGGATCTAATGCAAGCATTAGAGTAATCCCATTATTTGTGTTTGCTTTATGTGAATTTCCATTTGTTAATTTTGCATAAGTTTTGTTTCTAATTGGAGAGCTTGTTTCATGTAAAACAAAGGAAACAGAATACAGGGGATTTTGTGTATACTTAGTGAAGAAGGATTTAAAATACGAAGACTTAAAAAGGAAGATAAAAATTACCAGAAATACCTGAAAGCGTTTGCTCACTCACTTCTTCTCATGTGAGATGGTGGTTTTATTTTAACAAAGGAGTCAGTTCCTCTTTATGGCTGAAAATGAATTTGGAAATGATATTTTGCATGAACATCCCTCACGCACACCGTGAATGTATGAGAGGCTCCCACAAACAGCACCCCCTTCCTTGTTTCAACTTAGAACCAACTGAAAGGGACAGAGAGACAGGTGGAGAACAAGCTGTCACTCACCTTATGGATTAAAGCAGGTGTAGACCACTTGACTGTGGCCTGTGGGCTCTAGGAGTTTGGTCTTGCTCCTGAGAATGAGGCAGCGTGTTCATCCCATCATAGGTACAGCTGGAAATCTGTACCTCTCGCAGGAAGGCTGTGCCTCTAATTTTGATAAAGTGGAGCCGAACTCATCTCCCTATAAAACAGCCAGCTTGGAGGAGAAGGGACAGGCCCCAGCTGGGCTGTGCCCACCCACTTCCTTCTCCCTAAGTCATGGACCAGACAGCCCTGAATTCCCTGGTCAGGAGTCAGCCCAGGGAGCAAGAATCTGAGGGCATCATTCTGTCTGGATGTCCAACCTCAGGCTTGGACTGCTTCTGGTTGCCACATAGGGGTGGGTTGGTGATGGTGTGGATGTTAGAGAATGAAAAATGAACCCCTGCAGTTGGCATTATTCAAGCTTCCACAAGTAAATTAAGCATTTTATATCAACAAGCCAAGTCACAAAACAAACAGCTTGTTCTATCAGCCTCAGAGTTTGATTTGAGGTCGTGCCTTTTTTGTACCTGGTTGAACGTCAGACGCACCCTGGAAGGTGCTGCTTGTGTGGCCTCATCACGAAATGTAATTCTCCAACTGTTCTCTCTGAGAGCACAGTGGGATTCTGTGGACCTTCTCAGAGAACTAAGTTAATTGATTCCTAATTAATCCATCATTCCTGTAGTCAGGAGTAAAGCACAATGTGTAAAAATCGAAGACAAGATTTTGTGTGTTTGTTGTTTTCTTTTTGGTTTCGCCTATCTGCAAAGAATCTTGTTCCCTGCCCTCTGCCTAAACTTGGATAGATGCTGATATGTTTTTGTTCTCTGATTAAGACCTAAGTTTTAAAGTTCTCTTTCAGAGTTTGGCATTCAAACATTTTAGTGCTTTTCCTGTTTCTAATAAACCCAATTGCCATGGAAACTTCCTTTGTGACCATTTATTTACTTACTATGTGAATCAGCAAAAAAGACTAGACTTAACGTGCCTTCTTGAGATCCTGGTATGTCATTTCCCTTCTCTGTTGTTTGGGGTCAAAGTGGAAAGTCCTTACACCCTATGGCTGATCAGTTACACACCAGTGTGTACTGCTTAAACCTCTACAGACCGGATTTAGGTTTTACTTCCTTCTGGAATGATGGGTGTAAACGTGCCAGAGGAATTGAACTTTGCTCTTTCTGTATGACCTGGTTTCTTTTATCAGCGTGGGGGCCTGTTAGCCCCTAAAACACCATCACGGCTCCGTAGAGCCATTCTGGCACCTGTAAAATTTTCACTTCATGTTTTTTAACCCTTCCATCTGCAGTGGGATCCTCATCATAAAAGCCTAACTTGTTGATTTAGAAAGTGAGAATTTGCTTTGTATGCAATTGCACAGGGCAGTTGTCCCTTTACATGTAAACTTTTGTTTTGGCAAGAATAAAGTTAGAAGCAGTCACCGTGAAAGCCATCTCTTCAAATGGAAATGGGAAGGGTATTTTCACTGTGTGAAATTTCACTGTATGTGCAGTTTAAGAAAGAATCTGGCCTTTGAATTTGTAACTAAGAGAACCAGATAGGGATCACTGAAGGACTTTGAAAGCATAGTGCCTATAGTATAATTAGATAAATATTTAAATAAAGATAATTCAAAACACACAAGTTTGAGTTACAACTTTCAATATAGTCATTTTGGGAATTTGTGCTTTCCATTGCTGCTATTATTTTTTAATTATCTTCTGCAAATTTCTCTTTTGGAATTGCCTTCAGAACTTCCTTTTGAAGAGGACTCATGCTTGCATGTATGTACAATGTGGGTGAGATTTTCATGCCCAAGTTTGGCAAAGAAAGCATTTCATCAATTTGATTAATGCCGTTTTGATCACGATGATAGCTCACATTTACCAGAAGCTTAACACGTGTCAGGCACTGTTTCCAGCAACATGCAAGCATTAACAAAGTTAATACTCACCTCAATCCTGCAATCTGGTTGTCTTTATCATCTCTTTACCTCCTCTGTTTTACTGAGGCAGAGGGAGTTTAAGAGACTTGACCAAAGAGAGGCAGCCTGCCCTGGGACCCAGGAAGTCTGGTTTTTGAATCTATCCTCAAGCATTCTGACATCTCAGCTCTCTACACAAAAACAAAACACTCCACCAAAGAACTGAGTTGAATTTCCTCATGAATAAATAGTCTTGACCCTCTTCTCTTCCCATTCTTCCCAGAAAACCTTTAACTCCAATGACTTCAGCTATTTACATGAGTATAACTTCCGAATTAGTATCTGCAGCCCAAGCCCTTCACAGAGCTCCAGACACTTATACTCCTGCTTCTGTATCTTTTCTTGAGGGCTCACAGGTCTCTTATATTAAACATCTTCCACAATGAAATGGTCTTCCTCATAAAAACTACTCTTCCCCTTGTCCTATGGTTTTTAATAGAACCATTATTCACCTAATTTTAAACCAGGACATACCCATATCCAATGATTCTCCAAGTTGTTTATTCCAACCTACATATCTCTTGAATTCTTCCCTTCTTTTCCATTTCCCATAAAAGTTAATGAACAAAAAGGGAATGAGTATAACCACAAAGAAAAGAGTAAGAAAGAAAAGTACATGTAAACAATATGATTTTCCTGGGAAGGAAAAATACAAAATTAGTGTTTACTATCATTTTCAAAACCTATTTTGCACTTTTTATTCAGTGTCTTTTGTTGTATCTATTGGAGCTTGTATCCAATAAGGTTGCACTGAAATAAATATTTTTCACCCTCATCACCCTCTGTTACCACAACTTTATTATAGTAAGAACTTAACAAACATTTGTTGGATGAATAAAGAAAGAAGAGAAAGAGGGAGAAATACTGAATTGCAGAGAGTGATGACACAATAAGATAAAGAGGGTGAAATCAGACAAAAATAGGACAATCATAATAATAAATAAAGGGCAATGATTTCTGTTGAGGCCACATTTCAAGTTTCCCAAGAGACAGTATTTATGACTGTATTGACTAATAACAAATTTCTGTTCACTTTAACTTTCTGGTGCAAGTTAATGGAATGAAGAGCAACATACCCCCCCAGGGATATCTGTTGTGTACAAGGTTCAGAGAGAATAATTCATTTCTTCCACAGTAGAACACTTGTGCTGAATGCAGTTAACTAAGTTTCACTTCTGTGATGGCTTAATCATATTTCTATAGCTAATTTTATGGGGCTGGGTCTAAAGAGTAAATTATTTGACCTAGTTAGTTGCTTTTTTGACAAGTGACTTTCCTGACCAAGACCCAGGTACAACTGGTCTGCCTGTCTGAAGATGGCAAAAGGCCACACAACCTTAAATAGTCCCAGATGGTCACAAAATGCCGGCATGGTTCCCTTCGTCCTCCAAAAGGACTCCACGCTCTTTACTCCTCAAATACCAATAAAATCAGCCTCTCCAATCTGGACCTTCTGATCTTAACAATTATTTCTCTATCCATGGGACACAGACTTTGGAAATATACTTTTATCCTTTTTCAGTTTGTTAAAATTTCATTTAAATATTTCCAACTCTTAAGTTCTCAAGCAGCATGCACTAATTGTGTTTTGGAATTACTAGGAAAAACGAGACGTGGCATCCCACCATCTCCCTAGTCAAGATCCCCAGGGTGGACGTTGTAATTTCTCTCCATCATGTGATTCTTCAGAAACTGCTCTGACAGTTTACCAAGCTAAGCATTCTATCATCATTCTTTGCTCTTATTACTTATGATAGTAAATTATATAAACGCAACATTTTTTTTTCCCATGGTGGATGCCTCAAACAGCCTCTGTGGCATAGCCGCTCAGCCTTTCAAACACTTTATTAATTTAAACTAGTGGGGTCATTCCGAGATCTCCGTTAAAAAAATAGAAGAAGGGCTTATTTAAAACACAATGTCATAAATTGTTGTTCTCATTTTATTTTTATCTTATCATAGCTGGCCTGGAAGAAAGGCACACACAGTGAAGGGAACTACTCGTTATGGTTGAAAGAGTATCTCTATTTTTTTCCTGTATTTATGTGTCATATGTTCCTCTTTCTCAATATATGGAATAATAAGTTCAAATGTTTATCTTCTTCACATTCTTTGGAAACATGGACCTCAGGCAGGCTTCAAGTCTAGACTTGCTGTGAAATATCATGGGAAGGTAAACCTTAATTTCATCTGGCTTTGCAGTAAATATTCAGTACTTGTTATTTACCCCTTACAAATTGGCAAGAATGTAGCCAAAGTCAGCAGGAGTCAGAGCATCTGGTGGCCATGAATACGTGAACAATCCTAAGGTATTGGCAAAGGCAGTGACAAATACAGGCGAAATCTTCACTGCACACAGGTGATATTCCTCGGGAGTACTGAGGGAACTGAATATTGAGAAGCTACTCCTCCCTTTGGGAGCAGGCTGGTCATCTCCGTAAATCATCATATTCTTTGGGACTAAAGATATTAACTCTTGTGATGGTGTCTCTCCATGCCTTTCTGTCAATCACGTTGCATCAAGATCCTTGATAAAAATTTAGGCTTTAAGGGACATAGGCTGGCTTACAAAGATTTATTTTTAAGTAGTGTCTACTGTTGTGAAAATAGAACTGCATTTGGAAGCAAATTATTGTATCAAGAAGTGAATGGTTTAAATATTTTTATTGAAGTGACATGCAATTGAGAATGGTGTCATTTCTAGAACATAGGGTCACAATTGGCTGCTTCGTGGAATAGCGTAACTGTCTTACGAAACATCAAGATGGCAGGACAGGAAAGCAAACATATTTACGGAAAACAAAGAGGATGCCAGGTTTGCCAGGGTTTCGAACAACCAGTAAATGTTGCCGTTTTACGGAAAATTTGATCATTGGGGGTTAACTTGGTTGATTTTCCAAACTGTCCGCTTTCGTGTTTTTCCCCTTCAAATACCTTGTCAGTTATTGCCCACCAATTGTGCTTGCTTCAGAGCCAACGGCAGGTAATGAGATGCTGATTGGGGATTCTAGAATTCACTTGCTGATGATTATGTGTTATTTTAACAGGAGAATGACAATAATTTCCTGTAATGCCACTTGTTAAAGTAATTATGCTGTAATTGCCTTATCAAGGTGTCATAGAGGAGAGGGGAGAAATTCCAAGATTTCACAGCTGCTGCCTCGTTCCTTTAAGTGTTCTCTTGAAACTGCATTGTCAGCCATTGAGATAAATCCTTTCCCATTGTTTGAAACCTGAACGTTGTTGTCCTGGCTAGGTTATGTGACCTTAAAAGGAGATGTTTCAAAAGTTGATTTTTTTGTGTGTGTCTTTATTTATTTTTTTTTTGCGGTACGCGGGCCTCTCACTGTTGTGGCCTCTCCCGTTGTGGAGCACAGGCTCCAGATGCGCAGGCTCAGCGGCCATGGCTCACGGGCTCAGCCGCTCTGCGGCATGTGGGATCTTCCTGGACTGGGGCACGAACCCATGTCCCCTGCATCGGCAGGCGGACTCCCAATCACTGTTCCACCAGGAAAGCCCTTGTGTGTGTCTTAATATAAAAGTTATGTTGTGAATTAAATGCACAAAACTGCGGATACACTGAAATGTGTTTCAATTATAATGGAATCCGAAGAGTTCATTTGTAAAAAATGTGGATTTAAGAAATCAGTTAAGGGACTTCCCTGGTGGTGCAGTGGTTAAGAATCCGCCTGCCAATGCAGGGGACATGGGTTCGATCCCTGGTCCAGGAAGATCCCACATGCCGAGAAGCAACTAAGCCTGTGTGCCACAACTACTAAGCCTGCACTCTAGAGCCCATGAACCACAACTACTGAGCCTGCATGCCACAGCTACTGAAGCTCGTGCCCCTAGAGCCCGTGCTCCGCAACAAGAGAAGCCACCGCAGTGAGAAGCCCGCGCACCACAACGAAGAGTAGCCCCCGCTCGCCGCAACTAGAGAAAGCCCACGTGCAGCAACGAAGACCCAATGCAGCCAAAAATAAATAAATAAATAAAAATAACATGCTAGAAAGGGCATGTGTTTCTAAAATGTATGAGCCAAGGACGTGTGTTTTTCAGTTAACATTCAATTGAAGATGCTGTCCATAGTATTGAAAACAAATTAACAGTCTTTTTGACTTTATAGTAACACAGTGAAGATAATTTGTTCATTTAAGTAAGCCCTTATCCCTTTAGTATAGTTATCAATAACACAAAAATGTTTGGTGAGTGTGGGACCCTCTTCTAAAATATTAAGCAAAACGCTCCTAAGTTGAGGAAATTCAAATATGTTTTCTCTGCACACACCAAGCTTGCGTTCTGTTTGGAGGGGGAGACGAAGTATAAACAAGTACAAAGACAGCGTAGTAGATGGTGGTGAGTGGTAACAGTGAAGAGTAAGGCAGAGGCCAAGCCAAACGTTATGGAGGGAAGGTTGGTATTTTCCAGACGGAGGCAGGCAGATAAGGCAACTTTGGAGTCCAGACCGGAGGCTGTTGAAGAGTTGGCTGTGTGATCCCAGGTTGAAAGTTGTAAGTGAAAGTGCAGAGATCCTGATGCATCTTGAGACCCATGACGTATTTGAGGAACGGCAGGCGGGGGCGGGGGGGGCACTGTGGCTGGACTTGGCGGAGAGGGCCAGGGGCAAGAGATGAGTTCAGCGAGGAGAAAGAGGCCCAGACGGTGGAGGGTCTGTACCGTAGCTGGTGGGGCTTTTCCTCTGAGAAGGATGGGTACCCATGGGGACTTCGGGTGGACGTGGTAGACTCTACAGCCTTACAGATCATCTGGCCGCCGAGTAGAGAGCAGACTGCAGGGGGTGGAGGTGAGGGTTCCAGCAAGTGGACCTGAAATAAGGCACAGGACTGGTGAAATGACGGTGGTAGCTTGGCCCCTGCACGTGTAACAAGAAAGGGCGGGAAGTGCCCCTGCAGGACCCCCTGATGGACTAAACATGGGGGAGACCAGGGGCTCCTAGCCTACTTACCTAGGAAATCAGAGCTGCCATGGTCTGCCTGGAGGAAGTGCAAGGAGAGTCTGGCTTGGAGGGAAAGACCAGGAACTCGGGTATAGACGTGTTCCCTATGAGTGGTTACTGAGTCACTAAGTGGGAACATCAAGAGGGCTGTGTACGTGACTCTGGTATTCAGGGAGAGCTGGCAGGAATTCCTGTGTTTTGTGTTTTAGCAAGGGATATTTAAAATCACATATATACTAATAGAAATGATTCAATAGAGAACAGTGTGGAAATGAGAAGGAAACACCAAAAACAGAGCACTGAGGGATGGAGCAAAGGGGATGGGACCAAGGACAAACTTGTTTCATAGAAGAAGTGTTCCTCTTCTTTTTTTTAATTTAATTTTTTTTATTGAAGTAGAGTTGATTTCCAATGCTGTGCCAATCTCTGCTGTGCAGCAAAGTGACTCAGTTATGCACATACAGACATTCTTTTTTTTTTTAATCTTTAATTAATTTATTTATTTAATTTTGGCTGTGTTGGGTCTTCGTTTCTGTGCGAGGACTTTCTCCAGTTGCGGCGAGCTGGGGCCACTCTTCATCGCGGTGTGCGGGTCTCTCACTGTCGCGGCCTCTCTTGTTGCGGAGCACGGGCTCCAGACGCACAGGCTCGGTAGTTGTGGCTCACGGGCCTAGTTGCTCTGCGGCATGTGGGATCTTCCCAGACCAGGGCTCAAACCCGTGTCCCCTGCATTGGCTGGCAGATTCTCAATGACTGTGCCACCAGGGAAGCCCAACATTCTTTTTTTATATTCTTTTCCGTTATAGTTTATCACAGGATATTGAAGATAGTTCCCTGTGCTATACAGTAGGACCTTGTTGTTGTTTATTATGTGTAGGATGGATAAACAACTAGGTGTTCCTTGTCTTTGATGCATGTGAGTGAGACGGGAGTGCAGCTGGGTGAGGTGGGGGGTAGAACAGGGCCTTTCTGCCTCATACACAATTGTGGGGTAGAATCTTGGAAAAAAAACCAATATAGGTTTCCTCTTACCCACATTTTAGATCCTGCATCCTCTCCTCTATTAATTCTCCATTAGGAAACTAAGCTTTCCTGCCTCAGGAAAGGGAACGTAACCAATCTTACCCTCTTGATTTTTGAGCTCCTAATTAGACACTTTAAAAAATGAAAGCTGAACAATCGTTTGAAAGTCAAAGCACTGTTGATTCCTAAGAGCCAGCCTCTTTTGAGAAGAAGTTTTTAATCTTCAAATTAAAAATAGCTTTGCAAAGTATATCAGTAGTAAAACCAGAGGATTCAGGGCATAGACTATAAACTCGACGGAGTTGAGGAGAATCTGAGCAGAAGGAAGGGGTGTTTCCCCCCTGCTGCAAAGTGGGAGTTTGATCATCAGGCCGAAAGGAGATGCTACGGGTATCATACGAACTTAGATGCTTGGGGGGCACCTAGATGGGCCCCAGTGTCTCAGCACCTTGGGGTGAAGCCATGTGGGAGAGGGTGGTGATAGAGATGCCTGACAGTTTCAGGGTCAGCAAACAGGGAAGCCTCCTGCTTCTGTCTTAGGTGTAGCCTAGGAGATAGCAGTTCTCTGAGAAAAGCCTGGATTCTGTCCAGGTTACTGAGAGGTAGAGGTGCTGATGGCAGGCGGTGAGCATGAGACCAGTGGGAAAGCAGATTCCTGGACCATTAGAGCCGAGCCACTGCGTCTGGGCTACACTTCACGCTGCCCCCTCCTAGCCATGAGATCTAGTGCAGGTTACTCACAACTCTGCCTCAGTTTGTTCGCCTGTAAAGATGGGAAAATAGTATTTCCCTGACAGGTTTATACAAATGGAAATCTGTGCACATGGTCTGTGGGCTACACAAATACAACAGGAACGAATGGGCAGAAAGAATGTGGATGCTGCTGGTGGCTCGCTGAAACTGTAAAGACAGAGACAAAGACAGAGACAGAGACAGAGACACAGAGAGATGCCTCCTGACCTCTTGGGTCACACACACATTTCCTTCCAGACAATAAGGGAAAGATTCTAATTTTTTGAGGACATTTTTGCTATTAATGATTTTTCATCCTCTTCCCATCTGATTCTTTATTATAATTTGCACATAGAAAGAAACTAGAGATAAACAGTTAATGAATCTCCATTTTGGAAATAAAACTGACTCATGATTTTACTTATTTCTGACTATTTCTTTATAACCTGGTAGATCCCAGGTTTATAGAATGAAAAATTATGGTTAGAAATCATTTATTTTGAAAGTTAATATTCTGATACTATCCTTACGGTGTTGTGCCTACATGTGTTAACATGGGTTCAATGACTATAGAAAAGCATATTTGGCTTTAAAACATTATGATTTAAAAACTGGGAAGGAATGTGGCCAGTGATAAAGTCTTCAGTTCCTACAAATCACATGATAATGATTTCAGAGAGGGAAGGCCTGATTAAAGGAATCTGTGAGTCAGATTGGCCATTTCCTCCCTTTCTCTCCCAATTTCTCCATTAAATGGATGCTTTGTTTTCTCTGACTGACAGGTTTGCTTCTTCTTGACATTTTCTTTAAAAATATGAAGAATTTAAATATCTGGGATCCTACGGACTCTATTAAAGCAAATAGCATGAGCTAAGATATGAATAAAACTAAAATCAAGTCGAGGAGTAGCTCTCAATAAGCATGAAAACACACCCAGGTCTCTGCCCTCTCTGCTAACCCAAGCACATATAATGATAAAATGTTTTTCGATATAGAACTTTTTTTCTGACGATTGTTGAAAGTTAGACTTTTACCCTAAAGTGGAATAATTCCAGGGCATTTTATTATTTATTTAAAAAATTATTTTAATTATTTATTTATTTTTATTATTATTATTTTCTCCATTGACTTTGGTCACTCATTCTGCTTTTAAAAAGGAACAGCTTTCTGTTGAGATATGAAATTCACACTAAGCTATAAAGAATGAGTTCAGAAGTGACCTATACAGACTGTGTAATTGTGCCTCTTTTTCCTTCGCTGGTTAATCTGACTTTAAATTATCCAATACACAGTACCTATCTTTTAATACTCAGGATTCTTCAGCTAGAAATTAACACTTCACTTTCATTCACCAAATGAGTGAAGCAGCATTAATACATTTTAAAATAAAAACACTCTCCAGAACATTCTATTTTGATATGGTATGATTTTAAATATCAGAAATGAAGAGAAGAAAAGCAGAGCACTAAAGAAGGTGCTTTATAATTCACTTGACTATTTTCCAGTAGTTCTATACACAATTGGAGATTGCAGATGCAGTGGTTATGAAGACACAAAAGTGCCTGATTACCACACAGTTTTCCAGTGAATGAGGGAAAATTAATTTATCAGCATGACATTTAGTAATAAACATTTAATGGCATATTCTTTTCTAACGCATTTCAACCACATGCTTTTAAGACTGTGTCTTGCCAGTTACATAACATTAACCAGCACTTTCTGCATCATGCTTTGGAGCTGGAGGTCTGTTTTTCTTCCTATGATCCAAATGAATAAAGATACCTCTTCTGATACCAACACCTAGGTTTCAGAACTGGTGAGCTTGAGTCTTGCATTATTTTTTACTTTTTTTTTTTTTTTTTTCAACATTCTGAGGCACAGTACAATTTAAATAATAGGGTAGAAAATTATATAATATCTATTTCAAACCCCAATTTCTTCTTTCATTATCCTGCCAAATATTTTTAGAGGTTTCTTTTAATTCTCTAAAACATTTTATGAATGCGTGGTATTGTAGAGTTACATCCTAGGGAAAGTTTCTCGTTTTTCATATGAAAGGAAACTATGACATGAGTGGGTGGGGCTATTTTCTCAAACATGAATAATATCTTAGAAATAGTCATTTGAGACAAGGTTCTAATTTATGTTCTCTGAATTTCTGCTATTTCATTGGTTCAGGTGGGTTTTTTTATATGCTGCAAAATAATGTTCCTAAGAAATGTTGGCTAGCCAATGGTTTTCAAATACCCACTTTTCATTGAATCTATGGTGCTATTGATTGAAAAGTGCACCATCATTTTATACCACATTTAGAAAGAGAAAATGTTGCTAATTAAACTATCACCTAGAATTACTAACTGGCTTACCAGACGAGGCTTTTAATATTTATTTAAAAATACTTTTATCCTACATCTCTCTTTTTCATACATAAAACAGAGTATAAATTAACCAAATTGGTATTCTCAAAATTTCTCTCCTTACACTGGGGTTTCTGAATACATTTTTCATTGAGGTGTTACGTCCATGTACTTCCTGGGAGCTTGGCAGTTTTCTTTATGCCATTTAAGCACAGACGATCCAGCACTTTCCGTGTGCTCTGTTGTTGCCCCAGAATTTTCTTCTAAACCATTGGCAACCAGTCTGTATGTTTTGATGAACATGCCCAGTTAATGGTGACTACGTTATGACTAAGAATCACAGCAACTAAGATGTGTTTGTACTTCAATTGTGATAAGAAAAGAGAGAGAGAGAGGGTCAGGAAGAGAGAGAACGTCTATATACATAGAGAGAAGGAGATTACATATATATGTGTATATGTATATGTTTATTTATATATCTATAACTACATCTCCCCTATTGGACCTGTTTCTCTACAGAACTTTGGGGAATACATTCCATGTGTTCATAAACAAAACAATAGCTGGACATTCTGTGCAATATTCATACAAAGGACTATTCCTCAGCAATAGTACACACAACGAGGTTAAACCTCAAAAACAACATTTTCAACTCAGTATTAGCACTCGGTTGTTGCCCAGTCATTTTATGAATTTTGCCATTCTCTCTTTTGTTCCGCATCTATTTGTTGACAGAATAATAGAATAAAAAATTAGAGCCCTGAGCATTGAATGACGGTTGATGGTCCAAGTGGATAAGCCAGAGATTACTTCATCTCTATTCTCAATTCTATTAGCATCTCAACCTCTACTTCTGAATAGTAGATGTGAAGAATGGATGGCACTGCATGTTGTAACATACACACAAAAAAGTGAAGATACACAGTCATTTGGTCAAAGTTAAGAACTAAAGTAAACAAATATTTTCATAAACTATTGACCTAAATTGGTCATACTAAGGAAGAAGATGTGTGAGCAGATGGTGAAGCTGGGAATTGGTGAACTGAGTCAGTACTGAACACTCTGGGTCTTTTTAAAATTAGAAAACTTGTAATCAGGAGCCTGAAAGCTAATAATTAAAAGTACTAGCAATATTATGTAACATATCTATTTCATCTTGTTTGTTCAAGTGAATTTGATTTTAAAATACTTGCAGGTGGTAATTTTTCTTTCAGAATAAGCAATTATAAGGCTTGATGAAGTAAGGGCAGCTAGAGAAATTTATGGCTGTGCAAAAACAGACCAGATCCTCAAGATTTTTCCAACCATATTTTGTGTAGATTTGGTTTATTCATTTTACATTTTAGGTGAAGAGTTTATCCTTTATGCTCAGCATATCAGAAACACTTGACCAAATTCTTCTTAGAGACAAGTTATTTCAGATGTCTCCTAAGGATTACCATGGCAATATGTTGGTAAGAATTGTGTGCAAGTTTTGTGTTTAAATATGTTCAACTTCAGAGTGGGTCCTGTGGTTTGGGGAGACTCACCACACGTTTTGTTCATCAAAGTGTAGGTGGCTACCTACTTAGGGGCTCTGGTCACTACCTGAACTATTGTTTGTTTTTCAATAAGTTTAGTACAAAATTATATCAGAAAAGATGTTTCCTACTGTCTTAGTCAACTCGGCTGCTATAATAAGTCACTACCGACTGAGTGGTTTCATGACAGAAATGTATGTATTCCTCCCAGTTCTGGAGGCTGGATATCCACAATGAAGGCCCCAGCAGATCCAGAGTCTGCTGAGGACCCACTTCCTGCTTCATAGAAGGCTGCCTGAGTAAAACACTGTAAGACCTCTGTGTGCATTTCTATCAAAGGCAAATCAACCTGTATGGCGTTACTTAATTCTGTTAGCAAGATCATTTTCTACATGTGTTGGATAGCACTCCCTCCACCAGCCCAAGACACCCTCAAATTGAAATTTTCCTTTATATTCACTATCTCTCCTAGGATGGTAGCAGAAAGCTAAGCAGATTAGGCCTAATGTTCTACCCACTATGACCTGGGCACTTTCAGAGGAAGAATTTATTAAGTGTGGACTTGGAGTTATGTGGTCCCTATTAAACGTGATGACACTACTTTTTGCTTACAGTATAAATGAGTTGAACTGTGCTTTTCTTATTTTGTCAGTTTGCACATTTTCTAGACCCTGGATATTCTGAATAACAAGTTAAAATATTTGTATAGTCACCTAAAAGCATATTTTAAAGATTAGGTGGATCCCAGCTGGAGAGGGAGAGATGGAGAGTCCATCCTGGGCCTGCCCTTCATTAATCATGTGATCTTGTGGGGGTCATTTCCTCTTCCTGGGCCTCCTTTTGTGACTTACAAATAGAAGGTGGGTGACTACCATACATGTTGCTTAAAATGCTATGATTCTCCCACTTCACTTTAGCCCAGACGGTTTAGCCATCGCTTAGACCCATTTTATTCACTGCTGTGGCAATATCGGTATTCGAGACAGAAGCACCCAGCTCAAGTATAAGTGGCACTCACCCCAGGGCTCAGATGTGTCCAGAGGAACATTCTCAAGGAAGCAGATCAGCAAATACGTGTGGTCTATTAACTGGGGGGTGGGGGGGGGAGAGATTGGGAGTTTGGGGTTGACATGTATACACTGCTATATTTAAAATAGATAACCAACAAGGACCTACTGTATAGCACAGGGAACTCTTCTCAATACTCTGTAATAACCTAAATGGGGAAAGAATTTGAAAAATAATAGATACATATCTATGTAAAAATAAATCAAATAAACTACAAATGCCAAAAAATAAAAACAAAGGAATAAACAAACAAACAAACAAAAAATGCCTCCACAATCAGTGGGGAGGGCTGTGGTTAGAACACATGACCTGTCACTGAATTACCCTCCACACTAACCCAACAAGTCATGGCTGAGGGCTAGATAAAGAGAAGCTACTCACAAAAACTGAAAAAAAAAAAATCATTGTGACCTTGGGACTCTGTTTTGCAGTGTTGATGTGTTTCATCCTCTGGGGATGAGGGCAGTATTAGGGCTGAGTGGCTTCACCCACCTTTGATTCCAGTGTTGTAACATCTTGTCAACCAGGTGGCCTTGTGGGCAAGAGCTTTATGGGCTACAGGCTGATGGCAATGACACAGAGTATGCCTTCAGGAGGCTTTGAAGCAGTGGACTCCCCAGCTGTCAAAGTTCCCATCAACGGAGCATGTTTGGAGACTTTCTGAAAGGTGTGGCTGTGTGTGGACACCACCCAGTAACCCCAACCCAAGTGAGGAAGACTTGATGGGGATGGAGTGTCCCCAGTGGTAGTAGTGGTATATTGATTACTATTTGTGTGACTTCATTTATATCTCTAGGCGAGCATGATCTGGGAAGCACAGGCTTTCAGACATCAAGCAGAACTGAGCTCAGAGACAGAAACAATTCATAGTCTGTGGTTGATAAATAAAAGTGGGGATTATGCTGCCATGTGCCCTTGGTCAGCATCAAGATTGCCAAAGCAATTATACACTTGATAAAATGGTACCTGAGAAAGCCTGAGGGCGATTGTGACCCTTCCTTAATCCAGGTTCTCTAAGATGTTTCCAACAGTAAGAGATCTCTAGGAAGCCTTATTACTCTGCTACATTATATTTCACTGCACAAAACAAATTGTGAATACAGGATCCACCTATTGGATGATATCTTCCTACAAAATTGTCCTTGAATACACTGTTCCATCTTTTCTCCATTATATTTATTGAATTCAGCTGCATCCATGTAGTCACCCGTCTGTCAATCTTTACCAATATTCATGAAGCATCTACTCTGTATTAAACATCTTGCTTTGCATGGGAGAGAGAAGATTGGTATAACAGATTACTGGAAAACATCTTTTCGGAAGAACTTGTATTTTTTTTAATGAACACTTTGTAACAATTTATATTTTCTTTTTTCTCTTGATTGCTAGGAAGTTGATATCAATTATTCATACCCTGAAGAAACAGTTTTATTATGGATTCCAGGTACAATTACCTTCTGTTTGCCTTATCTGGTTTCTGATTTTTTTTCTTAAGTTTTAATTTCAATTATTTATTTGTATATGATATTTCATCCTAAGACAGAGAAATTTTTTTGAGAGCAGGGAAGGTATGAATTCCAAATTAGCAAATATCTTCCATCATACCTAATGATAGAGCTATAAGGAAATTAGTGATTTTGAACAATTCCTTTCTGATCCAAGAAACAATTTTCTAAGTCAGGAGAATGTTGACCAATTCTTACCCCTTGCAGCTTCTTGGGAAATAGCTTTGATGGAAACAGGCAGTGACTGTGGATATCAAACATGAAACTTTGTTCTCTCCAGTGACTTTCTAAATACACTCTTTGCTGGGCTTGAATTTCAATCAAATGCTGTCAAACAAATAAATTTTCATGAACAATCTTTGTGTCATTATTTATTGTACTGAATTTCAGCTAGTAGAAAAATACTACTCTTTGAAACAACAGAGAGTTTTAATTTGTTGTGTTTTATTTTTCTTAAGTTTGTGCTGGCACTTATGTTCAAATGTTTCTATCAAATAAATGCATTTGGAAGATTTTGCTGGGTATGTATTTATCCACTCACCTAAAACAAAGTGAAAACTATTTAGGGTACAAAGCCTAAAAAGTTGAACTACACACGTGCCATCTGGCCCTTCAGATTTACTACTGTTAAGAATAACTTTTATTGTCATTCCGTCTTCAATATTTTTTAATGATTTTAATTATTATCCACAAAACTACAAGAGCAGGGGCAGAGGATAGCATATATCAAAGGGAAGTGAATGTAATTCCCACTCTTCTTTTTTTAGTACCAGCTGCATTTCACTCTAAAAACCATAAATAGCTTTATTTCTCCTTAATGGAGTAATTTATATAGTACCTAGTATCTTCATTGACAGCACTTTTTATCCTGTAGCAAATGTGCAGCATTTAGGAAATCAATTACGTGAGTTATGAAGAGCAACACAAGGCCCCACCCTCACTCCATTCTTCTCAATAACAAAGGAGAAAACACATTAAAAACTAGCATTGATGGGTTGTTGTGAGATTCGGTCAATGAACTCTCCCAGAGTTGAAATTAAAAGGCAGTTAGGAGAAAATTGTTTTCTCTGGTCATCAGTCACAATGTGAAAGGCCTTTTTCACCATGATTAATTAAAAGCCAAAAAGAGAGAGTGCGGAGGGTGTGAACTTTAATAAAGTATCCAGCTGGTTTGCGGTAACATCATGAGTTAATGGACAGTGGTTTGCCTTGACTAAGTGTTATTGCTCCAGTCCATAATTTCATCTTGAAAATGGGCAAGGGAGTGAATCTTCCTCTTCGTAATTGAGTATTGATTTGAAAATAAACGGCAGTGAAACTCCCACTGAACTGTCAAGATTTATTCTGGACAGCGCTGACAATAAGTGATTTCTGGTTCTTGGGAAAGCTATGGATCAGCTCGATACTTAAACACATAGAGGAACAGAGCCATCTGTCTTCCGTTTCATCAAGTTTCCGAGGTCAGCAAGATGACACAGCTTGGGACCTGGTGCTCATGTCCTCTGGGCCCGGCTAGACTCTGGTCATGAACCTCCTTTGTAAAATGCTTCCTTGAATTTGGGAAGCAATTTTAAAACAGCAGGTGCAGATATTTGACTCTTCTTCCAAAGAATGACTTCTTTCTAAATACTGCACTTAGGGAATACTTTTCAATGGAAGGGACTTAAAATGTCATTATAAATGTTTCAAC
Source organism: Aethalodelphis obliquidens (assembly GCF_003676395.1). NCBI lineage: Eukaryota > Metazoa > Chordata > Mammalia > Artiodactyla > Delphinidae > Aethalodelphis > Aethalodelphis obliquidens. The sequence goes on from NW_020838009.1 coordinate 490,159, forward strand.
GGGGCTTGATAGATTTCCTTTACACGTGGTAAGTGGTATAATTGGGTGTGATCTAACTAGGCACAGAAATTACATCCTGTAGTTTAGTCTCCTCTGTGTTCATGGATTGTCTGGCATCATCGATGAATGCTGCAGACAGCAGTGAGAGGTGAAAAAAAAATGTGGAAGGAGATTGAGAGGGCTAGGATGAGATTCTAAAACAAGACTGTCCTTTTACAAAATGCTGCTCGATCGATAAATCCTTGGGATAACACATCAGTACTCATTCTAAGCATTCAGAGCTATGATCTTTGTTTTCTTGATAGTAAAGACCTTTTAAGACAAAACTTCATGTTTCATTCATTTGCACAAGATTCCTGAAATGATAGTTAGCATGTTCACATTAGCAGTTTTCTGTTACACCAGAATAAGGACAAAATGCTGTTGTGGGAAAGATGTCTTTGTGTGGCTTCCCTTCTAATTGCCAAGCTCTGCATAGCCCAAAGTGTTTTGTTAATTACACAGGCAGTGTATCCAATACATCTTCTGATGGTTGAAAAAGAAAAAGTGCTTTCCCAGGTGATTTTCTTTGTTAAGATGGAAAACTTGTTATGTTTATTTCACTTCAGAAAAACTCGTTTGGAAGGGCAATAGTTTTTGGACTATCTGGGCCATGAAAGAGCATTTGAAAGTCATAGAAATGCAGAAAAGGCCCTGTCTGGGTCATATAGTTCCCATCCTCCTTTTCCCCATCTGTATATAAATTTTATTAGACAATAACAATGTCTGGTGGTACCAATTAAAACAACTAAATGGAATCTTATAAATTATTTTTAAATTGTGGACACGTTGTGGATGGCTATTGAAAAAGCTCAGTTTAGTTTCCCAACCGCGACATTCCTACCTGGAATTGCCCTGCACAGATGAGGGTAGCAGTGTCCCCACTCCTGGGGGTCTCACCTTGATGTGTTCCTACTGGATAGAACCAGATCCGTGGGCTTTTGATGCTATGTCAAAGTTATGAACAAGTTTACATACCAGAGGTATATCTTGCAAAGGTGTATTTAATCCATAGATGAAAAATCACCTTTTTATTATAAAAATGGGGTTGAACATTTACAGAAGTATAATGAAGAATATATGCAAGTGAAAATAATTATCCTATAGTTGATTAGTTGCACGTTTGGATTGTCATGGGCATACTTTTTCAATATTTCTGAAAATTGCACATATATTCAAGACTGGTTTTTATGAGGGCAGCACTCAAAAATAGTATGCTTTTTAATGAGGATTAACTATGAACTATATTTGTATTTTCAGGGACAACAGTATTTATTTTTTTTAAAAAATTTTTCAGTGTCTATAAACAAAGTTTTATTGGAACACAGACATGTTCATTCATTTACATTTTGCCTGTTTTCATGCTACAAAGGCAGAGCTGAGTAACAGTGACAGAGACCTATGAACTGCAAAGCCTAAAATATTTACTACTTGGCCTTTTATAGAAGAAGTTTGTTGACCCCAGGTCTAGAGGAAAGAGGAGATTTATGAGAGAACAGTGTATAACGCTAAAGCTACAGGTACTTCGTACTATTCTTGCAGTTTTAAAATTACATGATAAAAGTGATTTTGTTCACAAGTAACTCCACATTTTTTTTCGTTTGTTTGTTTTTTGGTACGCGGGCCTCTCACTGTTGTGGCCTCTCCCGTTGTGGAGCACGGGTTCCGGACGTGCAGGCCCAGCAGCCATGACTCACGGGCCCAGCCGCTACGCGGCACGTGGGATCCTCCCGGACCGGGGCACGAACCCGTGTCCCCTGCATCGGCAGGCGGACTCTCAACCACTGCGCCACCAGGGAAGCCCACTCTGCATTGTTTAACTCACCAATTAAAAAATCCTGCCATTGGTTTTATTTTGTCATAGAAGTACAGGAATTGAGGGAGACGGTAGACAGGGTTTCGGTTAAAATGGAGAACACTACTTTAGTCTAGTGGAAACAGCTACCCTTTAGGCAGAGAGGATGAGATGAACTCCCCGCAAAAGGTTATTTTTTCCACATTGGACAACAGTATTTAGGCTCAAGCAGAGGTAACCACGACTATGACGTGTTCATAGGAAACACAGGGAAGCTCTTGACCTTCCTTTAATCTTCACGGAACACTGTGAGGTCCTTGTTATTATTATCTCCCATCTGTTGAGGAGGAAACTGGTGCCCAGAGTCATACAGTCCATGTGGAGTAGAGAAAAGATTCACACCCACACCTAAAGCTCCAGCTTAACTCTTAACTCTACCTGTACTGCAGACAGAAATCGTGGAATTGTAAGTCCTGAACAGGACATCACGATTCTGTCTCCAGAATGAAGCCAGTCTTTTGCCTTATTCCCACGTGAAATTCAGCTCAAATCAGAAGAACTGTAGCTATATTCTAACGATACTTCACCTTTCTATCACTCTACTGTGAGGAATTAGTGTCGTTCTGGCTATAATTTTGGAACCAAAATTTAGGTCATCCTCTCCACTTCCCACCTTGTGCTGCTCATTTATTTGCTTAACGGAGAGACTCGCATGGCTGGGAACTTCACACATAAAGAATGTGTCACTCCACCCTCAAGTAGAATATCTGCCAAGCCATCGTAGACTGGGGGAGGAGAAAAAGGCATTGATATTTCTTTAAACATTTAGCTAAGGGAATTCCATCACTAGCCAAGTCTTCGTTAACCAAAGTTACACATTTATTTTTTATAAAAAAGCAAAATAAAATAAAAAGTAACAAAAAACATAGTACAGGGCTTCCCTGGTGGCGCAGTGGTTGAGAGTCTGCCTGCTGATGCAGGGGACATGGGTTCGTGCCCCGGTCCGGGAAGATCCCACATGCCGCGGAGCAGCTAGGCCTGTGAGCCATGGCCGCTGAGCCTGCGTGTCCGGAGCCTGTGCTCCGCAAAGGGAGAGGCCACAGCGGTGAGAGGCCCGCCTACCACAAAAAAAAAAAAACCCAAAACAAAAACCATAGTACAGCATGAAATACATGTATGTAAAATGCATACAGTAGTTAGGGACTTATAATATTTTAAAATACAAAAAAAATCACATAAACTAAAGAAATGTAAAAAAAAGTAGTAAAGTGTTAAAAGAGCTTGTTCTTGCTGTTTAAAAAGTATTTTTCGAGCTGAGGTCTCCAGTTTTTGAACACCAGAATAAAGCCTGTGGAAGCAGACAGTGTCTACTGTCTGCTCTGCTTTCTAAGTGGTCCAGCAGCATCTGTCTCTGAGGCTGCAGGCATCTGTAGGGTCAGCAGCTCTGCTTGGCTGGTGGGGCTGCTGGAAGTTGGATGAGAACACTCTGAGGTCACTTTTTTGCTCAGCAGGAAGCAGCGTCGTGTTAGATTTGAGCCGTCTGCAGTAAGCTTTGGTGGAAATAAAGGCAGCACCTTCCCCCTGTCCAAGACTGGACCTCGGCTGGTGATGGAGGGCACCTGACATACTTCACTCCCAGTGCCCCATCCCCGCTTTCTTTCAAACCAGTTCATGCTGTGTTTTCTCAGGACCTCAAGCTCAGGTTCAAATGAATGAAACTTCGAGTTATTTGGTTAGAATGTTGATGACCTTCGATTCAGGTCTTGAACTTCCTTGCTCTTGGTTAGAAGCCACTCAGATATATTAGAAGAGGGATGCTGAGTCCATCTAATATTTTATTAAAATATTTTAGATATTCCAGGTTAAGGTCTCTTCATTTCAGATATTCAGGTCTTCAAAGTCAGGGCCCATGTTTTCATTTGCAATTTCCTCTATTTTTGGTTCCCCATTTTCCCCATATTGTTAATTTTTTTTAACATCTTTATTGGGGTATAATTGCTTTACAATGGTGTGTTAGTTTCTGCTTTATAACAAAGTGAATCAGTTATACATATACATATGTTCCCATATCTCTTCCCTCTTGCATCTCCCTCCCTCCCACCCTCCCTATCCCACCCCTCCAGGCAGTCACAAAGCACCGAGTCGATATCCCTGTGCCATGCAGCTGCTCCTCACTAGCTATCTACCTTACATTTGGTAGTGTATATATGTCCATGCCTCTCTCTCGCCCTGTCACAGCTCACCCTTCCCCCTCCCCATATCCTCAAGTCCGTTCTCCAGTAAGTCTGTGTCTTTATTCCTGTCTTACCCCTAGGTTCTTCATGACGTTTTTTTTTCTTAAATTCCATATATATGTGTTAGCATACGGTATTTGTCTTTCTCTTTCTGACTTACTTCACTCTGTATGACAGACTCTAGGTCAATTCGCCTCATTACAAATAGCTCAATTTCGTTTCTTTTTATGGCTGAGTAATATTCCATTGTATATATGTGCCACATCTTCTTTATCCATTCATCCGATGATGGACACTTAGGTTGTTTCCATCTCCGGGCTATTGTAAATAGAGCTGCAATGAACATTTTGGTACATGACTCTTTTTGAATTTTGGTTTTCTCAGGGTATATGCCCACTAGTGGGATTGCTGGGTCATATGGTAGTTCTATTTGTAGATTTTAAGGAACCTCCATACTGTTCTCCACAGTGGCTGAACCAATTCACATTCCCACCAGCAGTGCAAGAGTGTTCCCTTTTCTCCACACCCTCTCCAGCATTTACTGTTTCTAGATTTTTTGATGATGGCCATTCTGACTGGTGTGAGATGATATCTCATTGTAGTTTTGATTGGCCTTTCTCTAATGGTTAATGATGTTGAGCATTCTTTCATGTGTTTGTTGGCAGTCTGTATATCTTCTTTGGAGAAATGTCTATTTAGGTCTTCTGCCCATTTTTGGATTGGGTTGTTTGTTTTTTTTGTTATTGAGCTGCATGAGCTGCTTGTAAATTTTGGAAATTAATCCTTTGTCAGTTGCTTCATTTGCAAATATTTTCTCCCATTCTGAGGGTTGTCTTTCGGTCTTGTTTATGGTTTCCTTTGCTGTGCAAAAGCTTTGAAGTTTCATTAGGTCCCATTTGTTTATTTTTGTTTTTATTTCCATGACTCTAGGAGGTGGATCAAAAAAGATCTTGCTGTGATTTATGTCAAAGAGTATTCTTCCTAAGTTTTCCTTTAAGAGTTTTATAGTATCCAGTCTTACATTTAGATCTCTAATCCATTTTGAGTTTATTTTTGTATATGGTGTTAGGGAGTGTTCTAATTTCATTTTTTACATGTAGCTGTCCAGTTTTCCCTGCACCACTTATTGAAGAGATTGTCTTTTCTCCATTGTATATCCTTGCCTCCTTTATCATATATTAGTTGACCATAGGTGTATGGGTTTATCTCCAGGCATTCTATCCTGTTCCATTGATCTGTATTTCTGTTTTTGTGCCAGTACCATATTGTCTTGATTACTGTAGTTTTGTAGTATAGTCTGAAGTCAGGGAGTCTGATTCCTCCGTTTTTTTCCCTCAAGACCACTTTGGCTATTTGGGGTCTTTTGTGTCTCCATAAATTTTTAAGATTTTTTGTTCTAGTTCTGTAAAAAAATGCCACTGGTAATTTGATAGGGATTGCATTGAATCTGTAGATTGCTTCTGGTTGTATAGTTATTTTCACAATATTGATTCTTCCAATCCAAGAACATGGTATATCTCTCAATCTGTTTGTATCATCTTTAATCTCTTTCATCAGTGTCTTACAGTTTTCTGCATACAGATCTTTTGTCTCCCTAGGTAGGTTTATTCCTAGGTATTTTATTCTTTTTGTTGTAATGGTAAATGGGAGTGTTTCCTTAATTTCTGCTTCAGATTTTTCATCATTAGCATGTAGGAATGCAAGAGATTTCTGTGCATTAATTTTGTATCCTGCAACTTTACTAAATTCATTGATTAGCTCTAGTAGTTTTCTGGTGGCATCTTTAGGATTCTCTATGTATAGCATCATGTCATCCACAAACAGTGATAGTTTTGCTTCTTCTTTTCCAATTTATATTCTTTTTATTTCTTTTTCTTCTCTGATTGCTGTGGCTAGGACTTCCAAAACTATGTTGAATAATAGTGGTGAGAGTGGACATCCTTGTCTTGTTCCTGATCTTAGAGGAAATCCTTTCAGCTTTTCCCCATTGAGAATGATGAGTTTGTCATATATGGCCTTTATTATGTTGAGGTAGGTTCCCTCTATGCCCGCTTTCTGGAGCGTTTTTATCATAAAGGGGTGTTGAATTTTGTCAAAAGCTTTTTCTGCATCTATTGAGAGGATCATATGGTTTTTCTTCTTCAATTTGTTAATATGGTTCATCACATTGATTGATTTACATATATTGAAGAATCCTTGCATCCCTGGGATAAATTCCACTTGATCATGGTATATGATCCTTTTAATGTGTTGTTGGATTCTGTTTGCTAGTATTTTGTTGAGGATTTTTGCATCTATATTCATCAGTGATATTGGTCTGTAATTTTCTTTTTTTGTACTATCTTTGTCTGGTTTTGGTATCAGGGTGATGGTGGCCTCATAAAATGAGTTTGGAAGTGTTCCTTCCTCCGCAATCTTTTGGAAGACTTTGAGAAGGATAGGTGTTAGCTCTTCTCTAAATGTTTGGTAGAATTCACCCACCTGTGAAGCCATCTGGTCCTGGACTTTTGTTTGTTGGAAGATTTTTAATGTGATTCTGGTGTTCTCGCAAGAGGGAGTCAGTGGCATTTCTAGAAGTGTTCATTTCATAGCGATTATAATCTTTGTTGCAATTTGGATGGTAGTTTTTACCTGCTTTCCCATTCTTGTGCTCATAATTGAGATACATTGTCATATGTTTAAAAAAAGATTTCAACCCAAGGGGTACCCACTTGTCCTGATTCACCAGTTTGTGGATGAGCAGAAGAGGGAACCGGAAAATTACACCTTCTTAGGCTTCAAGAAGCTTTCTCGGATTTCAAAAGTGCTTTTAGAACCAGTATTGGCATTTATTCATTTAATACATCCTCCTAACCTCCTGCTTTACCAACACTCTGCCAAATGCAAACAATGCAACAACAGCCAGGCTGTGGTTCTACCTGAGAAAATCACTGCCTCCCCAATTAGTTCAAGATGGTGTGCTGTTTAGTACAAGGTGGCACGTGTTTGGGTAGGATTTGGAGTGCAGCCCTGAGGACAATGATGCAAACCTTTCCTTATTCATAATTTTGTTTGGTTCTCACCTGAGCTGTGTGCATTAGGAAGGGTCAGTGTTTTAATCCTATTTTAACTAAGGGAGGACTAAGATTCAGAATTGAAATGACCCACCGTGGATGATACACACATAAGTGATGAGTCTGGGATTACTCCTGGCCTTCTGCCTCCAAATGTAATATGCATCCCACCGATATTTAAGGGATGTGACACTCTCGTGCACTTTGCAGCAATTCGGGGTCTGGTGTCATCTCAATGTGGGTTATGATAAAACACCTGGGAAACTGCAGGTGGGTCCTGGGTGGCAACTCTCAGCTGAGGCCATGTCTCTCCATGCTGGCAGCCTATTTAGGGCATTGGTATTTATGCAAAGATAATAGAGAACTGCAGTTACCTGTTCATCTGTTCTCCAGCCAGACTGTCGATCACAAAGAGTCAGTGCTTTGAAAGTCTTGTCAATCAGAGAGTTTCTCCCACGTAAAGGTCTGCCTCTCGTCTCTTCCGACATTGCTTCCTATGTGCCTCTTAAACAAAATGCTTAATTCGGATCATTTTCTTGCTCCATCTCTACCTGCACTCCCAAATTATCTTTATCCCCTGTTTAAGAAAGTGGAAATGGTGTGATTTATCCATCTGTTAGACACACAGTTGTCACAGCTGGAAATAGAAAAGCATTGCTGAACTAGGGGGCAGGTCCACATTCAGTGTCTTTGGTAATGAAGCTGCCCCTTGTGCACTCTTCCCGAAACAAGTAAATCTTATTCCTCATCTGGCTTCTCAAAGAAGCGCAATTCACCTCCATGCATATCTAGTTTCTTTTCCTCTGCAATTTGTCTTGGTTTTGTCATTAGTGGAAAAAACCCTTTTCACCTCGCACACTGCCTTCTGCTTAGCAAAACGGAACTTGTGTATTGCTGTTGGGGCTTAAGGTCAACGGTTAAATTGTTCTTGCTCCAGAAGACACGTTTTCATGGGCTGAATCCCAACCATCAGATTAGCATCATTTGTACCTGTAATAAATGTCCAATTGGAACAAGGAAGAGAGCCGGGGGAGAATGCTGAAATTCTCTGTTCTCTGCCTAGAATGCACTGCTGTCAATTATCTCGTCTTCATTTCTTTGGAGACTTTTATTAGCAAAAAAACATTGAACATTTTTTCATCTGAGGACATAGAAGGGAGCCTGCAGATCAGCTCATTGGGCGGTGGTGGCACTTGGCTGCAGTTCAGAAGGACCCCATGTAAGAGCCTGCCTCTCACCAGATAAAGTTCCCAGGGCCTCGGTCACCTCATTTGTAAAATGAGCAGTTACCTGGGATGCCTCTGAGATGCCCTACATTTCTAAAAAATGATCTCTGTGCCAGATACATAGGGACAGAACATGTAGAAGATTTAAACGTTATTATAAAATAACCAAGTTTAGAGATATCTGTGGTCCTTATTAAGAGGCAGAACAATCATTACTGCTGGCACCACCATCCCCCCACAAAAGAATAACAACCAAGGAAGAACTTTGGAGGGAGAATACCAAAACCAAAAGTGAAAGAAAAAAGAAAGAAAAGAAAGTGGGGAGGAGCCCTGAGGAGAGGATGCTGCGGATGCTGCTGCAGCCAGGCAAGGTGGGGGAGGATGAATTAGCCTCCTGTGGTCCAGGGAAGCGTGCTTTCCCCACCCTGTTATCTGTGTGGACACAGGTCCTGAGTGTCCCCGGGAGTAAATCAGGGCAGGGCAGATCACCTGTGCTGACAGAGCTGACAGAAGCCGGCAGTGACTGGCCAGCTTCAGATGGGCGCTTCCCCTTCCTTCTAATTCCGCGATGCTGGTGGGTTACCAGGTAAGGACTATGTTCCCCTGATGCTCAAGTGTAACATGTCCCCAACTGAGTCTTCATCCCCCACCCAATCCAGGGCCAGCTGGGGACTCCTCATCTCACTAAATGGTGTCCCCATTTGCCCAGTGGCTAAGCCAAGATCTCAGGGGTCATGTCGTACCTCTCCCTTTCCCCGTGTCCACAACACACAGCTACATTCTGATGCACTCTGTATCTAAGCCGTCAAAATCCCAGTCACCCCAGTCCTCTCCCCATTCCCATCCTCGTCCAAGTCACTCTTTCTCTCCTGGGCTGCAGCATTGACTTACTATCTAGTCCGCTTGCTCTATCCCAACTCAGATGTCAACACCTCAACTGTCAACACTTATCTTGTTTTATTTTTCTTTGTGGTATTTATGATTTCTTTAAATTATTCTATGTAAGTATTAAATTAGTTCATCATGTCTTTTTCCCCTTACTAAGGGCAATGAGTGCTAGGACTTTGTTAGTGTGGTGATCATGAAGGTGCACTGCTCAGATCTTTGTAAAACTTGGCCATGGGGAGGGGAGTCACCTGCAGCCCAGGTGTGAGGGAACAGTTAACTGACAGCCCCAAATGCTTCCCTTCTGAACCTGCCACCTTGTTCACATCAAGTCTGATTTCTTTGATACTAATAAATTAAAATTTCAGGATACTAAGAAGCAAAGCTTCGTCGAGGGTTGTATTTACTCAATCCTTTAAATAAAGGAATACAACCCTTTGTTGTATTCCTTTATTTCATACTAAATACACTATAAATTAATCCCCTGATCTCTTCATGTTGCCCGAGGGTGCTTTTTTCAGTTACCCTAATTTTCTTCCCCTCATAGCTGGCACACGTTCCTCTTGGGAGCAGATGTTAGAAGGCTTGGACCACAGCTGCCGGATGCTGGTAAAACCTTGGTCAGTAGGGAGGGGCATTTCACTCAGCAATGCCTCCTCCATGTTTTGTTTTCCTTGGGGTAGAAGTTGGTGCCTAAGAATCCAACCACAGCTTTTCTGTTTCAGAATAGAGTGTAACATAGATGTCTGTTAAAGGGGAAAACAGTGAATTGTTTTGAGATACCAAAGGGCAGTTTTATCCTTATTTTCCAAAGTAAGGAGAAAGTGAGTGTGATGTCGATCAGAGAATGATGTTTAATAGAGTTTGCAGATACTATCCAGGCCTGGAAAGGGCCCTCAGACCTTTGTGTGGCTTAATACCAATATAGTAAGAGTTTCCCCATCTCTCCTTTAAGAGGAGAAAAATTGGTATAGCATGGTGTCGGAGGTTCTCAGTGATTTAAGGAATTTTTCCTTTGTCCTTCGTAAAGTTATCTATAATGTTAAATTCCTAACAGTGGAAATGTGATGTCAAAAAAATATGATTTTAAAATTTGAAAGATGCTTGCAAATTAATCTCTAAATGGTGGCACTCATTTGTGCTTCTTTGGGTGCATTAAATTTGGGGGACGAAGAGGGAACTTTGGTTGAAAATAGTTCTCATGCATTGTTGTCTTGTCACTGTTGTGGATCTTCAATACTGGACTGGAAGGGAGCTCAGAGCAGCGACCAGCACAGGACCCCAGGTAGCAGATGGTCCTCTGAGGGGTTTTGTCATCTCTCTCCTTTGTTCATCCCTATTTTCATGGACTGTGATCCTTCTCTTCCAGTAATGACCCCAAACTTCCATTTTGTGCTGATTCAGAGTGAAGTTTGGGTTAAAAATGAAATATCTAGAAAATACCATATGATGACTGGTACCAATGAAAGACTTACACCAACTGTTTGCTCCCAGTTTGATAACAAGGTATTATGTTGGAACTCTTTAAATAAAGGCCATTCTGGATTATAATCCCTGCTCACTTTAACAGGTTTACATCCAAACTGAAGAGAAAACATTACAACTATAAGGTGCTACATCATTACCTTACTTAAAAAGACGGAAAATCTTTTTTTCTCCTCCAAAATAAAAACAATTTAAAACCAAATCACTGAGGAAGTGTTTTCTGACACCCAGCCCCACGTTGTTACAAATCATGGTAATCCTAGGGCTTCTGCCAGGTTCTAGCACTGAATGGAGGTGTCATTTTTGACAAATGCATTGCTAATAACTTTTGGCACCACTACCTCTTAGAATGAATAGCTGTTGTACACGACACTGCTCCCAAGCAGAGTGACACCAAACAGTTATTGTAGGAAAGGAGCAGGTGAGACCCCCAGCCACTTTGTTCATTCATCACAACAATCAAACCTGACTGTGTCTCCCTGTTTCTGCAGCTGCATCCCCATCAAAGTTCAACTACTCTACAATTACCCCTGCCCCAAAGTCACACACTGCCCGTGACAAATCACCACAGAAATGTATTGTCTCATAGCTCTAGAGACCAGAGGTCCAAAATCAAGGTGTCACAGGGTTGCTTCCCCTTGGAGGCTAAGGCGGATGGTCGGTTCCATGCTCCTCTCTTAGTTTCTGGTGGCTCCTGGCAATCCTTGGGTTTCCTTTGATTTCTTTGCTGTATCACTGCAGTCTCTGCTCACGTCTTCACATCACCTTCCTCTCTCTGTCTGTCTCTTACAAGGACACTCATCAGAGGGTTTATGGTCCAGCCAGGTCCCTTACGATTGCTGTCGAGATCCTTACCTTAATAATATCTGCAAAGACCCTTATTCCACATTCTGAGCTGTAGGTCACATTCTGAGTGTCTGGAAGAACATACATTTTGGGGGGACCCCATTCCACCTGCCACATTCACAAAATATGAAACCTTCTGGCTCTCCTTCCAGGTTACATGAGCTGACTCCTTCTTTTCCATCACACTCAAATTAGTCTTTGGCAAATTCAAAAACTACTTATTAGGTTTTACACATTTCTCCCCCTTTTCTCCTATGAACAGTTTCTCAGCCTGTCTCCCTCACCTTTTCTTGGGCACTGGTATCCCATGGGCTTTGTCATAATGAAAAATGTCAATGCTTCCCAAATTTGAATGTATGAAAAAATTATTTCTTAGAGTGTTTTCTATCTCACATGGGAAATATACATTGGGCAACAGTTCCCATGGGTCTCTCATGTTTCAGCACAACTTGCAAGCAAGGCACTAACTTCTCTTCTTTCTGGGCCATCTTTTCAAGGATGTCTCATTCATGAACAGTTCTGGATGATGGAGATCAAGTCTTACTGTGGAGCCAATGGCAGGCATGCTTACTGTTTGCTATAAAATATTTGGGTTCCCTGTGCTCTGAGTTCTTCTGTAATGAAACCCACTGTGTGCGGGTGTCCATCTAGGCTGATTCATGGTGTTCTCGTGGGCAAAGAGAACTGCACAGAGCAAAGGCTGTGCTGTGCCCAGAGGTTAATAAAGTCTTTTGTCTCTGAGTCAGGAGTCTTGTGTCTCCTGATGGCATCCATGAAATTGTGACTGACTAACTCGTTAGCTCAAAAGGAAAATAAAATCTCAGACCCTTTGCAGACCTCAGCTAGATACAGTATTTCTTTTTTTTTTTTTTTTTTCCCCTTTAGGTACCAGTGATTTGCAATGAAATGAGGGAGAGAGTGAGAGAACATGTTAAAATCATTCAGGTAACATTTTCAAAACACCTATTTTCATCTTTGCTCAAAGGGCATACTTTTATCTCCTTCATGATAGAATAGAGTGAGCAGCCTGGCCAGGCTTCGACCACTGATTTACCCTCTTTCTTCACAACATCTGTGCACTCTCAGAGCCTTAAATATTTTTTCTGGGTGTGACTATATTTCTAGAAAAAACCTTTCCTTAGCAGAAGAATTTCTAACTACTCATTAGAATCCATCACTACCTACATATCCTCTGGGCTCTGCAAACATAACATAATTACAGTTTTGACCTCTTTTTTCCTTCCCCCTAACAATTTGCTTTAGCTTTCTCATCTCTGTCGTTGGTACCACTGTTCTTTTTGTTCTGGCTAGATCTCTTGGGTATATATTTGAACCTCAATGTTGTAGGTCTAGAAGTAAGTTTAGTGACCATTGAATTCAGTATTCCTATTATCCAAATGAAGCTCTAAGGGTCAGAGATAAAGTTGCTTATGCAAATTTACTGGAAAATTGCCAGAAGTGCTTTTACTTCAATGTAGAAGTTTTATCCTTAGTTTAATGATTTTTACATCACAACTCTTTCTCTTTGTCTCCAAATCATGGATGTTGCCAAGTCATTTCTATATTTATGAATCCTCTTAAATCTGTCTCTTTTTCCTTGCACTTGTATTGTTGACCAAGGAATGCCATTAATTATTAATTTGGTTTATTATTCTTTTACTATGAGAGGTCAATGAAAGAAATTTGGAACACTGATTTTTAAGGCTTAACTCCATTCATGAGAGAGTAGAGAACACAGATTGCCTATAACCTGAGTCATTGTTCTACTTTTTGGTAAAAAATGTAACTCCAGAATTTTCTGATCTATTTTGCAGTACTTTGCAAGATCGTACTTAGCTTCCTCTGTACAGATTTCACCTGTATGGCATCTAGACTTTTGGAGATTCTTCTCTATCCAGTACAAATCATTGAGAGGTTTGCAGATGTTCATGCTCTAAAGGTTGAGGTCACCACGGCTCTAGCAACTGTCTGGTTGGTCCCAGCAGAGGCATCATGCACAGGACCAGCTGTCCCAGGGAAACTCCCTTCTTGGTCATCAGTGTTGGCCAGTGAGGAAGATCAGAATGTCTCAGAAGTGTTGCTCACATGTATTTCCCTATATGTTTACTGAAGATGTATCATTGACATGAATAGGCAGCTTTCAAAGTTGTTTATGATCACTTGTTTAATGTCTGTTCATTTCATGAATTTTTATCAGTACTAGCTGCATTGTGTCACTGTCAAGTCTCTTACCTCTATCTTTATCTTTCTTTCCATCTCTCTCTATATATCTGTCTCCTACTCTGGATTTACTGCTGTGGCCTTTCTGAAATACATGATAGATCAAGAATATCTGACAATACTGGTCTCTTACAGTGGGACCTAACTTTGAGAACTTAAACCAGTATAATTCACTCTCCCTGTGTTCAGCGACTCTGCACTAACCATATCCCTAACCATGCCCCTGTGATAAACAATTCTGGGATGAAGGTTACTTCCTGACTTTGTGCTAAACACTTCTGTAATCAGGCCAAGGTAGCTCAGTTATCTGGTCCAGGAAATGCTCCTACTGGAAGATACAAAAGTGAAGCAACCTAAATAGTTTTGCTTATCAAGACTAACATTTTACTCATCAATACTCATTTCAAGCCTCACCTTCCCATGTCCACCAACCCAAAGTTATTATCATAAACTCTCTGAAACCCCAACCAACTCTCCACCTTAGATATCAGCTTTTACATCATTCAGCTTAAGCCATAGACACTGAAAAGTATCTTCCTACTATTTTCCCCTTCTGAGATACTATTCAGACTCTGTCAAGATGTTACTGTCCTTTGCAGCAGTAAGTTGAATAAATCTGGCTTTGCTTGGTCAACAGCTTTGATGGCAATCTTTTTGGAGATTCAGCGGCAAACACAACTTTTAGGCTTTTCACTTGGGATCATCTTTCTTAATCTTGATGCTGGAATTAATATTTGTGGCTTCAGCTTCTTCTCCCTGGTTTCAGGATTTTGTTTTCCCCCTGCCATTCTAGATAAAAGAACGGATACTTTCATCTTTTACATATCTGCTGCCATCCTAATGTAGGCCTTTACAACTCCTCTCTTGGATAAATTGAAATTATCTTACATGTGTCCTGGTTGCCAATCTCTCCCGCCATGATCCGCTGGCTGGACATCCTCCTGGGCTCTGACTATAGTGATTGTTTGCTCAGAAAATGCAGTAACTCCAGATTGCCTGCTTTTTTAAGCGCGAATGGTCCTTTGCACACTTGACATCTGCCTAATAGTGCCTGCCTTCCATCCCACTTACACCTGCACAATCTCTGGAGTCAGGGACACAATAACTATTAGTAAATGCTTGTTGAGTTAATTCTTTGATGTCCATCTCAAATGCATGCTACATGAATCTTTTCCAGATTTTTCTAGCCTGGAAAAGAGGCCTCTCTTTCCTTTGAGTCCCAAAGTAATTTGCTTGTCTATACTTTCCTCATAGCTGATTAAATGTTATTTGTCTTAAAATAATGTGGCTTTTTGTCTCATACTCCGTGCCTTCCCTTGACTCTTAGAAACTTGAGGAATATGTTGTGCTTGAGTCAATCTCTTAGAGCAATCCATCTCAGTGGGGGCTACAAAGAAGAAAATCAGAAATCATTTGTTGAGTAAAAAGAGGGAAGGGGACTATAACAGAATCCCTTATTTCCAGGGTTTCTGATTAAATTATAACTTTTGGTGATTACTAGTCTAGTGGTAGATGTTGCCTTATTATATTTTTAAAATAATCTTTCTACTTAATGGATCAATTTTCCCATTTATCTATTTAATAAGTATCCCAATCCTTTCCTATACTTCTAAGACCTACGCCTTCATAATTTCTCTGTTGTATAAAACAAATCAAATTCCAAGATGCTTTTATTACTACTTGTACAGTTAGCATTTCAAACACTTTGAAATATTAATATTCACACTCAGGAAAATGATAGTTTGCAAAAATATGAATGATTACAAGTCATTTCTCAAGTATTAAAAACCCCTAAGTTTTGGTCAGTCTGATCCTTAAAATTTCAGAAGAAATGTATTCTTTTCACAAGAATATTTTTCATTAACACTATTTTATGAATCCCTGATATTTTAAAAGTCTACAGATAACTTGAAAGTCAGTGTAACTTTTAATCAACTATAATCAAAGAATTTGTTTTGAAATACTTCAAACTTGAAGAAATGGATTTCTTTGACAGGGTGTACTATTGCAGAAATTTGTAGGCACAAATACTTACTTTATATATTTACTTAAAAATATATACATTTAAATTAAAATGTGAATATATTTTTGAATATATATATTTACAATATATTTACTCTTTAGTATCAATACCATTAATGCCAGCCCATCATAATTTTCCTTCATGTTACGAATGTCGAGGTTGATGTGAAAAAGATATAGTAAGTTACCTGGCACTGTAATTCTTCAAAGTATGCAATTATTTTGTTTATGTACATCAATGTGTGTTGCTTGAGCCTGTACTGTTACTGGAACAGACAGATTTAATGTTTCGTGTCATGCCTGATGTTATGATTATGCCATTTCCTTAGCATAGAGTAGCCTGTCTCTGTTTGTTATTGTCTTGTTTCCATGGGGTAACCAGAGCTTGAGATTTCTTAATTTGCCATTTTATTCATGCCACTCTCGGGCAGGGGTACTTTCTGAAGCCAGTCTTTTCACTAGGTCTCTCCAGTTTTACCAGATCTCACTGGTAAACTAACTTGCATGTGGTTTGTCTTATTCCTCTTATTGAGCTGTAAGCCTCTCCTCCCTCACTTACCACCAAAGTCTCCAGTGTTCTCAAGACTGCACTTAAGCTTGAACGTCCCCACACTTCCACTCAAGTAAAGTCAGTTCCTTTGCGGGAGCCTCAGAGCTTTCTGATCTCACAGACTGCCTCTCCCCCTGTGAGCCACGGCTTTGGACACTGGGTGGAGTCGATGGACTCTTGTTCTGTTTGGTATGTCTCTCTGCAAGGAACCTCAGTCCTGTCAGTGTTCTGGGGCAAGGGCTATCTTCACCCTGGTGTTCTTGGCCTGCCATTCCTGCGGTAGAGCTTCCAGTCTATGTGTGGGGCTTGGGTGGGGGAAGGGAGCCTCCAGAGTTTCACCCATCTTCGCCAGGAATACAGCTTTTGAAATTCAGTTTGAGGGGAAGAGAAATGCTGGTGACCTGCCCCTCCTGGTGGGATCCCACATCCTTTGATTGGGGTTTGAGCAGAGAGGGATCCCATCTGCTTGCCCCTCCCCCTCCTGAGAGTGGAGTTCTGTGGAGAGCAATCGGCTCTTGCTGTTCTTACTGAGCTTTAGGAGATTTTCCTGAGTAAATGTTTCCTCATTTTCTGTATGCCCTTAGGATAATTTCCAGACACTTCAATTAAAGAAAATGTTTTTTTAAAAATAATTTCCACCAGTTATGGTTGTCCCACAGGGAATGGATCCACAGAGCTCCTGGTGCCACCATTCTGGAAGTGGGACTTCCTCTTGGTCCTTTAATCCAAGTAAATACTAAGGCTCCTTGGTGTTCAGTGAAATCTCATGGAAGCTTTGATATGAGTAAGTCTGTCCTTCAGAGGGCAAGATGACTATTTCCAGTTATGGAGAGACCTAAAAGAAATATCAAATTCAGGGAATTGAGCATAATTCATTTTTGCAGTTGATAAGAATAAGAGCACATCATTGCTTTATAGTTGGCAACCACCATAAAGTGCCTATCTTAATCTATCAGTATTAATGATGACATAATGTACCCCAGGGAAGGTAGCAGCAAAGACACAATTAACTTATCATTTACTGCCTTCATTTTGCCTGAAGCGAGAGACTAATGAAACAGAAGCAGCAGCCTTTTTGTAATGCCTTGTTCTGCTTCTGTGGCTGGTTATCGACTTACAATGGCTCAGAATAATGGCAGAGTAGACTACTTCTGTGAAACAGGTATCAGAACAGCTCCAAGTACTCAGGAGCCATCTGCCAGCATTAAATCTTTCCATTAATCTGTATTAGATTTTTTTCCAGTCCATAAAATAGCTAGGCCAAGGATCAGATTGGCTACTGCAAATTTTATCTGGGAGGAGAAAGTGTCAGCATTCAGGATGCAATCCAAGGACCCTCTCATAGGCAGCTCTGAGACAGGTGGGGAAATCAAGTCACTCATCCCATTTTAGAGATGATGGGCTTGGACCAAAACTGACGATACTGAAGAAAAGACACTGCCTTCAGATAAAAGCGTGACTTGAATTCTGATGACTTGCCTTCTAGCCTAAAGTTTTTCAGTGTCTCTACTGATTTCCTTGGTAAGTAACAAGTCACTGTAATATCTTGAGGATGAGAAAGCTCTTAGAGAGATGTTGACTTTACACTGAACCTTGGGGAGAAGTTCATCCCAGATGTCTTTGATGTACAGGTTCTGCACAATCTGGTGACAAGCCAAGGTGCTACCTTCCTCCCCCACTTGGGATGCACTTGCTGCTCTCTAGCATTTTAAAGATGTTATTCTAAAACAAAACAAAACAACACTGTTAAAAGTGAGCTTTTCTACACTTACAGAGACGGTCATTATTTTGGAGTTGTTATAATGAACACTGTTAACTTAATTGCAAAGTCTATTCATGCCCCATTTAGTCAAAGTCAGGTAGGTATGATTGGAAAGGACCGCCGGCTGCACCAGGGCTAATGGAGTCTGAGCTAGAAGAACTGGTGACCTTGGATGTGATGGGGGCAGTGAGCATTGTGCTTCAATAATGAAAAACCTAAATTTTGTAGGTATTGTGGAGCCTTTACTTTCAAATTTAATTTGAATTCAATTTTCTTAATTCACATACTGTATTTTTCTGTGGTTTAAGGTCTGCCAGAGATATTCTTACATGGTTTTACTACAGAGATTCAAACAAACAGCTCAGTTAGGTAAAACATATGCCATAGGGTATAGTATATTGAAACTATATATTCCAGGAACTATGAGATAGGTTACTTTAAAAATTTAGTAAAGAATCAAATGCAAAGCTATAAAAGTGATAGTCATCCTGGATAACCATCTGGATATATCCATAAATTTTTTCCTCTATTGAAATTTTTGAAAATGCTAAGAATAAAATGTATTTAAAATATTTTCTTTACATTTAAGAAACTGCTAAGTCTTTTTTTTTCCCTCAGAAAATGTAAATCCTCTCAAATAAATTATCTACCATAGTTATTGTGTAGCCTCTGAAATATCTCAGATTCTTCATCAAGGTTAATTTCATGAAGTTGTTACAATCATGGTCCCTGCCGATGCAATTCAAAACCCAACTATTCTCCTAGTGTATGGAGAGACACTGGAATAGGTACCAATGGGAATTTAGAGTTTAATTAGGAATGTAAGCCTTTATTACTTTCAAGAGATTATGTTTCTAACCCAAAGGGCAAGAGATTTATTTAAGATATTTTTGAAAACTCTACATTGGTTTTATAAAGCCATTTAGGTAATGGTAATTACCTATTCCCTTCCTTCCACCCTTCTTTCCTTTCTTCCTTCCCTCCCTCCCTCTTTCTTTGTAACATTTCTGAGTGACGGTTTTAACTTTTTATCACCAATAAAAATACCACTCACCAACTGTGCTTAAGGCTAATAAACTTTCTGGATCGTTTTCTCTTACCAAGTAATTATTTCTTAACACACAAAATATTCTATGTATATCCAAAAGATTAGTTTCTTCTAACTCATTTCCTCCCCTTCAATGGAACACATTCCTTTCGTGAAATATCAACACATTTTGCCCTCAGTAGAAGCTGACAAAGGCTCACTCAGGATTGTGCAGGAAAAAGAGCCAAGTACAGCTGGTACTGATAATTTTAGAGATATAAAATGAAATTCTTTCAGATACATTATTTCTTTGTTTGCAAAAAATCACATTTATATTAATTTAAGGTATATTAAGAGGAATTCTTTCCATTCTGTTAAGCACTTTTTGATTCACTCATTTTTACACTTCAAAGAAAAGAAAATAAAGGAAAAATAGTTGGTCCCTACGTGTTTATACCACTTTTTAAGTGGTAAAAATATGTAAAGCTAAAGATAAATGTTTAGAATAATTGATTATGCTTACGTTTTACAGTTGATTGTAACTTATTTCCCATAGTTATTGATACTTTTCTTCTGCTTTTTTTCTATACAACCTCCATTGTTAGCACTAAGTATTCATTCATTCATTCACCAAGTATTTATTGAACACCTGTTATATGATATTTACTGTTTAGATACTGGCCATCTTATAGTGCAGTGAACAAAACAACAAAAACCCCTCCTTAGATTCTTGTTCTGAGCAAGATGGGTTTCAGGGCACCGCTGTTCTGCTTTCTCTTCCACGTCGTAAATACATTCTGCCTCTAGGAAGCATCCAGTATTAGTCAAGAGACTGGGGTGGGAGAATCAGTCTGATGGAAGACACAGGGCAGAACCCAAGCTCCCCATCCTCTCAGAAGACCGTGATCTGTAAACCAGACCATGGTGCCCTCCTTAGATTTTGGAGACCCGAGCACAACACTTTATTTTCTTTAGTCTGGTTTATTCTTGTTTATAAACAATCAAAGGGATTGAAAGAGATTTGTGGTTTTCCAAAGAATTTTACACATAAAAACATTTCTTCAAAAGGATTCATCAGTGTAATCCAAAAGGCAAGCATGTAGAAATGAAATTACTGTACAGAAAGGAGAAGGATGGAGACAATTTTCTCCAACCACTTGAGGCACCTCTGTGTGACGGAAAATTACTGAATCGGGTTATCTTTACTAATTAGGTTGCAAGATAATTAAGCCCAAGCCCTGTTATTACTATTCCTCCTGTCTACTGGGGTGACCCACTCAAACCTTACAATTAAAAGTCATTGTAGGTGGGAGGGAGATCTAAGAGGGAGGGGATGTGGGGATATATGTATACGTATAACTGATTCACTTTGTTATACAGCAGAAACTAAAACTAACACACCATTGTAAAGCAATTATACTCCAATTAAAAAAAAACTAAGTGAATGGACAAAAAACTGATATAACCATACAATGGAATATTGTTTTGCAATAAAAAGGAATAAACTATCAAAAAAAAAGTCATGGTAAAATTTAATTTAGCACATGGTCTATTTTTTAAACAAATGTTATGTTTTTTAGTGTTGCAGTCATTTTCTTCCAGAAAATAATAAATAAAAGGTTTTACAGAAGTTGCCATTTCACCAAGAGAATGATGTTCAGATGTAGATTTTTTTTCTATAAGTGTTCAACTAATGAAAAAATTAGCTCCAATTTATTGAAGACGTATTTTAAATAGTAACAACTAAATATCATGATGGATGGCAGGCTTGATAATTGTCATTTAAAATTGTTCCTTGTATGTTCATCTTCTAAAATGTTTATATTTTTTCTTAAAATTTAGATTACTAACTCCATCTGTTCAGGTCATATTCACTTGACATATTCAGCAGTAGAATTTTAATTCATCTCTGTACAGGTACATGAGTCTTATTTAGTGATAGCAGGTTAATGAAAAGGTGTGAAAATTATATCACAAATCGAGCTCTGAAAGACTGGAAGGGTGAATAGTAGTCACTGGTTATGTTTAGTTTCATTGTTAAATTGTAGAAAATTATCTCTCATGCAGCCATTCTTTTTTTTAAACCAACAAATGAAATCAACTACTTTTAGTACTTTTTTTTATACAATACAGACCCTCTGTTTTCATGCATAAAGAATTGCTTTTGGTGTATACAGGTTACTATGACTTTTAAAATCAAGCTACACACGAGGAACACTGTTTTACATGTATACGGTAGGTATTCTTTCTAGCATGATGCAATTTTACTTGAAGCTATTTTAAACTCCTATATAATATGTATAACGTCCTCACAACTCAAATTGTTAGTACACCACCTTGAATGTTACATATGTTCTACCATTTGTTCATTTTTTCTTTGGTGTATCTCAGAGAAATATGTCACCTCTGCCCTTCCCTTTTGGTTTTGTCATGAGGTCTTACCTAGGGCTTCTTCTGTCTAATCTGCCATCCCCTCCAGGCCTATCTAAATGGCAATCCCATTGTGTAAATAACTAGATGAATTTCCTTACTGTACAATGATTATCTTCCAAATAATCAATGGTAATTCCAAGTTGCAGGAAGCAGGTGACTTCACCAAATCCTACTACCTTCTAGAATAATAACCTCTGAATGTTATGGAGGCAGCAGAAGCTATTTTGACTCTAATTCTGGGTCTAAGTGGGAAGTAAGGAGAACCCAATTCAGTCCAGGACAGCTGCTCAGCCACTGATTTTTAGGAGTTGGTGCTCTTCACAATTCACCCCCTTGTCTCACCACCCAGCACATCTATCTCTAGTATGGTCATTTTTTTTTTTCGTTTTTGCGGTACGCAGGCCTCTCACTGTTGTGACCTCTCCCGTTGCAGAGCACAGGCTCCGGACGCGCAGGCTCAGCGGCCATGGCTCACGGGCCCAGCCGCTCCGCGGCATGTGGGATCCTCCCGGACCGGGGCACGAACCCATGTGCCCTGCATCGGCAGCCGGACTCTCAACCACTGCGCCACCAGGGAAGCCCCAGGTGCCTTTCTTTTTGACGGGAAGGGATATTTAAGCAACAGCATCATACCATACCCATTCAAGCCTAATTTACTCAGCTGGGACCACCCTCACGACGTGTGTGAAAATGCCCTTCCTTAGCTGAGGTGATGGATACTCCAGCTGTCAGGCTGTAACTGAATCCATCATCAGGGTCCTACCCAGGTACAGCCAACTGAGCCTGCTGAGGAGGAGGCTGTGGGCTGATTCTGAGAAATGGGAAGGAAGGTTTTTCCTATATTATCCCAGAGCAAGTGGCATTACCAGCTGGATCATACAAATTGTTTTCAGCATTTCTTGATTTTTACTTTTCAGTTTGGTGGAAAGACCACTTTCTATACTTTTGCAGAAATATTAGAGCTGTGGTCCATGTTTCACTAGTGTTGTAGCTGACCATGTATATTTATAATTTTATCACTTTCAGACATCTATTACTTTTCCCTCTCTCGGATGTTTAAAGAGCATGGCTTCTTCTGTCTTCTTCCACCCTAATAGTAAATGTATCATCTCAACAGTATATTATCAAGCACTTGACAATATTTCCAGGAGAGCTATCCATTGGGAGGTGGGTAAGAAATGGAGATGAGAATGAACCTGTCTGGTTAAAATATGAAACATCGGGATATATAGTAGTCAGATTAACAGTACTGACAAAAATGTGACTCTATCATTTTTATTTTTTCCAAGCCAGTAGACAGAACACTTGGGCTCCTCTGAAAGTAACACTGAGACAAGGACTTGGGCTGAGGGTGAATAATTGGCTGGTGGTCTGATGAACAAGCTAGTGAATAAAGATAGTGAGGCTACAAGAAAATAGTCAATGTCGAGGTGCATTTAAAGGTAACTTTTCTTGGCAAAAGTGAGTCTATTCCCCATGAAGCCTTACATGCATACAGAACGCCCTCCCAGAAGAGTCTGTGCCATGATTAGAGCCTGGGTCTCTGATACACAAGCCGCCCCCAGGAGGTGCCTTGCCTGCACTCCTGAGAGAGCTCGCGTGAGGGTGGAGCAGGGAGCCTCGTCTCCAGAGAAGACTATGCAGGAAAGGGGACGACATGGCAGTGTGAGTCTGAGCCTCTGAAAGTGACTGTGAGAGGCCAGTTGTGCTTACATCCTTTGTTTCGGGATCCCTTTATTCTAGCTTGGGAACACGACACTATATTTCAGCAATTAATTTATTGTGAATCCTGCATGCTGCTTAAAAGTGTCTCAAGCTGTTTAGAGTTGATGTGACGTGTATGAGAACCCAAGGTTGATACCATGACCAGATAGATGTACGTTGTACATTGTTGCCACCTCCTTTGTCTGAGGCAACGCTGGGAAAGACCCACGTGGGTTAATCAGCATTCTTGGGTACTGGTGCTGGGACAAGACTTGTATCTGCAGTCATATTCAGTTCCCATAAAGAAAATCACTGCCCTATCCAGGATGGGCCCCAGGGGCTGTTCAGCTTCCTCGAGAGGTAACGTCAGACTGAGGACTCAGGGTTCGCTGGACCCTTGAGGACAGGTGGGTTTCTCAGCAGGTGTAGTAGCTGGATGAGCCTTGGCGAGAGGGATGCCCTGCATAGCTTCCATCCTTCCCACCATGGTCACTGTTCAGAAAGCCCGGTGCCTTGTGCCAGCAGTGGGGTGGCTGAGGAAAGAGGCTGCCTGGCCCCCAAGGGAAGCCTTACTTTAGAGAGCTGGCTCCGAACCACAAAGTTCTGCATCACTTTTGCCCACCCCCACTTCATGTGCCAACCCCAAACAACTCCTCGTCTCCTCACCAATTTTCTAACCTGGTTCCTTCCAGACCGCTGACCCATGAGAGAGGATTATTTACATGAATACAAAACTCTCAATTGCATATGCTCACGAGGAAGCCCTTATCCCCATGACAACAGTGGTTTTGTAGGAAAGTCCTGATTCTGACTGCATGGACCACGTCTCCCTGGAGACGGCACCACTGAGGCTGTGATAGGATTTTTTATTTTATTTTATTGACATATAGTTGATTTACAATGTTGTGTTCATTTCTTCTGTACAGCAAAGTGATTCAGATATACATATACACATATATATCTGAATCACTTTGCTGTACAGCAGAAATGAACACAACATTGTAAATCAACTATATGTGTAATCAACACAACATTCTTTGCCATTATGGTTTGTCACAAGATATTGAATATAGTTCCCTGTGCTGTATAGTAGGACCTTGTTGTTTATGTGATATGATCTTTCACCTGGAAGTTATGCAAATAGACCGACGTATATTAAAAAATATAGTTAGTGTTACTGTAACTCAGAGCAATCTGAGCTGTAGATCCCCAATTCAGTTCCTTTTGTGATTATTCTGAATTCCTTTCCAATTGCTGTTCATGAAGAATGAGTGACATATGGGAAGAACTTTTAAACTTAAAAATCACGGGGCTAAATTTTACAAACAACTTACTTTGAAGATTGAAGAAGAAGATTTATGTAAAATCCCAGCCTCTAACATAGGTAATGTAGAAGTAGTTTTTGGCTGTTATTTTCCATTAAGTGATGGATGTTCCCATTTCCAATTATCCCTTGCTAGTATGTAGGAATACAGTTTTTATATTGACCTTACATCCAGTAACCACAGTAAACTCATATATTAGTTCCTGTAACTTATTTTACAAAATCTTTGGGATTTTTTTAATCTAGATGTCCATGGTGTCTACAAATAAAAATAAGTTTATTTTTTCAAATTTATATGCCCATTATTTACTTTTCTTGCCTTATTATATTGACTAAAATACCCAGTACAGTGCTGAAAATAAGTGGTGAGAGCAAGCATTTTTGCCTTTTTCTCAATGTTGGGGGAAAGCACACAGTCATTTACTATTACATATGATGTTAGCTGTTGGCTTTTCACATACACAAGCCTAAAACACAAGGCACGTATTGAAGGTTGTCTCTTTTGCACAGGAATGTCCAATTTTTCTAGCAACATTTGTTGAAAAGTCTATCTTCTTTCCATAGAATTGCCTTGTACTACTGTTGAAAATCAGTTGACCCTATATGGGTGGCTTTAAAATGAGTCCTGATTTTAATCTGTCAAGGAAATTTATCATTTCTGAAATGATGGAAATTTTTTATTCCAATGATTAATTTTGTTTTGTATAATTTCTGTCTCTCCATTGACAATCCCCATCCAGTCATGCGTTCACCTTTTCCAGTGGATCTACTAACAATTTAACATAGCCATTATAGTCCTTATCTAATCATTCTAACAACTGGAGCATTTCTGTATCTGGTACTGTTGGTGGGTTTTTCTCTTAACAATTAGCTTTTTTTTTTTTAATTCCCATAATTAAATTTTTTAATTAATTAATTAAAAAAAATTAATTTTGAGAGAGTCCCTTAATATTTAATTGAATTGTAGACAACATGTATGGAAGAGCAGTAGAAACTGTGGAATACTGTTTGCCCCTAGGAATGAGGAGAGCTGAGCCTCGTTTTCTGTCTGGCAAGGGTGGTGTCAGTCCAGCCGGTACTGATCAGGGTTGGGTTTTCCTTTTGCAATTTCATCATCACACACAGTCACCATTCCTCTGTGGGCTCGCCCTCCCCTTGTGCGTACTGTTGAGTCCAGATGCTGGCGGGTCCTTCTCAGGGTCTCTGGTCTATCTTTAGGTGTCAGTGGTCCTCACACTGCCTATAGCCCAAGGGTCTGTCTCTGCCAGCATCCACCCCTCCACGCACTGCACCCATGGCAATACTCTGGACTACACTTGTGTGACTTTTTTTCTCAGTGTTTCTAAATTTTAATATGGTGTATAATTTACTTACTCATTATTTTTTTATTTTCTGTATCCTACCTCTAAAAGAGAGGTCCACACATGTTTTTTTTTAAATATCAGACAGTAACTATTTTAGGCTTTATGAGTCACATAGTATTTCTGTTGCTTATTCTTTTCTCCTTCCTTCCTCTTTTGTTTTCTTCCTTTCTTTTAATTGATACAACTTTTGGGAGTTTGGGATTGACATGTACACACTACTATATTTAAAATAGATAACCAACAAGGACCTACTGTATAGCACAGAGAACTTTGATCAATACTCTGTAATAGCCTAAATGGGAAAAGAATTTGAAAAAGAATAGATACTTGTGTCCGTACATATACTCGTATACATATAACTGAATCACTTTGCTGTACACCTGAAACTAACACAACATTGTTAATCAACTATACTCTGATATAAAATAAAAATTGTTAAAAATGTAAGAACAATTCTTGGTCTCCAGGCCATACAAAAATAGGTCATAGACAGAATTTTTGTATGCTTTGCTACAGAGTCTTTAACAGTGCTTGATATTTAGGTTTATTCAAAGTAGGTATTGAAAGAACAGATAAATGAAAAGTTCATTGAACATCAAGGCGGATGAATACATAAAGATCCACTGGTTCTGGGATTCTTTCCAACATTTTGGTCTTAATTATTTCCCTCAGTTAGGCTTTTGCATTTCACTTTCATTCAGTTCCTTTGCTAATTCCCAGAGTGACCCTTGGAGTGGAATATCACCTGGTGTTGATTGTGTGCTTCTTGTGTGGTAGAGAGATTGCTGCCACTACATGCTATAGACAGTGGAAAACTTCTGAAACCCTGGTCTTCTTTATCACTGAGCCATCAGCTTCTTTTATGGGGCTACAGTAATATCAGCACTGTGCAGAAACGTGCAGTTTAAGGCATTTCCACCTCTTCCATTCTCATTGCCAAAAGGATGGTTAAGTGTAAGACCAAGCACTTTATAGGATTTTCAGTTTTCCCCCACATACTGCTTTCATCTCTAATAGCTTTTGTTGCAGCTCAGAGAGATTTACTCCAGGAACTGATGAAAAAAAAGGA
The DNA here is from genome assembly GCF_003676395.1 of Aethalodelphis obliquidens. Lineage (NCBI taxonomy): Eukaryota > Metazoa > Chordata > Mammalia > Artiodactyla > Delphinidae > Aethalodelphis > Aethalodelphis obliquidens. The sequence goes on from NW_020838009.1 coordinate 517,197, forward strand.
TAGGAGAGACAGAGAGAGAGAGAGAGAGAGAGTCCACTCAATTCACAATGCAGTCTTGAGTTGCACATATAAGAACAGAGGCTCAGGGATCTATTTTTCCAGAACACAGAAACCTGATTTCAGCCAGTTCAGGATCTTCCCCTACAAACACCCCAGCCGTGGGCTGCCTTGTGTTCCAGACGTGCAGGCTTAGGGAACAGCGGGAGCGGTGCTGGTATGAGTTTCCATTGTCTCCAGGTGTATGTGCCACGCCTGCCGCCCCCATAAGTTCCTTCCTTCCATCTCACTGCCCCCCTCCATACTGACCCAAGGCCTTCGTCTCTCAGCTTCTGGAAGACTTCCCTCTCGTTCACAGAGAGCTTGGTACCTGGTGCGTGTGCTGCACTATTTTATTCTGATGTCGTTTCCTTATAGAGGTCATCGGGGGAAGACATGCTGAAGAAGATCAGATCTAAGTTCTCCCCTGAGGACAGGTGCCCCAGAGACATTTACTCTGGGAAGAAGGAGATGGTCGGGTACAGAACCAGAGGGTGAGGTGGCCCTCTGCCACGACGGGGGTGACCTTCTTGTCATCCTGCACCATTCTTCCCACTGGGCTCAGAGGACTTCAGTTTTGTCCAGTGACTCCCTGGGAGGTGGGGGGTGGATCCTGCCAAGGCAGGGGGTCCTCATGGGAATTCAGCCAGGGAGGGTCTGGCCCGCGGGATCGGGAGGGCGGGCCTAGCTGTTGGCCACTTGTCAGGGGCTTTGCTGTTAGTCCCTTCTCTATGCCCAGGCTCCCAGAAAAGCCTTGTCTTTGGGGGCATCTGTGTCCCTGTCCTGCTTAGGCCCCCCTGGCAAAAGACAGTGGCTGTGTCTGAGGCCAGCATGGAGGGTGGGAGGTGATGGGGTGAAATCCACAAAAGTGGTGGGAGGGGACCAGATCACCGACGGTGAGGCCACGAGGTCCTGGCTTCTTCCCTGGTGGAGTTGTTCCCTCCATCGGCGCTTCCCTATTGGAAGCTCCGAGCCTGGTCGTTTATTAAGGGAGCCAGAGTTTCCTTAAACCTGACAGGTGAGCTTTTTTGGACGAACAAGGAGCTTTGCTGGAAAGTCAGAGCCCGTAGGGTCACTGGCAGTTGGTGTGAAGAAAGGAGTTAGACTGTTAGCAAACAAAGGATGGAACCAAAATTGAGAATACAGAATACAGCACTGTTTTAATCTCCTTCCTCCACTGAGCACCTGTTCTCAGCTGCAAGAACTTGGGAATGGATTCTGGAAAATTTTAGTTTGGGGGAGAACAGTTCAGCAGTAGGTCTTCAGAATGGAGATAATGACTAAAAACACATTATTTATCTAAAAACCCCCAAACACGTTTTTGCCTCGTAGTGACTGTGATCCGAGATCCTCAGACTCTTCTTGACGCACCGTCTTCCATCTTTGCAGGAAGTTGAAACGCCTCCAGGGAGTCCCTGTTGTGTTGAAATATAAACAATGATGTGGAAAAATGTCCAATATCAATGTAAGTACTAAGACAGAGATCAAAACTGGAGTGGAATCTGAGTGCAATTTTATTAAAAACTTATGTTGTATATACACAACAAAAAAGACTAGCAGAAAGCTGAAAAATAGTAATGTTTCTGCTTGCATTTTCTGTACTTTACAGTTTTCCTACAGGAAATATGAATTAATTTTATAACCAGAAAAAACCCAGTTATAAAACGAAGATTACTTCTAATCTTTGTGTCATTCCATTATGTGCTTTAAAATTAGCTAATCTCAAGTCCTCATTGTTTATCAATGATGAGAAAATGTGTACCTGATAGCTCTCTCAGGAAAATGTTTGCATTTTTTAAGGGAATTTCTGCTGTCTCTTTTCTTAACCTAACATAATGGTTGAAATTTAGATTTAAGAAGTATTTGGAGCAATCTTCAAATCTTGTTTTTCCCTTTGCTCTTTAAAGAGCAGTAGTTATTATTCTCTCTATTTGATGGTTATAGCTTTGAAAGTACAAACAGCAGAGGCATAAATAAAAATGAGATTTAAATTTCCTGACTTTAAGCTTCATCATACAACCCTTCGGAGGTTCATCCCTCATCGATTCTGTTATGATTTAAGAATCACAGAACAATCTGGCTGTCCCTTCTTGCAAACACAATTCCCAACTGTCTGCTGTCTTTCCCTGTCATTAGTTTTGCACATTAAAGATGTAGACACTGTAATTGTTTTCCACCTAACACCACCATCAGATGAGCAGACAGAAGTGGTTGCTTTTATAAATCTGCCTGTCTCTCTGTGGGCATGAGTCTCATCATTCTTCCTCTGCCATGAGCCATGCAGCTCCGGCTGCAGTGGTGAACGCTGAAGGGTTCGGGAGAAAGTGAGAGTGTGCCCACTAATAGCTACATCCCCCTATCCTGTATCAATGTGTTAGAGAAAATCCAAGCTGAACGGGAGCTCATTCATAGGGCAGAATTCCCAGAATTACAAAAGCAGTGTTGAGAGGTAATTGAATATACTTAGATCTAGGTCTTCATTACGTTTTTGATTGGAGGTTTATCTCTAGCATGGTATTTTGATAATGTAGCAGGACCAATTATTTTGTGTGATCTCCCACTGTGTTAAAGAAATGCGGACTGTAATTTTGAGATAAGTAAGTTCAGTGGGAATACTGTTCTAAACGTGTATCAATTACGGCAGGCTTTTAGTTATATTTTTACCGGTATTTAAGCATTCCCAGTGATTGGGTTTTAACTATGTCTTCATCACCTTTCACTTCTGCATCCCTTGGTAGTGAGAGCTGGTCATGGGATGTGGGATTCAGTGCTTGCAATTATGGAAAAGATGCTTGAAACTGCTTTTCTTAAAGAAATGAGTTGAACGAATAAGAATACCCATTTTCAGTTAGACACACATAATGTTAAGGTGGAAACGGCAGGGATACAGAAGATCCTCATGGCCAGTCAGGATACACAGGTCAGAATAATAGTAACGTAAACAAGTTTAGATGCAAAGATTGCCCATGCAGTTCTGGTGACATTTCAGTTTCACGTCTGCCCATGAGACTGTCATTTGTCCAACATCAAACATTTTCTGAGCTCCCGTGGGGCCAAGGAACTGTGTCTCCTGCTGCCCCATGTCTCAGGGAGACTAGGATTGATTGTTTCCAGGTCACTCCTTGCCAAAAGGTTTACATAATGGGAGATTTTCCTCCCCCCACACTTGCAGCAGCTGTTACATGAGCTCTGTTATCACACCCCGTGATCAATGAGTGGACATAGCTGGTCAGGTACAGCTTCACGTAGAAGGTGGCTTTAGGCTGAATATTCAGGAGTGAGTGGAAGTTTGGTAGGTAAAGAAGGGAAGGAGCATTGGCAGTATAAGGGCTTCCAATCAAAGGGAAATACTGGGCACTGGGTTCGGAGGAATAAGATGCCTCCGTGGAAATGAGTGTGGTTGCACTGAGGAAGAACCGGGGCAAGAAAGTCTGGAAGCTGGAAGAATGTTGCATTAGTCCAGGTGAGAACAGAAATAAGGAATGATTTGAAGAATATTAGTGATGCTGCTGGTGGGTGGTGGGCTTTGAGGGTCTGAGAAGAGGTGATTCTCAGGTTCCGCGCTCAAGGACTGGGGGCTACTTTGGAAGCAGATGTCAGGTCTGGGTCATCTTTACTTCTTCCGTCCCCAAAACAGTACCCAGCAGATGACCTACACGTATTGGCAGTTCTAGAAAGTCGGTGTGATTCTTCGCAGTGGAGTTCCCCCCACCCATCAGCTATGAAGCTCTTCACTGAAGCTTTGTCTCTGCTGCATTCTCTCAGGATGCCACACCCGGAGCTGAATGACTATGTCTGGGACAACATGGGCATCTGCTCTTGAGTTGAGGTGAGATGCCCCTCATGGCACAGAGTGAGGTTTCTACCAAGGAAAACAGTGAAACAGAAGGTGCTCCTGGTGCTAGAGAACAGACGCTTGCTTTAGGTGGGCGTTAAACTTGTTTCTTCTGTGGTCCTGATACTCTTGACAGAGGCTGAGAACTTGACGTTCTTCAGATAAACCTCATTTACAAGGTTCAGTTTCCTTTATGGCTTATTCATTCATATGGATATTTTCTGTTAGTTTGGGATTCTTTCTATTCGAAAGTGGAATGACATGGATTTTAGCTGTGTTATTTGAAAACCATTTTAATGATCTCAAGGCCTCACATGATGTTTCTTGGACTGGTCATGATGAATCTCACGTTGAAGATTTTAATAGTGAAAATATCTGTGCTGTAATCAGCGTTCTCCAAAAAGAGCACGCACACACACACACCCCCATAATGTTTTCATACCTTTAAATTTTTTGCCACAACATGAAGAATCTCTAGAATTCTAATTCATCACAAATGTATGTCTTTTATAGAATAATTGTTATATTTTACAGAAAGTAAGATAATTTCAAGTTAAATGTATTTTCTTTAAATTTTTAATTGCGTCAATCAAACACAACCGAGGTTACTCTAAAATCTAAATGGACAATGGATATGAAACCTACTCCTTATGGTTATTTTACTAGTATTATTTGTTCTTAGTGACTAATCTTACCATATCACTGCACTCAGAATTGTTCTGTGGGTTTGAGAAAAATTTTGCTTTGGCTCATTTCAAGTTCTTACTCATGACTTCCGTTGTAATCACTGACACGCTTTTCTGGGTCACACTTAGCCACCTTTGCTAATACTGTCTGTGGATATAAAGTTTCCTGGCTTTTGTGATTACACCCCAATTTGGTCTTGAATCAACTGACTTAAGAGTTTAGACCTCAAATCAGCCATCCATATAAGGGTAAAAAATGACAGAGGATGGAGCTGCATTTCAAGAAAATATTTGTTTAATGTATGCAACAGTATTCTTTTTTATTATTTTTATTTTATCTTTTGGCATGGTGCAGCATGTGGGATTTTAGTTCCCTGACTAGGGATCGAACCTGCACCCCCTGCATTGGAAGCGCAGAGTCTCTTAAACACTGGACCACCAGGGAAGTCCCTTGCAACAGTATTCTTGGTCTGTTTTGGGTGTCTGTATTATTTTTCACTTAATAAAAGCTTATGTATGGTATTAAGAAAATGTAGCTTTAAAGATACAGTTTACTAGTACCTAAAGCACTTCATTACTCAGACTCTTCCCTGATATCCCCGTGGAATTCGATAGAACACCATTTGATTTAAATTGGTGTCTTAAAAAAAAAAAGTCAGTAAAAAACTGTTCACTTTCTTTCAAAGTTGCAATGAGAGCTTTCATTTAAAATCATACTATCATGCTATTTTGTGATTTAAAATATCATTTTGTTCTGGTCAATTTTAATGGGATTTTTGTCTAGAAAAGTTTAGGCAAGTTGAGGTGGATATACTTTATGAAGAAATTGCTGTATTTTTCTGAGTTGCACATTTCTGACAGTATATCTTGGGGATTTATTTTATTCTTTTATGTCAGTCTTTGTAGGATAAAAGTGTATTTTTACTACCCCTATCAGATCTGTATTTATGTGTGTTTCACAGGTTGGCAGAGGCAACTTGACAAATAACATCAAAAGTATATAATGAAGTAATTCTCTTCAATGCTGAAATTTCTAACTCTTCTCCTAGCAGGTTCATCAACCATGATTCCATCACAGGTGAAAGGATACTGGACTTTATGTTCTGATAAATGACCTTAATTTCTTAATTTTGGTGGGTTCCCAGACTTTAAAGAATGCATCATTTTAAATATATAATGTCAAATCAATTTTAGAGAAAACTGTAGGATAACGCACATTTAGGACTTTATCATCACTTATAAACTTTTATGAAATAGAATCATGAAGCAATTCCCCATCAAGATGAGTGATGTCAAGATAATTAGAATGAAAGTATTTAAAATAAGAGCTTTTTTTCCTTTAAATGGGAGGATTCTGGGTTGTAAGTTAACAAAGGGGTTTACTGAATATCTGTAAGCAAGTCCCCAAATCCATAATTGGATGTAGAAATACTAATAATACAATTATAACTTGTAAAAGTGGATACTGACAGAGCAAATGTTATGAGCTAAGTATTATGAATGTCTCCTCAAAATGATCACCTGACTCATGTTCCATTTAACCCATCTGAGAAATGAGGGTCCTGCAACCCAAAGTGGGTTAGATGACTGCCTTGTCTTGTCGCTACTACTTGGTTCATCTGGGATTCCAACAGTGGTGTGTCTGACTACAAAGCCCACACTCCTTTCATGCTTAAAAGATAAGAACCCTCTGGATGAATTATGGAAGAAGGAGAGCAGTGGAGATATTAGAAATCTATCCCATAACAATAAGAGAAGGCAAAGCATTTCTTGACTTAATCCTCATTGGTTCACAGAGATAAAATTATTTCTACACTGACCCCTCCTCCTCCCAAAAAAGAACTTACATCACGGTCATCTTTTCTTGGAGTTTTTCCACTTCTCTATAAATATTAATACATTCATTCACAACTGTGTTAGTAATTTATCAGTAATTTACTTGTCAGAATTTGTTTTTGAAAAGCCACAATAATGGGGACAGCAACAAATGTTATATGGAATGAGGAGCTGGCTGTTTGACTGGGAGACAGATGGTAGCAGCTGTCCCCCTGAGACTGTCATACTTACTATTTGACAATGAATAAATCTCCATAAGCATTTCCCTAGGTGAAAATATGTCGACAGAGGGCAAAAAGGGGCAGGGGAAAGCTTTGCACAGTGCTTGGCACGGAGGAAGCATTCAATAACGGTTAGCAGGGTGGAAACATTTCAAAATCAGGTAAGCAAACGAATCACCCGTCATTTGAGAGATCTGGAATGCCTAGAATTCGCCTGTCTCTCCCATTTTGTCTTCCCTGTGACCTCAATTCTCTGATAGATCTAAAAAGAGTTGTCAACTTTTAGCTTCTTCAGCTTTTTTCTTGTGAGGAGAGGAGTAATGATTTCCAAGCTCCGTACTTGCCCTACGGGAAAGTGGAAGTTCGACATTTGCTTTTTATCCCTCAAGAATGTTTAATTTATCGCTAGATATGAGTACGCGTAAATATACCCTTTATGTCTTACTTGCTGAGTATGATATATATTACTCTATCGTTTTCTCTTTACTCACTTTCTTTGGGATGAATCTTTTAAGTTTTCCTCATGGTTTCATGATTTCCAAAACAGGATGTCTGTGTAAATGTCTTTTGAGAATATTACCAAGTGGTTCTTAGGATAAATGTCGAAAAAAAATCCCTCTGAAATAGATATTGGATGATAGTTCACAAATTTGAAGTATATCTATCGAATAGATATTTTTCACTCACTGACTTTTAGTTGAGTTTGCACTAATATTCCGATGTTTCAATTTCATTTTCTCTTTCACGTGCCGTGACACGTGGCAGACCAGACCCTACAGATCATCTGTCAACATTGCTGAACCCATTTAGAACCCTCAGCAATATATAAAAAATGACCACTTCTCCATACGAAGCCTAAATTTGATATTTTAAAGTTGTATGTTTTTATCATTCTACTGTTTGTAGTATGCTATTCATTGTAAAAACTTACATTTGCAAGTAAGCACATTTTTTAATTAATAGATTAATTATAGATCCATTTTCTATGTGGTGGTTTGTGTTTTCAAGTTGGCTAGCAAGAACTCGTTATCTTGTAGTATACAGATTATCATGTTAGTTGCACGTAGTTCATTTGTATTTAACTTTAATTGTGATATATTTTTCAACTTTTAATTTAGTTAAGTCTACCAAATTTTATATATATGTATATGTGTGTGTGTAGATCTATATATGTTTTTATTTTGTGTCATTTAAGAATAACTTCCCCATAAAAAATCATGAACATTCTTCTATATTTTCTGCTAATTTTAAAACTTTGAGTTTTACCTTTGGTATTTATCTAGAGAGCGAGGGGTGTGTGTGTGTGTGTGTAAGTGTGTGTGTGAGTGTGTGTAAGAGTGTGTGTGAGTGCGTGTGTGTGAGAGTGTGTGCTTTGCAAGAGGCAAGGAACCTATAGTTCTCAGTGGATAACCAACTGAATCAATACCATTTTTTAAAATTTTTTACTGACTTGAGGTGCTGTTTCTATAATGTGCCGATTTCTCAGATTACATGATTCTGCATCTTACATAGATACGATGACCTATTTATTTGTTCCAAAGTCATACAACAGCTCTAGCCCTTACATGGCTTTTTCTTTGTTCTTACAATGTGCTATGATAACTGCTAGAGCCAGTCCAAACTATTTGTGAGTTTTTTGATATTGTATTATATGTCTACACACATTTATTTTTCTATGTAAATTTTAGAAGCAGCTTGTCAGGCACTTTTTAAAAAGTTTTGATTGGGAGTTGAGAGAATTATTTGAAATCAAAAATTTGAAGAAGATTGTTACTTTTCAAAATCAAATCTTCATTGAAGGTGGGATAAATCTCCATTTATTCAGATCTTTTTTTTTTTACTCTTTTTATTTATGTATTATGTATTTATTTTTTACCCTTTTTATCTTTTTATTTTGGAAATCAGGGATACATGTTTGATATTCCAGAATTAACAAATGTCTACTACACTTGATCGATTTAAATGTTCTAAGTTTTCATGAGGCTATATTGACAAAAATAATTATTTTTCTAGAATGACTTCTCAAATAACACATAATTACTTTTTTTTTTTGCGGTACATGGGCCTCTCACTGTTGTGGCCTCTCCCTTTGCAGAGCACAGGCTCCGGACACACAGGCTCAGCGACCATGGCTCATGGGCCCAGCCGCTCCATGGCATGTGGGATCTTCCTGGACGGGGGTACGAACCTGTGTCCCCTGCATCGGCAGGCAGACTCTCAACCACTGTGCCACCAGGGAAGCCCCATAATTACTTTTATATTGATATAAAAGCTAGACCTTTTGTCCTTATCTTTGCTTTTTGCAGTTCATACTTTTCTTCTTGCGGGATCTCATCCTTTAATAATTTTCTCAGCGAAGCTCTGGATCATTGAAATATTTTTGTTATTTTGCCCTCAATTTAAATGATAACAATTTTAGTTATGGAAAAATAATTACAAATCTCTCTCCACATTAATTATTACCATTTTAGATTTAATCAGATAATTTAAAACTATTAAAATAATAATGGTCCTCAGGATATTATCTACCACATTTTTTAATAACTCCCTATTTGGTAAAGCTAATTTCCATAATTTTATTGAGATTGATATAAATTCAGAGAAGTCAGAACAAAGGCATTATCTTGCAGTGTTCCTATACTCAATTTTAATATGTTGAACTCATCAAAACTCTTTGTATAATTTTGTTCTACCGGTTAATAATGCGCTTAAATATCACCAACCATTTTCTCCAACTGCCTATAAATTTGCAGTTATGTTCCAATGATCCAGTAATGATTAGTTATTGCTTTCTTTCTCACGCCTTTTCTTAAAAAGTACCAAAAGTGTTCTGAGTTCATTTTCAAGTTTATTTACTTGGATGTGGTAGATCCTTTAATTCCTGCACTTTGAAAATCAAAATTCATACTTTTGTGTTTTCCCTTTTCTACCTGACTTTTAATTTATTATTATAATTAGTTTTCTGATGACATCTATAATTTTTTAATGTCACAGGAATAATCTGATAAATATATAAACTTTGAACTAACTTAAATCAATTCTTCTCCCTCTATCTCCTCATCTAAGTCGGGATCTTGTTCTCTTTTAGTAATACAACATCCACTGTGCAGAATCTAAAAAAAATTATTCTTGACAAAGATAAAAACAGGAGAGATAGTGCTAATAAATGTACACTGTTCATTTTATCAGGAATGTTTAGATCTAATTTTTTTAACAACAACCTCATGAAATAGCTAGGTTTAACACAACAACAACAACAACAAATTATGGGATAAAAATCTGGGGTTCAGAAGTTAACCAACTTTATTCATATAATATAAAGCTTAGAACAGCTTTGAGTAAGGACTCAAATCCAGGTTATATTGTAATTGCCAAATTATTGTTTGGGTAATTGAATAATTATTGCTAGTAGAAAAGAGTAAATAAAAAGCAAACCTTTGTATCATATTCCATTAAACCAATCAATTTGTTGCATCCACTTACATTTTATTTGCCCCAAGAAATGGACTCACTTTCCTTTTTTTCTTTTTATGTAGCTGAAAAGGCTCTGGTTTCATTCTTTAATCACACTTTTGCCATTATCAATGCTTTTTGCAAGCGTCAGCTCTTTCTAAGCTTTAATTTGATATAATTCATTAGTCTTCCTGACATATCTTACAGAGTTGCACCATTCTTTGAAATTGCCCTTGACTGCGTAATCTTCTTCTCCAACTTTTTTGACTTATTCTTCTAAAATCTGTGCTCTGTAGTTATATGGGGCATTCACTCTCATTGGTGACTTGAGATTTCTTCTTATCTTCTTTATTAGAATAATTTCTGATATAAAATCAGAACTCATTATGAGGCTTTTAAACTTCCTTAATCATGTTGCCCTTTCGTGTATTTTAGCAGTAGAATTGAACTAAAGAATAAAAACATGTTTTTTTAATAGAAATTTTCCTCTTGATCATTTTATTGTGTTTGGAAAAAAGAATAACAAGAAAAAATGTTTTAAAAAGCCCTAAATATAATTAACAATTATGAATATACTATAAATCCCTTTCTAAGTTATATTTATACCATATATATACTTTTACATTTTGGTTTGAGTTAATAGAACATAAAATAAAATGTGGAATTTTCTCCACCAAAGTGGTGGAGAGTTAAATACTGTATCACCCACATTCTTTTGCAGTCAGAGATCTAGATTTTAGTTGCACCCTTGTGAAATTGTGAGGTGAGAATTAGCAACTGGAATTGAGAAGCTATGGTGGTTGTAGCAGCAGTGCCACCACCAAGAACTGTGGTGGAGTGAACATAATATTCCTGACCCTGCATCTCAGGAACGTGGAGGGGACTTGGAATCCATCCACCCTGGTGATCCTCCCACATCTTAGCCTCCAGTCCAGCCTATTGGTAAATGTTCAACTCCCTATATTCAATTCCTTTCTGCTTGAAACCTTGGTTTCTATTTCTGCTCTGAACACTTACACTCCATGGATGTTTAAGCTCATCAAGTTCTTTTCTAGAAATTCTACTTTGTTCTTTTCACATGCACCCTTTTCTTTTTCAAAATGTTCTATTCTTTTTTAGGAATTCTTTTCATTTTAACATATAAAATCATTTTTAATTTACTTGATACTATTCCAATCTAAGTAGATCTATTCACTTAACAAATGGCATGCTCTTTCCTTCCTGCTTTCTTCCCTGTCTGGTCTTCCTGCTCTGTTGTGTCATGGAGAAGGACGTGGAGAGGGACAATGGTCTCTTACTTACCAAGCTGCTACAGATCTCGTCACTGGAGGTGTGTCCACGTGGAAGGTGTGCAAAGCTGCATGCCGTCCACATCACGATGACTTCTGGAGGACCCTGGAAGCCGTCTCCCTGCACAGTTTGCAACAGATGGATCAACTGGTTCAGGTCTTCTAGTTTCTCCTCAGCCCCCAGCCTTGCCTCTGTTATAGGAGGCCAACTCAATAGAGGTTCACATTTTGATGCTCTGGCTCTGGCAACATGAATCAAACTTCATGACTCTTGGGGAAACACAGACACTTGTGCTCGGCCATCTGGTAACAGTGCAGGTTCCCCCAGGGAGGCCCCATTTCCACTTGTGACCTTGCTCCAAACTTCTTATCTGTGGCCTCCATGGGCACATGGTGTGGATCAGCAAACTGGTAAAGTAAGTGGAGGTTGAAAATGCAGTGAGATTCTAGGTTCCTTGTTTTGCAGGTCCATTGACTTTCCTAGAATTTCCTCGAAGGGCCAGACAGAGCAGCCCTTCTGAACAGGAAGTTCAAATAGAGACACAGCTCTCTCCAATAAGCCAGGTGAGCCTCCTTGGTTTTGGGTGTGGGATGCTGTCAGCCTACACTTAGTGAATGCTTTGAGCACTCTTTAAACGTTTTCACAGGACTTTTTATCCTCTGCTCTGCATCTGGTCTACAATTCTGGGGATATTGGGGAAGTCATGCCAATACCTCATCCCCCACTTTCTGGTCATTGATCTAATATCAAAGTCTTGAGTCTAACTCCAATGTCTGTTCTGGACACTGATTCTTGTGTAGGGAGGATCGCTGAGGACTTAGTGGTTGTTTTCATAGGATTCATCATGAGGTTTGTGTGTTTTTCCATATAAATCCCATGGGAATATTCACCCAGAAAGGTTTCACATTTGCTTGTGTCAGGTACACCACCCACTACTAATTTTTACTTTAATTTCTCATCTTGGGGTCTTGCTGACCTCCTGTATTGGTATGGGGATGTTTTCCTCTCTACAATTTCACTCAGAGGACAGCCCCCCACTGTCCTGGGTTAACATGGAGCCTTGGTTGTTAGCACCACTTCCCCACGTGAAATATTCAGAAATGTTTATTTAAAGGTCACCCTGGGCTCATTACAGTTTTTCCTATGGTCCTTTTATCTCTGAGGCAATATATTTCAGCCCTTGAATTTGCATTCCTCAAAAATCTGTCCCAGCCTTTCAGGTACCTCTTTAACCTTCTCAGAGCACCTATAGCATCAGCTCAAATGCTTAAATCTCTGCTTTGAATTTACCTTAATTTCAGAAATGCTATGGGTTTCTTTTCCTGTCTTTTGAGCTCATCTCTGCATTCAAAATTGTTTTATTTTTAGGTGTTTAAAATCCACAGGAAGATTTCAGGTTAACTTAGCATGCCATTTTTAGGATCTTGAAATCATTATTTCTTTGCAATCATATCCTTATAAGCAAATTTTTAATGAAAAAAATGGGCATTCACGATGAAATTTGTAACATGAATATAACGAAATCTTATTAATTTGGATTTTATATTCCAGATATGGGGTTAATCCAGAAATTAAAACAGATTTTGTTGATGTTCTTCTATATGTGAATAAAGGGTTTACTTTGAAAATTAATCATATAAACAAGACTATAGGAATAAATTTAACTGAATCAAGAAAACAACTGATTTTGGAAGCACGTAGAATGACCCATTTACATAAAAATTGTAGTTTGCTAATTACTAATCATTCTTTTCTCTTTATTGTAGCCTATCTAAAGGAATTAGGAATTAGAAGAATATTTTACTTTCTCTTAAATCTTGATTTTTTTATATATATAATAATATTACCGGTCTTTGAGAAATTACATAATTTAAACTTTTCAACAATTCTCTCTATTCTCTTCCTAATTTGTCTGAATTCATAGGTGATTATCATGGGTAAATTAAAATGCAGAATCTTAATAATATATTGAAAAAAATAGGTAGGATGTTTTTTCTCTCATGGATTATATTATCAAAGAAATATTTGAATCACAAACCACATTCTCCTTGAAGTATCCTTCTTTCCAACTGTATCTCTATACTTCCTCTCCTTTTCTACCCCTTATCTCCCTAAATTCAGTTGGGAACATTTCAGAAAGCCATTAACTAACTTTTCAAACTTTGATATTACATAATATTGATTGAGTTAAATAAGACTTGTGCAGACATTTCTATAGGATTCCAGATCCCTGACCCCAGCATTAATTTGAAGTTCCTTATCATTGAAAGAGCCTCACTATTGATATGGAAATGGCAATGCCAAGGTTCTGAAGTGCTTCTACTTCCTGCTGTCACTCTTACAAAAGATGGACCATGCCAGTTCTGCTTCACAAGCAAAGATAAAGTTTGTCCAAGGTCGCACTTCAAAGTGTGGCCTGGTTTGCATCCCAGCAGGTGCAGCTGACTTACTCATTGATAAAGTGAAATGTGTTATTTGAAAAATAAAACCAGGACTGCCTCTATTAATTTTACAATGGAAGTATACAATTAAGACATAGTTTTTATTTGTTGCAAAAGATAGTTTCAGCTTTAAGAGTGCCAATTAATTTTTAAATACCTTCATTTTGTGGATTAGAAAGTTTTGTTGAAGTTAAAATAATTCATCGATTTAGAGTGATGGAATTCAGGGAATTGAGATGGCTAGACTCCTGTACCAGCATTCTGTCTCATTACACTGGCTCAATGAATGAATATATTAAGACATTCACACCATTCAAGATCTGAGAAAAAGCACACACACACACAGAGGCAGCTCTCTCCTCAAATATTTAAATTATAGCTACCATATATTTACATAAAATAACCATTGATATAAACCTGTATTTGTGTATAGGACCTTTGGAACCATGGTGATTATTGCAGATTTCAGCCAAGACTATGGGACCTTTAGATAGATGAATACATCACAGTTAAGGTGGTCAAAGCTAAAATACAATGATACATCTTGAAAATTGAATGCTCAATCCAGCAATCAGAGTTCTTCCCATTGAAAGTTATAGAAAACATGTCCCAAATTGAGTTAAGGAAAACAGAAATTTATCGGCACATAGACCTAGAGGGAAAAAGGGAAAGACAAACCCGGCAATAGGCATGATTTAATCAGGGGTAGAATCCTTGCAGGATCCATGGCTGTTCTTTTTTTTTTTCTCTCCTTCCCTTGGGAGATATATTCTCATGCTGTGGTCACAGCGCAGATGCCACACAGTCCAGACTTTACATCCTCAGGTTCAAGATTAGCCGACTGTACTTATGTGGGTCTGTGTCTGGCTCTATGTTCTCTCACCAATACCATGTAGCATTACAGTAAGTCTTGAAATCAGGCAGTGAATTCTCCAACTTTATTCTTCAATGTTGGTTGGTAAATTTAGGTTTTTGACTTTTCCCATAAACTTTGGAGTCAGTTTGTCAGTATCTACAAAATAGCTTGCTTGGATTTTGTTGAGGATTGTATTGAATTTACAGGTCAAGTTGGGAAGAATTGACAGGTTAATAATATTGAATCTTTTAATTCATGAAAACAGAATATTATTCCATTTATTTAAGATTGTCTTTTTTTTTTTCAAAGAGATTGTTGTGGTTTTCCATAAAATTTGTTAAGGTTCATTTTATGACTCAGAATGTGGTCTATTTTGGTCTATAACATCTCATGTGAGCTTGAATAGAAAGTATATTTTGGTTTTGTTGAATGGAGTGTTTTACAAATGTCAATTAAATGAAGTTAATTTATAGTGCTATTGGTGATGAATTCCTCCATGTTTTGTTTTTCTGAGAAAAATTATTTATCCTTTAATTTTGACGATAATTTCAATGGTTATGGAACTCTAGTTTGGTGAGTTTTTTCTTTTAATACCATCGACATTTAAATATTTCACTTCACTGTCTTCTTGTTTTCATGATTTCTGGTAAGAAGTCACTATAATTCTTATTCTTTTCCTATGTGTGGAATACTTGCCTATTAAGGATGTACATTTTAGGCAGATACTTTAAAACAAAAATGTATTATCACTACTTTTTTAGATTTCTAAAATTTTTATTTGTAAAGCATTCTGAGATTGCAAGAAAACTGGGAAAATTTCAAGGATATGTACCCCCCCAATACAGACTTAAGTAGAAAAAAACTGACTCAAGACTACATCTTTTTTATACATAGCAGTTTGTACCTCCTAATCCCCTACATCTATCTTGCCCCTTTGCCCTTCCTTCTTCCCACTGCTAACCACTAGTTTGTTCTCTATATCTGTGAGTCTGTTTTTCTTTTGCTATATGCGCTGGTTTGTTGTATTTTTTAGATTCCACATGTAAGTGATAACATACAGTATTTGTCCTTCTCTGACTTATTTCAGTGAACATTATACCCTCCATGTTGTTGCAAATGGCAAAATTTCCTTCTTTTTATGGCTGAGTAATATTCTATTGTATATATTTATACTACATCTTCTTTATTCATCTGTTGATAAGCTACAAGGATATATTGTACAGAACAGGGATTATAGCCAATATTTTATAATAATTTTAAATGGAATATAATCTATAAATATTGAATCTGTATGTTGTACTCCTGAAACTAATACCATATTGTAAATCAACAATACTTCAATAAAAAAGACATGTGCATAAATATTCACAATATCTTTATTCATAATAGCCCACCCTTGAACTAACCCAAATGTCCATTGTTAAGAGACTGAATAAATATCTGTGATATAGTCTTACAAGGACAAATTACTCAGCTCTGGAAACAGAATAAACTGTTTACTCATGTGGATTTCAAAAGCATTACTTTGAGCAAAAGATATAAGGAAAAACAGACTATATCTTGTGTACAATTAAAAACTAAACATTTTGAGAAAGTTGAAAAATCTTCATTATTTCATTGATTAATGAAAGATATGTCACTCTGTACCTCAGGAAGGAGTTGAGGTTGTTGATATCGATACAGGAACACCAGCAAAGAGGTGCTGGTTTAATTCACAACGAGAGAAGACATTTTTGAGGAACATTATTCTATAGTTAAAGGTATTTACTAATTCAATATGAAAATTCCCTGTTGAATAAAAATTGGCAAGCACACCAGGTAATATGTAAAGCAGAACTCAAGGTGTTAGACTGTGCATTTGATGTTCCTTTAATATTATAAATGGGAGGCCAAAAGGAAATGCTTCTGTCTATCTACACTTCAAATATGATTTTCTCTTGGGGTTATTATACAGTAATGCCAATAAAATCAGTTAAGTCATACACAAAAACTAAAACTTTTTTTCAACTTTTTTTCAATTTTCTTATCATTTTGTAACTTGTCCTTAGGATTTAATTTTAAAATATTAAATTATTTATTTTTATAATGTGAAGCTATTTATACTCAATAATATTTGGAAGTTTCCTGTCAAATCTTTTAAAATTGTGTTGGACACAGTATCAGTTTAAAACAAAGGCAATATTTGGTATTGTCAACATCATAAACCACTCCAGACCCCCAGAACATACACATGCATGCCTGTACAGAAAAACAAATTAGAAAACTTTTGCTATAATATATCAGTGGTGATGCCAGGATCTTTATGTACTGTGACATGGGAAGGACTATAATAACTATTGAGTAAAATACAGAGCTGGTTATCTAGTGTTAGTAGGATTCTACTTTTGTAAAATATATTGGGAGATTTAGACCAGGCTACGAAGAAAGACAGCTTGACACAAATTGGATTTAGCTACCAGTCACATGTGAATTTATAGGAAAAGTAAAACAGGTTAAGTTATTCTTGACAGTTTTAGAGGATTGAAACAAGGGAGATTCAAGGCAAAAGCTATATAAAACACAAACTTGGAAGCACAAAGATCACACACAACAAAAGAAATATTGGAACTTACTGAAGAAAATTGCAGACATTTGGGGTATAGCATTTTTCTAAAAGATGGAATATGGAACTTCCCAAACCTATATTTCAGGAAAATTAACATTTGACATAAAGGAAACTTGACATACATTTTTACATAAAAGGAAATTACATTTATTTCACTGTCACTTTTTATTCTTCTTAATTTTCTGTCCCTATAATTATATTTGACAACAACTTATAAAAGGATGCATATATGATTCTACCATCATCTTGGCATAGCTACATCCTTCAAATCTAAATCTTTATGGAAATTGAAGAATTAAAAATACTAAAGACTGATGTCACCAAGATGGTGGAGTAGAAGACCTCAGACTCTCTGTTCCCCAATATAGATAAACAATTACTGTATCCATGAACAAAAACAGCTCAGAGCGAGCTCTGGAGTCCTCGTAAGAAACTTCAACAACACAGTGTAACAAAAAACCTAAGAAAAACTGCACAAAAAGCTTGGAGGAACATCTTCATTTTGTCTGCATCACCCCACCCCCCAGGCCGGCACTGCCCAGAGCCAGGAAGGAACTCCCCAGCTAGAAGGAGTCCCCTCACCAAGAAAAGGAGAGGGGTGAGTGACCAGCTTCTGCAGCCTCTCTGGGTACTGCAGAAAGGTCCTGCTTTGGTTTCACCCCACCCAGACCAGCAAAGCTGTGACTTTCAGATGTGGCTACAAAAAAAAAAAAAGAAGAAGAAGAAGAAGAAAAGCAGGAGTAACCAGTATCAGCCACACAGCAGGAGTGATCGTGATTACCAGAGTCCTGCTGGGCAGACAAACCCAGCAGCTTTCATCACTGAAGAAACCAAAGCCAGCATAGCCACCATGGACCCGCTGCAGATTTCACTGATTTTTATCCCACAGGTATCTGTGTTCACAGATACCAGCCACCTGAGTCCCCCCGCTTTCTCCCCTGCAGAAGACCCCCACCAGCATTCTTCCCAGGCTTCTGCAGCTGTGTCAGTGCAAGACACCAGCCTAGACACCTGTGGCTGACCCCACCCAGAGTGTAAGCTCAAAACTAGCCCCTTCAGCTGATAAAATATATTGAAGAAGACACAAATAAATGAAAAGATATTGCATATTCATTGATCAGAAGAGTTAATATTGTTAAGATGTCCATACTATCTAAAACCATCAATAGATTCTATACAATCCCTGTTAAAATTAAAATGGCATTTTTCACAAAAGAGAAAAAAAAGATCCTAAAATTTGTTTGGAACCAAAAAAGAATCTGTATAGCCAAAGTAATCTTGAGAAAGAACAAAATAAAAGTTATCACACTTCCTGATTTCAAACTATATTACAAAGCTATAGTAATTAAAACAGTATGGTACTGACATAAAAACAGACACATAGACCAATGGAACAGAACTGAGAGCTCAGAAATGAACCCACACATATTTGGTCAACTAATATTTGATAATCATGCAAGCAGACTCAATTGGGAAAGAAGTCTCTTCAATAAGTCGTGTTGGGAAAACTAGATTTTCACATGCAAAAAACTGAAACTAAATCCCTATCATACATCATCCACAAATGTTAACCTGAAATGAATTAAGGATTTAAATGTAAGACCTGAAACTGTAAAACTCCTAGAAGAAAACAGAGAAAAAGCTCCTGGACATCAGTCTTGGCAATAATTTTTTTGGATATAACACCAAAAGAACAAGCAACAAGTGGGACTACATCAAACTAAAAAGCTTCTACAAAACACAAGAATCCATCAGCCAAATTAAAAGGCAATCTGTGTATTGGGAGAAAATATTCACAAACCATATATCTGGTAAGGAGTTAATACCCAAAATATATACAGAACACATACAACTTAATAGCAAAAAAGTCTATAATACAATGAAAAATTTGGTGGAGAAACTAAAAAGACCTATCTCCCAGAAGACGTACAAGCAGCAAACAGGTATATGAAAAGATGCTCAGCATCATTAATCATCAGGGAAATGCAAATCAAAACCACAGTGAGATATCACTTCATACCTACCTGAATGGCCATCATGAAAAAGACAACAAGTGCTGGTGAGGATGTGGAGAAAAGGGAACACTTGTGCACTGTTGGTGGGAATGCAAATTTGTTGCAGCCACTATGGAAAACAGTATGGAGGTTCCTCTAAAAGTTAAAAATAGAATGACCATTTGGTCCACCAATCCCACTTTTAGGTATATATCCAAAGGAAATGAAAACAGGATCTCAAAGAGATACCTGCACTCCCATGTTCACTGTAGCATTATTCATAATAGCCAGGACAGGGAAACAACGTAAGTGCCCATCAATGGATACATGGATAAAGAACATGTGGTGTGTTATTTTGGAGCTCTTCAAATATAGAGTCACTTTAGATTCAAATCCACTCCTTGGCATTGCTCTAATTGTCATTATAGTCCTCAGGTTGCATGAAAAGATTAATCAGTCCTCATGTTCAACTGCTCCAACACATCTTGGTTATCTTATATGTAAATATGTACTCCTGATGTCTGAGTACTTGCTCCATTAATCAATAACCAACAACCAGGTCCACAGCTTTGCTTTATTCCTTCAAGAAACTTGTATGAAGAATACTTTGTTTGAATTCCTAGAGCATCAGACTCATTTATATGCTTGCCCTCCACTCATCCTTACCATAAATAAGAATCTTCTCAGTTTATTGCAAGCAATGGAAATAACCCATAACATGAAGGAATACAAACATAAAACCACACCATTTAAATTTTAGAACAGAGATATTTTTGAAAAATAAATTGGAATAGAATTTTGCCGTAACAACCGTCATTTGAAGGTGATTGGTAGAACTGGGCAAAGAAAATGGATATTGACAAAAATTAATGTTTTCTCCATTGCTTTTTGATCAGAAAAATGCTGCTATGGTCAGGGCTGCTTTGGCTTATGTGTGGCTATTTTCCATTCAAAAGGATATGCTGTATAGAGAGAGATTTGCAGTTGCTTCTGGTTGCTAGGAGGAAAGATATCTTTAAGTCATGGTGTGAAATTGGTTTCTCCATCCACTGCTTCTGCTAAACTTGGCTGTACGTTAGGCGTGTCTCCACATTAAAATAACTGCTTTATTTGGGCCACAACGTGATTGATGTGTGTGCTATTTTCTTTGGCAGTTCATGCAGTCAGCCTCTCTTCTTCCTCTCCTGTTGATCCAAAACCTAGCCTAACCTAAAGGCTTGGCTTTGTACGGATGCTGCCTTTGGAATCTAGGACCTTTGTTCTCAAATATCAAGGACACCACCTAAGGTCTGATTTTAGCTCTAGAGCGGTACAGTGCACTGAAAGCCACAGCTTTTCCACACACGACCTCTGTGGCAGGTGGCAATAATGACCCCACGTTGTCACTCACACCCCTTCTGCCCACTCTAGCTCAGATCCGAACTTAACATTTCACCCAGGGAGCTGTGAGCAGATATGATGGAAGCAGGGGCTTGAGAAGTCGCCCTTGGATTTCCGCTCTCACTTGGCCTCCCCTGTGGACCTGAGAACCTGCCCTTATTGGCTTGTTGGAAGATGAAACCTGTGAAACAGAACTGGTGCTCCCCACTCATCCTGGCTGAGGCCATTCCAGACTGTCCCAGGCCAGCTGCCCCCAACACACAGAGGCCCAAGTCCCGGATAAGAGCCCCAGAACTGCTGGCTGGTCCCCTGAGGCTTGAGTGAGCCCAGCCCAAGCCAGACCCCACACTCACTCATGGTAGAAATCAAAGTCTACTTAGTATGCCACTGGTGTTTGTGATGTTTGTTATGCAGGACTCTTGGGGGGATGGCTGACTCTTAGTAAGCTCTGCAGCTTTTATGACCATGCACCAGACTCATTTTTTTGCAAACTGTGACTAATAACAAATTTAATGCATATCAACACTTTCTGAAAATGTTAAAAAAGAATAGGGATAAAAATAAAATAGAAAGTCGCATGGTTAATAAAACAAAATATTGCCTCTGAAACTTTTTTGTTATGTGTGTGTGCACATGTTTTCTGAGTTGCTAAGTAAAGTGTGCTTCCGCTCTGGGTCTGGGTCCAAAAGTTGGGAACAACTAAACTGGATTGCCTCTGTAACCTGGTAGGTATTGGCAAACACATGCCACTGTCAGGTGATGGGGGTGACATAGTAAGATGCGGGCAGCAAGGATGAATTGATCACCTAGACAATTCGGAGCACATGCCTGCGTCACAGATGCCAGCTCTGAGCATGAAGGGCAGAAAAACCTTCAGGAATAATGATTCTGTACCTTTAAAGCTACATAGTTTATAGGGTTTTCTAATCAGAAAAGACATCTGGGAAATTGGAGTGGAAGTGCTTATAAAATGACCTTACCTCTTCTGACAAGTAAATCTAAGGTCAGTCTATTGATACAAAACAAGTAAAAGGTCAATGACACATGGAAGGAAGTCTGGACTTGCATCTCATGTTTGTATGATGTATGTGTAGGACTCATTTTGATCCTAGGACACGGGGACGAATGCATAGGTGATGGGGGTGGGCCACATGGCTACGAACGATTGACCTAAACTACTTAAAAACATGACGCACTCAAGAGTCAGCTTTTAGGTGACTTTTAGGTGACCAACTTTTAGGTGACCAGTTGCTTGCTGGGACGAGACCTCTCCCCACCCCGTACTCTGTGGTCCCAGGGTTGGCTGTCATCCTTGCTGGGGCCTGGGATGCACCCAGGAGACATGCTTCCTCTCCCACCTACTTCAGAGCTCATGTGTCAGTGGGCAGTTTGTCCCCAGAGAGCAGTCTAAGATCTGAGGAAATGAGGAAGAACTACTGATACCTATCACGTAATTAAAACAAGGAAGCTGAATAAATAGAGCTCAAACAAAATGGAAACAAACAAACAAACAAACAAACAAACAATGAGAGAGGCAGAAGACAAAGAATGCTTGAAATATGTTTGGGAATGACATACGATTATAATATTTTATGTTACTACAGTGCTTTAAAGATTATAAAACACGTACGTATAAAGCAAATCTATACAAATACACATATGCACCTAAAAATAAGATACATGACATTTCGTTTTATTTCCTCTGTATGTGATTTGATTGCTCTTAGTTTACAGGTGAGGCAGATAAGTCTGAAACTGTTTTGTTAACTCAAGTGCAGATTCGCTGTAGAGGTGGGACTCCCAGTGATTCTCCCGACTTTCCCACTACAGCTACCTCCACTGCAGCCTTCGTCTCTAATATGCCTTGTGTGTTACTAAATGATTTTCCTTTTCAAAGGAATCGTGAACTGGATGATAAACTCTCAGAGTTGTAGGAATTTCTTTTTATAACGTCAGTATAAAAGACCACATGCAGAATACAGCCATTTATTTACTGACACACATTCCACAAATGGCCGTGTTGAAAAGGAGAAAAAATATATATATAGATAGCCACTCTTGATGAATGAAAAAAAGATTAGCTAAATATACATTTAAAACACCCCCATAATTTCTAATAATAAATAAACAATGAATTCTGATTAAGTTCTGAACTTAGAGACTTAGGTCTTTTTCAGCTTTTTTGAAGTACAACTGATATACAAAAAACTGGCCATATTTAACGTATACAATCTGATGTGTTTGGACACGTACATGCATTCAGGAAATTATCATCACAATCAAGGTAATAAACACCCATCATGTGAGTTTACTGTGGCCCTTTGTTTTCTGTTTTTGTTTTTTGTAATAAGAACACGTTACATGTAATCTAATGCCTTGATAGATGTTTTCAGTGCACAATGCAGTGTGTTACTCTTAAGTTCTGTGTTATAAGGAAGATCTCTAGAACTTACTCATCTTGCAAAACTGAAACTTTATATCCATTGAACGATGTCTCCCCTTATGCCTCCCACACACACACACCTCCCATACCCCCCAGCACCTGACTTTCTCTCTCTGCTTCTAGGAGATTGACTATTTAGGTTCCTCATATTTGTGGAATCATGCAGTATTTGCTCCTCTGTGATTGGCTCACTTCACTGAGCATAAAGTCCTCCAGTGAACTTTGAAACTTAACTTTGAAGGTTGTAGAAAGATTTCATTTGTGCAAATACCTTGTTTATTCTGCATATCAAAGTCCAGACTCACCAACGTTAACCCAGTATGTCAATAAATAATTCTTTGAATAATGTCGTATAACAGGTAGCCACACATTTTCAGTGGCAAACAATAAGCATGAACTATGCTTGTGTCCAAGGTGTCAGCTGGCTACTGGCCAGTTTAGCACGGGCTCACCTGGGACGTTTCTATGGTGATGGCAAGTGCAGTACAAGGTGCAAGGCAAGCAAAACACATGATGGCCCCTGAGACCTAGTCCTGGAACTGCTCACTGCCATTTGTCCATATTCTATTAGCCAAAGAAAGACATACGCAGTCCAAGTTCAAGGAGTGGGGGCGTGGAATCCATGTCTTCAGAGGAACTGCCAGTTATTTGGCATTGTGGCTGCAGGTAAGAGTTGCAATGCCGTCAATCCGTCAATCCACTGCCCTTGATTTCTCTCACTTGGAAAATCAATCTGCTGGCATTTCAACATATACCAGCCTAAACATTGATTGTTACATTTTTCTTTTGTGCATAAAATAAAACATAAATGAAAATAAATTTATCCATTAAATACTACTTATTTCCCAGATTTTACAGTTAGAATATTGTACTTAACCTGTTTTTCTGATTAGTAAAAACTATGCACATAAATTATAGAACATTTGGAAAATTTTTCATAGTTTTTAAATATCTTAAATATTATGGTAATGAATATAAGCTAAAGATATTCTGAAATGTTTTCTCTACATCTCTCTGCTTTCTCTGTTCTCACACTTATTTTAGTATAAGTAGTTGATGAGAAAAATATTCTTCATTATAGATAAATTCCAGTTAATAATTACAGAAGGAGCAATAGAATTAAAACATAACAATCTTACAATCCCTAATGAACTCTTTTCTTTCCACAAAATTATCAATTAGTTATTAACACTCTTAAGCAAAATTTGATGCAGAACTTTCTGATGGAAAGATCAGACTGCACGAATTAATCTCAGTGACACTAAAATGGGATCATCAGAAACGATGTGTTGAATAACATGATGAAATAGAAAGCATTTGTCACCACCCAGGAAACATTTCCATCAGAATAATTAAACCGGAATTTAATCAAGACATTAACTCTAAACATTAGCGTACTGAAAGGGAACAGCTCAGACACAGCCAGCCAAATCATAAATGTGAAAGTCGACAATTGTGCTGGTTTTTCCGACTTAGGTGACTGTGAAAATAAATCAATTCCACAGTAAGTACGAGGCATAGGAGAAAAGGAGGGAGGGGGCAGCTGTGGACAGATAAACGGTCTTTCAGGGACCCTTACTCCTGCTTGTGCTTCTCAGTAATTTCCCCCTTCAGCCGGGCATTTCCTGTCCCCTAGGTTTAGGTTAGGTTTTCAACCAGTGGATTAGACGCAGGTTTACTAGTTCCCCCTGAGGCAGGTCTCTTAAGAACAGAGTGCTGTACTGTCTCAGGACGGTTCCTCCCCACTCCTCTGTTGGAAGCCCAAGAGGATTTTTCTCTGATATTCATGGTGAGGACCTGGTGGGGCTCCTGAAGATAAAACTCTCAAAGGTGTGGGTGCACATCCTCAGACTCAGCCCACCTCTCCCACGTGTCCCCACTGAGCCTCCACCAATTCATCAACAGCAGAATTTTAAGGAGAAATAGACAAAAACAAGTCAGAGCCAGACATGAAACACTCCTGTCCAAATATTATATAGAAATAGTAACAAGAAATTCAGCAAGGATTGAATAATACCCTCAACAAATTGGGTCTAATTGATCATTTATAGTATACTTCACCTAAGAATATATTTTTTTAAAGTTCGTTTCATATGAACATAGAACACTCACTGATATAGACAATAATCTGGTTGATAAAATAAAATTTATCAAATATAAAAGAACTAAAACCATACAGATTTATGTTCTCTGATCATAATATGATTAAATTAGAAATCAATTACAGAAAAATAGAAAAATCTCTGAACACTTGGAGATTCACAAAACTACTTTTAACTAACCCATGTTTCAAAGACATAGCCTCCAGAGAAATAAAATATTATTTTGAACAGAATGAAAATAGAACCAGAGCACATCAAAATTGTGAGGCGAAGCTAAAGCAGCACTTAGAGGAAAATATTTAGCATTCAATACTTTTACTAGAAAAGAAGAAAAGTCTTCAAAAATGCAATTTTCCATCTTAATAGGCTCAAAAAATGAACAAAAGAAACAGAGCAAGCAATGCTGCCTTGTTCTGGCCACACCACAAGAATGGGATGGACCTCCACGAATATTCAGTTCAGATGTTGAGGCTGATGAGGCTGCACATCACAAGGAGGCTAAAAAGTTTCAGTACTCTCATAACACAGCTTTCTGGGGAGAGCACAGTGACTCCCAAGTGGAACCAACTGGCTTGGGATGCAGGGAGGGGACTGCAGGGGGTCTGTAGTTTTTATGGTGGTTATTGGGTGGGGCTAAGGTGAGGGTTTCCACTCATGGGCAAGGCTTGAAAAGCATTTCACTGAACAATATGTATGAAAATCCAGTAAGTGCATAAAAAGTGCATGTTCAGCCCCATTAAACGTAAAGAAACATAAGCTAAACCATGGTAAGATACCATTATACACCTATTAGAAAAGCTAAAAGTTTTTAAATACTGAAAATACCAAGTACTGGCAAAGTTGTGGAGAGCTGTGATTCTAATGCATGGCTGATGGGAATGTAAATGGCACAGGTAATCTGGGAAACATTTTGACAGTTTCATGTAAAGTGAAACATGTACTTTCCATGTGACTCAGCAATCCCACTAGTAGATATTTACCCCAGAGAAATGAAAACCTATGTTCACACAAGATCCTCTATAAAAAATATTTATACCTTCTCTATTCGGTATTGACCAGAAACAACACACAAGTTCTTCAGTGGGTCAATAGACAGACAGTGTGATCCATTCAAATAATGGAGTCAATAAAAAGAAATGAACTATTGATATACTCCCAACTTGGATAAACTTCAAAGACATTTCGCTGAGAGAGAAGGAAGTTACACATCCTATTTACAAGATATTCTTTACAAGGTAAAGCTATAGAGACAGAATATATCAGGAAATCCTGGAATTTGGGAATGGTGTACTAACTCAGGGTGAGTGAAAATCAATAAGATGAGCATTTTCAGAGTGGTGGAACTGACCTGTAACCTCATTGTTGTAATGTTTACACAAATATTTACATGTGTAAAATTCATAGAATGGGATACCTAAACAAAGTCAAATTTTCTCTATTAATTTTTTTAATGAAATTAAAAATTGAGAGGTTGGGAAAAGATATACAATGATAAAACCAATCAAAGGAAAACTGGAATAGTTTTATTAGTACCAGAAAAAGTGGATTTCAAAGCAAAAATAATTTCCTGGGATAAAGTGTGTCACTTCATTGTGATAAATTGCTCAGTTCATCGAGAGACCTTATTAACCCTGAAGGCATATGCATCTTTCAGTAGAGCTTCAAAATTCAGGAAGTAAAAAATGATAACACTACAAGGGTAAGTAGACGAACACACAATTATCGACAGAGATGTCAATAACCATTTCTCAGTGATTGATAGAACGTATGGACAAAAATAAATCCATTAATATATAGAGGAATTGAACACAACTTTCAACCAGCTTGACTTCTTTGGTGTGTATAGGTCATTTCACCAAAAATAGCAAAGTACACAGCCCATTAAAGAGCAGTAGGAGATGTTTATCAATAGCATAGGCTGTAAGAAATATCAATAAATTTAAAAGTATTCAAAGTTACAAAACATCTTCTGTCTTCAATAGAATTAAATTTAAAATCATAACAGAGATATCTATACAATCCTGAAATATTTGGAAACCGTATTTCACACTTTTAAATAACTTATGGGTCACAGTAAAGACCAAAAGAGAAATTAGAAAGTGTTTTGAACTAAATGAATAGAAAAAACCCACAAACGTCAGGATTTGTGGGATACCGCTAAAGCTATGCCCAGGGAAATTTTTATGACACCAAAAACATACAGGGCTCATAGATTATGATTTTAGATGAATTTCTCTGGATTATTTGTCTTAAATGGATTTGATTCCAATCAATATTTTTTTAGAAGTAGAATTGGAAATTCAAATTATATTGATGTGAACATGGAGTAAATTATCCTATCCATTTATTTGAGTGAGAATTCTGTGGTTTCTGAGAGAGTTCTTTATTTTAGGGAATACCTCACTCTAATTTGTATTCTTTTCTTTATCGTGATTACTCTTAAATTTATTTGCTTTTCTTTTTCTAGTTTCTTAAGGGGGATATGAAGTCCTTGATTAGAGAGATCGCTTAAATTCTATTATACATTCCAGAAGGGAAATGTGCTCCCCTGGTGCCCTTTTCACCACAGTGATGCATCCAGGTCCAGATGCGAATCTAGAATATTCTATCCAAATAACCAGCCACTTGGCACCAAATTTTGAGACATGGTCATAATTACTATGCTGCAAATTTATTAATCTGTTGTAATATATCTTTATTTATCTAAACTGAAATATTAAGACCAGAGGGTCTAAATGCAATAGTGAAACTGTCTCTACTTCACCCCAAATGTTGACTGCGGGTCAGTACTTAAGATCTTTGCTCTTTGAGGTGATTATTATGTGGTTATATGACATTAATAAGCTCTTATTTATTTTTAACTTAGATCAAAAGCTAGTCTTTTTGCAGTTATTTATGAAATTGATAAGAAAGTATCATGATCTTCACCAAGTGTACTTGTAACTCAGTAAATTAATAAACTGACGTAATTTCTTTCTTGGAGGGTAATATTCTGTGCAGTGTACCTGGTACTTGTGTTACGAAATCATGAAATGCTCCCCGAAGGTCTCCATTTCCCTTAAAACATTTTAATTAGCTCTATCAACAGATACATTTGTGAAGAAAGAAAGCCCCAAACTTCTGTAGAATATCGTTTTACTAAATCCTTCCAAAATTCCCTGTAGGAAGGAATAACAAAAGGCATTACATCCGACATAGTATAAGTGTGTTTAAGAGGCAGACGCAGCGATAAACATTAGCTCGTTAAATAGGCACCGCAAACAACCACAGTTTTGTCCTTACAAAGATGAATCGAGCTGCACTGCCCTTTAGGGGTTATAGAGAGTAGAACTGAGCTACTAAAAATGGAAATTTATTCCTCAACATATTGTTGCTTAAATGGGGAATATTCTGATGTCTCTAAGGCTTTTCTGGATAATTTTATCAGTTTATGACCCTAATACTTCAAGGCCATGAAATAGCTTTTCCTTTTTTTTTTCTTCTTTAGAGAAAGAGTGTGTCATCTTTTCTATGAGTACCATTTCTCTATGTCATTCAAGGTTTTGTTCCTTGATCTAATTAAAGATATACCACATTATTTAGCAGAATAGCAGTATCTGGTCTATAATGCATAATAAAGCAACATAAAAATAAAGTTCAATAGTTAAGCACCCATTGATGTTTATGGTTCTTTCTCTACAGACTTTTTTTTTTAATGCAAGCATATTTATATAGCATTTTTGGCACTGCTCTGGTCTCTTGAGTATTAAATGGCTAGCACAATATTTGATGAAATGAGCTAACGGCTGCAAAAGCAAAATTACTATAGTATCAACATATTCACAGTAATATGAAAAGAATTCACCTTCCCCTAGCAGAGACAATAATACTGAGTCCTGTTAATTTTCTTTACCCTTGGGCTGAAAAATGTATTTAGGTCATGAGAAGCATATGATCTCATGTATGAGCCGTTTAATAATTTTTAAAATTGATTGAAACTCTTAAATTTCCTTTACACCTACATCTTTATTCAAAGTACTTTTTTTTTTTAATGGAGACTTCCCGTTATGCTGTATCGTTTCCATAGTGAAGATAATTTTGCTCAGCAAAGCATGTCTGAATGTTTCTTTATACATTTTCAAACAATAATAAAAATATACTATGTCTAATTTGACCATCCCATTGACTTACAAATAATGTTAACTTATGTGTAGCATTAATTAACCTACCTTTAATGACAGCATTCCTAATTATGTCCAATAAACGCTAGGTTCAGTAGCAATGGAAATTTTAAAATTCTGTGTGGAGATTCTAGGAAGAAGTAATTTTAAGAAGACTGGAGAAGTAACTAGTCTCCATTTATCCAGACACCACTCTTAGAAAACTTAAACTCATGTCTGGCTTTTAGCTGGTTTCTGAATGTGGAAGTGAATTGTCTTTGATTTACATAAAATTTTAAACTTCATGGTTCACTGGAAGACCCAGCAAAATCACTAACAGAGCAAAGACAAGTCTGTGTCAGCTCGCTTCTCAGCACTGGCACTGTCCGGTGAAGGTGAGATCAGGGGCGGGTCTCATCTGTTACAGTCATAGAAACAACCAAAATAAGATTTTCCATTTGTAATTCACTCCATCTTTGTTCCCCTTCCCTCTCCTCATTTCTCTCTCAGACCAGGACCATCACAACCTTCCAAATAAGCACACTGTTTTCCAGCTCCACTTCCAGGGAGCTCTTCCTCTGGGTATGAAGGTTATCAGCCAAAAATTCTTCAAAATTAGTGGGTGTGGTGGAGACAGAAGGCCGAGGCCTGGTTCACCCCAAAGCTGAGATAGTCCGTGGTCTGGCAGATTTTATCCACTTCTCCTCTATTTTCATTCATTGTTGAATTGTAGGAAAAATGCCAGTGATTGCTGCATAAAAGCAGAAGAATCCAACTGAAGGTCATTTACATTCAAAGAATCAATGATCATTCAAAACAAAAAATACTACTTTTGCTCTCCCTGTGTGAGCACTCACGTTGGCACTTAAGAAGGCTTTTCCTACCAATGAATGTATTTGTGTCAAAAAATGTTCACTAGGCAGCTCCTGCCTCTGGGAAACTTCAAGACCATTGTAAAGTCTTGACTAGTTGGACCTAGGAGTCATAGGGACTGTTCCTCAGGCAGAGTAATGCCAACGGGTCTTGCAGCCCTTCTGCATACAGCACTCTCCCCGTTCAGCAGACACTGTACGATGAGTGGAAGCCACTGAGAGCCTCCAGAGGTGTTCACAGGTGACGCAGGTGAGCTTACGGAGGTCAGACAGGACAGCACAGACAGCTGAGCCCCGCAGAGACGGAAGGACAGAAATCGTTTCAAATCCAGACGGACAATAACAGCCGGTGTAATAGTAGAAAAGTGGAAATCAGACTTCCTCAACAGCTTCTGAGCGGTTTTTATTGTTGTTTTTAATTTGTATTTATTTATTTATTTGCATTGTATTGAATTGTAGTTGATTTACAATGTATACAAAAGTGACTCAGTTATACATCCATATACATATTCTCTTTTTACATTCTGTTCCATTATAGGATTATTACAAGATATTGAGTATAGTTCCCTGTGCTGTACAGCAGGTCCTTGTTGTTGTTCTTTTTTTTTTTGGTGGTACGTGGGCCTCTCACTGTTGTGGCCTCTCCTGTTGCGGAGCACAGGCTCCGGACGCACAGGCTCAACGGCCATGGCTCACGGGCCCAGCCGCTCCGCGGCATGTGGTATCTTCCCAGACCGGGGCACGAACCCGTGTCCCCTGCATTGACAGGCGGACTCTCAACCACTGTGCCACCAGGGAAGCCCTGTTCTTCTATTTTATATACCGTAGTGTGTATCTGTTAATCCCAAACTCCTAATTTATCCCTCCCCACTCTTTCCCCTTTGGTAACCATAAGTTTGTTTTCTATGTCTGTGAGTCTATTTCTGTTTGGTAAATAAGTTCATTTGTACCATTTTTTTTTAGATTCCATGTATAAGCGATATCACATGACATTTGTCTTTCTCTGTCTGGCTCACTTCACTTAGTAAGATGATCTTAGGTCCATCCATGTTGCTGCACAGAGCCGTCTTGATACCCATGAAGAATGTATGTTAAATCCTTCCATACAATATATTTTTTAAAGAAATGGGCCATATGATATAAGTGACATGTTAAGTAAGTATGCAAAGTTTTAACAGGAATATAGACCAACTCTGTGTGAGTTCTGATGGTTACAGAGTCTATGAGTAAAAAAAAATCAAATTTCAGCAGGATCTTGAGAATTTTTTATTGTTACTCTGGAGGAAGGCATTAAAGCTAGAAGAAATGGGGTGTGTGAAGGCAGTAAACTCACAATGTCTGTGTTTGACAACTGGTTTGCAATATTCCTGAAAATATAGCAACCACCCTCACAGTCTGGAAGGAGATTGTTCCAGAACACACTGTTTTCACATTTCTAACAAGATGCCCCCCCCGGGCCCCACTCTGACCTACACGAATGACATCTTATCTGTTTTCTTCAAGCTCATGTCCTGTAATATCTATTTCCTTGTTTCGAAGTTCATCTTTTGTTAAGCTTTTCCAGAGTATGTCCAAGATGCTGGGACATCTACAAAATGTACAGGGAAAAAAGATTCTTTCAGAGAGATTATGGACTTGGATCTGGAAACAGACAATTATGAACCAGGCTGCTACCCTCTGTCAAAGATAAGAACCTACATGTTACATGAAGAACCCAGGGGTTCGGGGAGAACCTTGCAGAGGGGGTAAGGCTTGAGCTAAACTTGTGCTGGGGATTCCCAAGCAGACCTAGGAGGAGGCATCTAGTTATTTTCCCATAACAAACGCTTATGTAGAGCTCATGCAGTATCAAAGCACTTTACAAATAGTAAATCAATTAGTCCTCATATCAACCTCGTGAGGTAGGGACAGTTATTCATAATATTTGACAGGCAAGAAAATGAAGCCCCAGAGAGGTCAATAACTTGCCCAAATTGGCACAGCAGGATTTGAGCCCAGGCAGGAAGATTCCACAGTCCATGCTCCCAGCCCTGATGCGGGCCTGCCTTCTTGGAGACATAGTGTAGGCGAGGGCCTGGCACCAGGAGAGAGCACCTGCTGACCTGCATCTCCTTAGGTGCAGCTGCCGGGATGATGGTGCTGGAAAAGCAGGAGGGTCTGTACCGTGAAGGTCCCAATGGGCCACCTAGAAGGTTTGCATTTCCTTCCACGGGGGCACAAAACTTTTGGATGCTTTTTGAAAAGTTGTGCAACATATTTTTAATTTTATTAATGGTGTGAGAGATTCTTTTTAAAACATACAAAATGGAGTTAGGAGAAAGTTGAGAGTCTGTTTTGGCAGTCCAGGTGCCTGATCACAGCAAGCCACCAGAAATCGTTGGAAGAAGGATGAAGAAAACTTGGTGAGGGGATTGGATGTTCTAAGGCAAGAGATGGGGGATCCAACCTCAGATTTTTTAAGAAAAACTCTTATGTTTAATATCTACAAAATGATACATCCATCACGAATATAAGTCCTAACACATAACAAAATGCATAACTGAGCCCAGCACCCAAATTCAATAGCACATCACCCATGGGGATGCACCTCCTTAAGCCCATCACTTTTCTCTCCCCCAGGGTAACCACTGACCTTGTGTGTAGATCATTTATTTTTAAAAATGTTTTCTTAGATTTTTGTGCATCATTAATATCTTATTAGGTTATATTATGCTGCTGAAGGATATAAAGACATTTTCGTACTGTGTGTAGTCTTCTGAGTTTTTACTTTCTGCTGACCCGTGTCTTCTGAGATCCATCCATATTGTGTGTGGTTTAGTTCATTTTCTTTGCTATATAAAATTGACTAGTAGAAATCTATATTTATCCCCTCTTTGTTGATGGACTACCTACTTTGTTTCTAGTTTTGTTGTTTTTTAATAAACAGTAGAGCTATGACCATTCTTCTGAATACTTCCAGGTGCACCTGTGCAAAAATGTTATCAAGATGCCTGCAGGAGTGGCATTGCTGTGCAGTAGGATATAGAGATTTCTAACTTTACCAGGTAATGTCAAATTGTTTCCTAAAGTAGTTTTACCACTTTGAATTCTTACCAGTAGTGTACAAGAGCTCCACTGATCCATTCCCTCACCAGTAATTTATATTATCATATTTCTTAAACATTGCCAATTCAGTGAGTGTGAAATGGAATTTCTTTGAATCTCAATTTGCATGTGCCTGATTTTTACTTTGAGTTTCTTTCATATGTTAATAGAGTGTTTGAGCTTCTTTTCCTGTAAAAAAATTACTAGCCACTTTTGTCCATTTGTCAGTGAAATCCTTGGCATGTTACCTCTTGGTTTGTTGTCGGTCTTTATTTCCTTCATGGTATTTATTGATTGATTAATAAACAAGAGGTCATTCATTCATTTATTCCTTTAATTAAAAAATATTTATTGAGTGCTTGCTCAGTCTTGCCATCCACGGACATTTTAAAGAAAAGTCTGAGTTATCACTGGTCATTTGATTTCTTCCTACCCCATGGTTGTGAATTATGTTTGGTTTATGTCAAAGCAAACTAGAAGTGTTATTCTATTGATTGCATCAGAGATTTTCTGATTCTCATTTAAACCAAAACCCTGATCAAATATTAAGTTAGTGAAAATATATATCAAACATTTTTTAAATTGTGCAGTCAAAATAATTTTCCTGAGTATTTCAATTTGCAGCAATTTATTTGCTATTATGCAGACGTTGCCTCTTGTTTGGGCGTGATATGAAGAGATATGGCCATCAATTTCAGAACTGCCAGAAGAGGCATCACCAGCTGTAGCATTCTGCCATATGCAGGGCAAACCCATAATCAAAATCCTCTGCAGTCCGTAATAGATTTATTCTTATCAAGTTTGCAGATAAACTTTATGACCACAACTTCTGTTTATCTCTTCTATTGTAATTCTTTCTGCCATGTTTGTGAGTGACATTTGAATAGCTGAGGATTTTCTTTGAAATTATTTTTCCATTAAGATCAGCAATCATTTGCAAACTGTGAATTCATTAAAACCTATTTTGAAAGAGAGTGGGTATATTAATGCAAAAACACTGACAAGAGCAGGGAGAGATTGAACCTGAGTGCTGCTAATCTCTTTTTGAGATATTTTAATAAAATTTATTTATTTTCAGATTCAAATTCTAACCAGAATTAAAAGGCTGTATTTTTTATACAGCAGTTTCAGATTAGTTACCTATTTTATACATATTAGTGTATATATGTCAATCCCAATCTCCCAATTCATCCCACCACTACCACCCCACCCCCGCTTTCCCCCCTTGGTGTTCATTTGCTAATCATTAGTTTTATTTTTACTTCTACAAGGGTTAAAGTAATTACCCGTGTGAAAAATATGGACAACCAATAGGAAAGGGCTTTTATCCTTTTGAGACATGGCATAAAAGGTATACAATTTTGTTACATATAACCCTGTATTTCATAGAATATATTTAAGTGAATAATAAAATTGTGTGTTTGCTTAAAAATGCAAGTATATTTCTTTTATTTATTTTTTAATTCTATGTTTCTTTTTTTCTTGCTTACATAAGTAAACAGGTTTGCAGCTGGAAAAAGAGAAGATTGTGTTTTGCTAAAATGTTCACCTATTTCGCTACTTATTCGTTAAAACATGCATATAGATTGCCTAGTATTCTTGATAAAATCTTTATGTTGACCTTTATACTTACAGAATTTGGTGTAATTTTAGCTCATCTTTTAGAATAAGATGGTTTGTATTTTAAAAGTGCATTCTTCAAGTGAAGGAACATATTATGATAGCTTCTAAATATATCTCAATACAAACAATACACGTTCTAAAATTACTCATCCATTTGAATACGCTTATTTATTAGAGATAATCCTGTTGACTAAAATATCTCCAGATACCCAAATTGTAGGATTAAATTCTAATATAAGCTATATGGGGAAATGTCTTGTTTTTGTAATGGGTTTCTCCCTATTTTTAGAACACCCCAAACCTATGTTCAATAGATGCAATTAATTAAATGTCATGGATGGGGTCATATGACCAGCAGGATAAGCAAGAAATTCCTTTCCCATGATCATGAAGGCAAAAAGGTTAATGCATGACAGATGCTGCCTTGAAGGAAGCTATTATAAGGAGTGTCTTCAATCAATGAGATTCTGTTATGAGCGATAGATCTAATTTCTTTTAATCAGTGGACCTTTATTATTACATTTACTAAGAGATATTCTATGGAATTTGTAGAGGATATTCTTCATCAGAGTAAAGGTCACATTTTCATTCAGATTTCATCATGATCCCTAGTTGTAGCCTTTTTAAAATATACTTTCTCCTTTTTCACCATCTTTGTCTCTAAAGATTTATTTTTATATCACAGTGTGCATTTTTTTTTCTGTGTACATGACCTATTTATTCTCCTGGAAGGGGTGTCCTAGATCTACAGGAAGACAGCACATGTGGGTGGTCAGAAAGGCTTCAATGGAAGGCACGATTTGTCAATTTTGTCAAATTTTAAAAGTGGCAACAACATCCCCAGCAGGGTAAGCCTCGGTGTAATATGGAGGCTTAAGTCTTTTTATCTTGTCTTCCAGATCCGCAGGACTTGTATTCTTTAAGGTCTTTTGACAATGCATCAATGAGTTTCCTTTGCCCAAGCTCAAGTTACATGAAAGAATCTGATGCTATTAACTCATTCTTCAGACTATTATTAAGCTATTACCTTGGGCCAAGGTCTAGTGTGAGGGTTGGGGATACATCAACAAGTATAAAGTAGTCTTTGCCTGGAAGTCTTTTAAGAATCTTGGGGCAAACAGAAAACTAAGATGACAGTTATGTACAAAGTGGTAAGGTAAATAATCACTCATCTCTTATTGAAATACATAAAGTGAATAAGAATATACACCATTCTAAGATTCAGTGGTGATATTTACATAGAATAATAAAATAAAGCATGTGTTTATAGGTAAAATAAGAATAGTACATCTCAATGTATTATATAAGGATATGGACTCTTAACTTTTAAGGCTGGTTGGGTTTGTATCACAGCTTCACATTTACTAACTATCTGACCTTGGGCATGTGTTATGGACTGAATAAATACTGTGTCTCCCCAAAGTTTGTGTCCCCCCGTATGTTGATTCCTAACCCCCAAGGGGCTGGTGTCAGGAGGTGGGACCTTTGGGAGGAAGTGAGGTCATGAGGGTGGAGCCCCCATGATGGGATCAGTGACGTTGTAAAAGAGACCCCAGAGAGCCCCTCACCCCTTCCTCCAGGTGAGGACACAGTGAGAAGACATCATCTATGAACCAGGAAGAGGGTCCTCCCCAGACACAGAATCTGCTGGTGCCTTGATCTTGAACATCTGGCCTCCAGAACTAGGAGAAATGAATGTTTGTTGTTTAGGCCACTCAGTCTGTGATAATTTGTTATAGCAGCTTGAATTGGCTAAGACAGCATGTTACCTGACAATTACCTCTTCCGAAATACGAGGGATGATAATAGTGCATACCCCCTCCCTCATACACCACATGCACACACAGCCATAAAGTTCACTGATATAAATACATGACTGTCTTTGCCACCAAAAAAACTCCTTGCCATTCTTTTTAATGTAATATTGATTATCATCCCTCCGTTATCCTCTTTAACATCTTGAAGTACACCAACCACCAAGGTCCTTGCAGCCATGAAACGCAGAGACTTCCTGCTGGTTCAGCATCGTAGTTAGTTTGTGAGATATGGGTATCAACAAGGAAAAACTAAAAAGAAGAAATACGTGAAACTATTTGGTTATAACACGTGATCAATAATTTGGCATTGTTATGGGACAAGATCAACGGCAAATGGAGAAATGAAGTGGCACTGCCATCAGTGTGGAAAGGTCATGCAAATAATTTTATCATGAAGCTGTAAAAAATGATTATCTTAAATATTCTCCCTTAGCAGTAGACAGACATAATTATCTAATCGTCCGAGGGTGTTTCAAATAACTTCTCTGAAGCTTTAACTCATTAAAAATCCTAATTCACAGTTACTTGTATTTCACACTAATCCTCATGTATGCATTGTTTTGAAATTTCCTCCAATCATTATTTAAAATTCCTTTTGAAGTAACTGCCATTCTATATCCTGAAAAGGATGATACTAAGGAAATTATGTTTTATAAAAATTTTACACAGGGAGAATTCATAGGACAATACATTTCACAGGTCTGAAAAGAGATAAACAAGTCTGGCATCACAAGCTGATTTAAAATATGAATGCACGGAAAAGAAGTAAGTGGGTTTTTGATATATTCTATTGAAGAGTTCTCAGAAAGGGCATTATAAGCATTTTCTTCAAATTATTCATTCATAAAGCAAAGCAAAGGCAAAATACCCATATAAGTTAGTTCTGACATTAGAACTATAAAATAGAATACGTGGCATCAGCATATTCCTGCAGGAGCCGGATCACAGAGCCTTGCGTGCCCTTCTAATAAGAATACATTTGAATAGACTTTATTATGTAGGTAGTGGGAAGCCAGGGAAAGGTTTGAAATAGAAGCTTGACTCTCCCTCTCTCTCTCTCTCTCTCTCTCTCTGTCTCGTAGACTCTTATGACAGTCTAGGAGTTGATCATTCAGTCTGAAATAAGGTAGTGGTAGTGCAGTAAGCAAATTTTAATATCGGAAAAGTATTTTGTCACCAAAGCCAGCACCCATAAGTAGGTATGATCTTTTGAGTTCCTGGGATAACTGAAAGAAATCCAAAGATAACTGGGCCATAACTTTTTAAAGGAGATTTCATCTTCCACCATGCCATGTGAAATATGATTGGGAAATAACACAAAGATTTATTAAACAGCAATACTACCATCTTGACTGTTATTCCCATATAAGGCGCTTCTCATAAAACCACTGCAATCAACTTAACAAGAAACAGAAAAAGATTTCTTGTCCTGTCTTTTCAAGGATCATTATATCTTTCTTTGCTGACCTCAAATTTTATACCATGATCAATAATTTGATCACTGTACTTTGGAGCTCTTGAATACTAAAATGCTATGTGTCAGTGGGCTGTGCAGTAATAGGTATCATGCTTGAAGAAACAAAAAAGAGCAAGTTGGCATAGGTTTGGAGAAGGTTTCCTCAGAGAGTTAGAGATATCTCAGTCAAATCATATGAAGAAGGTGTGGCGAGACTTTGACTCTGTCTAGAAGGTAGAAGGTTGGGATGAGGTTGTTCTCACAATGACAGCAAGAAAATAGCAAGACAAAGTACAAGACATCACTTTTTCCAGCTATCAGAAAGCCAAGTTCTCAGTGAGCCTCAACAGCCTGTATTCCAGGAAGAGACGGCTCTCCAAGGAGATTCAGGATTTGTGTCCCATGTGTGACAGAGCACAGGAGAGATGGAGCTGCCACACTAAGGAGTAAGAGGAAATCGATACAACCTCCAACAAATCACAAAGCACAGTTCAAGGGCTAGTGAGACAGGGTAGAACTACCAGAGCTTCAGACAAAAGGAAGTTTGCTCTTTTTTTTTGCAGCTTCTCTTCAATGGACACCCGCCAGGAACTCACAGGAATGATAGGGGCAGTGTGGTGGATTGGACAGAGTCTCTTCGTGGGTTAGTCAGGGTTCTCCAGGGAAACAGAATAGGATCTACAGAAAGATATAGAAAGAGGTTTATTAAGAGGGATTGACTCACATGACTATGGAGGCCCAGAAGTCCCACTGTCTGCTGTCTGCCAGCTGGAGGCCCAGGACAGCTGGGGGTGTGAGAACAGTCCACGTCTGAAGGCCCAAGAACCAAGAGCACTGATGTCTGAGGGCAGAAAAAGATGTTCAAGCCCAAGAGCAAGTTCTTCCTTCCTCTGCCATTTTGATCTATTCAGACACTCAGCAGATTGGCTGATGCCCACCCACGCTGGGGAGGATAATGTTTACTCAGTCAAAGGGCTAATCTCTCCCAGAGACAGCCTCACAGACACGCCCACAAATGTCGACCAGCTCTCCGGGAGACCCTTAGCGCTGTCAAGGTGACACACGAAATCAACCCTCAAGCTCCAGATGACACAGGCGCAGAGAAGGGGATGAAAAGACAGGGAAGGTACAAACCTGGATTCATCTCACATGGGGCAGAGATTTCATGCCACTAGGGGAGAGACTGTGGCCCCTTAGTTCCCAGGGTGCAGCTACACATGCATTGTTAGTACAGAGGCAGTCAAGTCAAAACCCTCCACTCCTGATGGAGGTGCTGGGAGCAAGCCAGACCCCAGGATCCGTTAGAGTATGCTGCCACTTTTGAGAATGGCAGGAAACTCTCATAAAAGACCCGCACAGATACCAGGCAACGTGGTACAGGTCTGGCTGCCATGGTGAGAAGGGGTAATGAAAACGAGCAGGACCCTGTGG
Organism: Aethalodelphis obliquidens; assembly: GCF_003676395.1. Taxonomy (NCBI): domain Eukaryota; kingdom Metazoa; phylum Chordata; class Mammalia; order Artiodactyla; family Delphinidae; genus Aethalodelphis; species Aethalodelphis obliquidens. The sequence continues at coordinate 556,797 of NW_020838009.1, forward strand.
GGCTCCTGGACACAAAAGCCTTTCTCTGTCCCCCATTTCTTTTTTTTTAAATAAATTTATTTATTTTATTTATTTTTATTTTTGGCTGAGTTGGGTCTTTGTTGCTGTGCACGAGCTCGGGGGATACTCTTCGTTGCTGTGTGCAGGCTTCTTGTTGCAGTGGCTTCTTTTGTTGCAGAGCACGGGCTTCAGTAGTTGTGGCTAGAGCGCAGGCTCAGTAGTTGTGGCGCACGGGCTTAGTTGCTCCGCAGCATGTGGGATCTTCCTGGACCAGGGATCAAACCCATGTCCCCTGCATTGGCAGGCGGATTCTTAACCACTGTGCCACCAGGGAAGCCCTGTCCCCCATTTCTTGATTATAGGAAATAGGCTTCATTCAGCCTCCAGGACCTTCCCTGAGTTCCAACGGGCAGGTGCAAACAGATGCTAATTAGGAAAGGGAGGCGATGCAGAGACAAATGAGGAATAGTAAAAGGAAACAATAGTGCAGCCTTGAGGCAGAGTCCCTGTTCCCCCTCAAGGGGTACACATTACAATGTCTCTGAGATGCTTTGCAGATAGTGAAGGCACCACCAGGTGGGAGAAGCTAACTGTGTGCTTCCCACAAGCATGTAGAACCCAGAACTGTTGGAACCAGAAGGTCAATGATGCTGACTCCCGATGACCTCACTACCAACCAATCAGAAGAAAGTCCGTGAGCTGATCACTCCGTCCTCTTTGAACTATTACTATAAAACTCTTTGCTACCCTCTCCAGGTTGGGACACACAGTCTTGAGGGCATCAGCCCACTGTGGCCCCTTTGACTGGCAAAGCAATAAAGCTATTCTTTTCTGCTTCACCTAAACTCTGTCTCCTAGATTTAATTTGGTGTCGGGGTACAGAGGCCGGATTCAGCTTCAGTAAGAACATTGCGAACACTGAGACCCATATGCACGAAGCTGCTGGAGAGTGAAGCTGGACCAGGAAAAACAGAGCCCCTGCCCTCCCTCCCACTGCCCTCCCCCACACACACACAGCTTCACATGCCCTGGAGAGCAACAGTGCTCTATGTGAATGGAGAGAGGCCCCACTGGTGAGTTACTTACTGGGGACATTGTTCAATCCTAGAGGACATTGCCCACTTTTAGAAACACTCAGACAACGTTTATTTAAATTTCCCAAAGTAGTACCACTCTCTTCTTCCTCATACCTGCTAGCGCCCCACTTTTCCTTCTGTAATTTCTTTCTTCCCAATTTCATAAACACATATTTTAGAAATTCCTTTATTTAGGATCTAGTAATGGCAAAACCGATTTGTTTGTTTGTTCTATTTCCTGGGAAGTTTTTATTTTTGCCCTCGCTCTTGAAGCACATTTTCTCTGGGTCTATAATTCTAGGTTGGCATTTATTGTTCAATCCATTTATTGAAGATCCTCACTTGTTGAAAAGTCAACATCGGTACAAATTGATTTCATTTGTAGGTCATCCTTCTACCTCGCTGTTTTTATGACATGCTTTGTTTTGGATGTTCTTGAGTTCCTCTGTAATATGGTGGATTTTTTTTTTTTTCATATTTTAGTTGGGATTCTTTGTGATTCTTGAATGTGAAGAATCTTTTATCAGTTTATACTCATGCATGCACATGCGTTAGTGTTTTCTATTTTATTTCCTCTATATTTGTCTCTAGTTTCCTTTTAGGATTCCAACTCTACACATGATCATTTCCTTCAGACTAGAAATTTTGCCTTTTAACTTCTCTTGAATATTTTCCATATTTGATCTCTCTGTGCTGGATTTTGGGTACTGTGATTAAAATTTTCTTCCAGTTTTCCCATTCTCTCTTCAAATATGTCTAACCTGTGGTTACACATATGCAATAAGTTTTCATTCTAAACGATTACATTTCAATTTATGTTATGTTTGATACCTTAATGTTTTTTTTCCAAATCTACCTGCTGATTTTGTATAGACCCTTGGTCTTTACTCATATTTAAATAATTATTTTTATTAATTTAAGTATTTTAAACACACTTCTATATGTTGGCCTAATCTAACATTTTAAGGTTTTTCAGTTTCGATTATTTTTTATTGTTTCTTCTGGTTTTTGCTCATGGCATACTCTTTTCATTTGTTTATTGTGATTAGGAACGATGAAGTTATTTTACTGTGAGAAGTTTTTCTGTGAGACGTTGTTGAGGTTAAATGTGGGCTCTCACAGAGAAAATTTGCACTTGATATTGCAAGTTCTCTGTGTCTATTGCCAAGTGGGGTTTCTAAGATAAATTCCCAGGTGAGGTTTATGTTGACCACCCAGATACTAAGAACGTAGGTGGCGTCCCCACATGACCACCCACTTGTAATTCTGAGTTCCTCTCTGCCCCAGGATACAATGTGATGGAGACATTTTTCTCTCCTTGCTTTCCTGGGGGGTGACAACTTCTTCTCCATTACCCTTAGATGTGGCCATTGGCAACCCCAGTTATTCTGCGGTGTCTTGATTTCCCAGTTTGGGGACCTCAGCCTTGTCTCCTGCTCCAGCTACCCTCAAAGCTCCAAAACTTCTGAGGCTCAATTCACTTGGGTTTGAAAAATGCTCTCCAGGTCAAAGCCACTTTAAGCTTTGTTTATCTCTTTTCTTCCTGTTTTTGCTTAAATTTGACTTCTAAAGAATCCTCATGGTTTTCACAAATAATTGGTGCAATTATATTGTCATATGTATTTCATCCAGCACTCTTAGTTCCCAGTCGAAGGGTCCGTTTTCATATCTAGTGGGCCCTACAGCTGGAAACAGAATTCTGAAGCCTCCCACGGGGGCATCTCTTTGAAGATGATGCTATTCGGTACCCATCAGACAGTCTCAGTCAGGCCCCTTCCTTCTTTCCTTCCAAGAAGTTGATGCTGAGAACTCGCCCAGTGAGCACCCCTCAGACAGTCTCCATGTCAGGTCCGCCTCCCAGGGAAGCCAGCGGCCCAAGCCTTGAGAAACCTGCTCCTTTCCTTGTTGGGAGGAAACAAGAAGGAAAATGCCACCGGCACTTTTGCCATATTTACAGCCAGAGCAGTGGTTCTTTATCCTCAGCCCTGGCCTTTGCTTTCCCCTGATGATTTCTAATTCATGAGAACATACTCAGACACTAATCCCATATTGGCTCAAGTAGATTCTAAAATCTGCAGTTTGTATTTGTTTGTTTTGCATGAATTAGATTCCACTGAAGGCTTTTAGGACACAGCTTCCAACAAATGGTATCATTTTAGAGCCGGGTGGTAAACTGTTTTATCTTGCACCAGCTTCTCTCATGAAAGCTCAATGGCTGTGCTGCTTAAGACAGCCCCACAGGAGAACGCAGTAGGAGAGGTTCTGCTGTCTGCGTTCCATCGCCGACCCGGCAGCTGCTACCACGTACCAAAATGGCAGCTTGGCTGCCGCGGCAAACACATCAACATTTCTGCTAATAATTCAGCATAACCAGCAGCAGCTTTTCATATAATCAAATAGTATTTATTAATCCTGCACACGGCCCATGCTGCTCCAGAGGCACCTTTGTAGTATCATCATTAATTAGGACAATCAAATTTCTCTTTTATCTTCATTCGGCGATTACAAAGTCATTTTGTCAGGCATAAATTACTCCTTCATTATTATGGAAAATTTTATTTCTTACAAACTTCAAACAACATATATGTTATCTTCAATAGCACATAGTCTTTTAGAAAATAGATGTCATTTTCTGCCCTGAATAAGTATAATTCAGAAGGACATTTCTAAATAATACCTCGTCTGGCTTTATGTTCTGTCTGTGCTATTTCAATGCTTCATTTGACTGGCATCTACAAAGTGATATAATTTGTCTTTAAACTTAGCATGATTTTCCTCTTTTCCCTTGGAAAGGACTTTTGATGGATATATTCTTGTTTGAAAGTCACATAGCACTTTTTAAAAACCTCAATGTTAGTTACTATTTAAACATTTCAAGCCTCAAATATATATATATAATATAGACATATTTACCATGATATATATATATATATGTATGTATTATGTGTGCATATATATAAAATGGGATTAGTGATAATGAGTAAAATGATTCAAAAGACCTAAGGAATGAAACTATATCTCTGGTTAGAGATGTCTTCCACTTTATATTAATTTTAATTATAAAAATTAATAATTTAATAGGAACCACCTTATTTTCTATTGCTTAATACTGTGCAATGCTTCTCAATCTGTGGAACTTGCATTAGAATCAACTGGAGTGATTTTTTTCTTAAATGATGATCACAGTTCCCAGATGCAATATGAAGTTGTTGTTTTTTTTTTGTGGTATGCGGGCCTCTCACTGTTGTGGCCTCTCCTGTTGCGGAGCACAGGCTCCGGACGCGCAGGCTCAGTGGCCATGGCTCACGGGCCCAGCCGCTCCGCGGCACGTGGGATCTTCCCGGACCGGGGCACGAACCCGCATCCCCTGCATCGGCAGGTGGACTCTCAACCACTGTGCCGCCAGGGAAGCCCTGAAGTTTTTTCGGTGGTTTTCTGTAGTTTGCATTTAACATGCTCCATACACAATATCCCACACATTAAAGTTTAGAAAACTCTCAATCCGGTGGTTCAGGGGTCTGTAGGGGAAGTAGGACTTTACCTTTATGCTCTTAAGGTCTCCGACTGGGCCTGAGAATTAAGTTGACACAAGACAGAGCAACAGGAGAAAAGCATAGTATAGGTTTTACATGACACTGGAGCCTCCTATGGAAATGAAGATTAAAGGAAGAGCCAGGCTTAAGTGTTTATGGACAAAGAGGCAATGGTGGAGAAATAACTATAAAGCAAATGGGGAGGGAAACAAGATAAGAGCTTTCTTTTGTTTGTTTGTTTGTTTTTACATTTTGTTATTTTATTCAATGATAATATAAAGATAAGATATTCTTTCCAGTATAATTTAATTAGATCTGTACCAGTTTATCCAGCATGCAATCTATGTTGTCATTTTCAATTCCTTCAATCAGTAGCTTTTAAACTTTGTGGGTTTTTTTTTTTTTAATTTTATTGGAGTATAGTTGATTGCCAGTGTTGTGTTAGTTTCAGGTTAGTTACAGCAATGGACGACCAGCAGGGACCTACTGTATAGTGCAGGGAACTCTACTCAATATTCTGTGATAACCTATATGAGAAAAGAATCTGAAAAAGAATGAAAATACGTATGTGTATAACTGAATCGCTATGCTGAACACCAGAAGATGAATTAATTTTACAGGGTCTGTTTGTACAAATGTCTCTCCGCTTGACTCTCCTTCTCTGGTGATGAGAATGTTTCTTTGCTCCTGGTGCACAGGGGGTGGCTTTCACGTGGGGCTTTTATCTCCTGCTCTCAGGAAGAAAGCGGGGGAGGTCAGAGCACCCTTCTTGCACCTTCTGTGATTCAAGTGGTTTTAGCTCAAAGTAATCCTCATGCCCTGGTGGCATATCTGGGTGGCACATTCTGCCACCCCCTCAAACCCTAAATGTCCTCTGCCTGCAGCCTCTTTGACTAAAGAGTTCTGATCCTTTGACTCTCAGGCCCTCCATCAGAGCTCACAGTCTGCTTTCTGACCGTGCAGCTTTGGGTCTGACACCTTTCAAAGAGTTTTTATTCTGAACTTGTGGGTTCTTTGGCAATCCAGTTCACTCCAGGATCTAGGGAGATTTGAATCCATCTGTTTCCGGTCAGTCCCGTGGACTGGGATGCCTTCCGTGTTCTCTAGATGAGATTCTAACACTTGCTTATCTCCTTGCCCTCTCTGCAGGTTACCTTGAAATGACTGAAACAGTCGTTGGGAAAGACACACCTTAATCAGGATTCTGTTATTTCTGTTCATCTGAGGAGTCTTTCTGGGTGTCTTGACTTTAAATATTTTTCAAACTTATTTCTTAATATCTGGGGTCTAGGAGTGTTCAGTATTTCTTGCTCTTGCCTGGTGCACTGAACCATTTTTGATCTCCCGGAACACCAGTCTGTTCTTGCCTGAGATAATTTTTTGGTAACACTTTGCAGGAGAAACCAAATAATAACCAATATACAAGAAAACTAGCCATTTCTAGCTACTTGGCTTACAACTATGGACTCCATAGCTATGGGGACTGTTTTTCAAATTAATGTGGCTGGGACTTGCACTAAATGTTTACCACTGCATAATGCAGGCTTACAACTTCCTTGACTCCGATACAGCACGCTTCTGAGGTCCACTGTCCTATTGGCAGGTAGTTCCAAGTGTCTCAGCTTTTTGCTACGGCAACACTCCTCCTGGTACAATTTCATGTATTAAAGTGATACCAGGCGTGTTAACAGATAAGTTCCCAAACCTCAAGGGTTTATAGTAAAACAAATTTTAAATTCTTCTCAACTAAACTTGAAAATAAATATCCCTGGCTGTGGTAATGCTTCCCCAAGAAGTGATTCAGGGACAGAGTGTCCTTCCATCCTGTGGTCCTGCCGTCTTTAACAAGTCACTTCTGGTGTTTCTGTGTTATCTGCATCAAATCAGCACAGGGCTGGGAAGCGGGTGAAGGTGGTCTGATCTCAAGCCCCCAGGCCTGGAGGTGGCATCATTCCCAGTTCCGCTCCCTGGGTGAAAACGGCTCATCATAACCAAGAGACATGCGGGTGCAGAGAAACCTAGACTCACACTCTCTTCCCAGAAGCATCTCTTCACGGTAGAAGGGAAATAGAAGTATCTGGCGGACAGTTATCCCTGCCAAGAGGCATTTGGAAGAGCTCTCCAAAAAGAAGGAATTACATGAGCAAAAACTCAGAGCATTTCCTTGGTTGATTTGTTTTGTGAGTCCTAAATAGAATGACTGGACCGCTGAATAAGGGTTTAGAGGCATAGCGGAAGGCAGAAGCTAAGCAGTAAGTTGATGTTTAAATGTCAATATGTAGGGAGAAAGATATATAGAATGTTGCTTTGTGAGCTGAGGTCCATAAAGCGTCTGAAATTAAATGTTACTTTTTAGTTTGTGCTTTTTTTCTTTTCTGAGAGATTGCTCATAGTTTTCTTTAGAATCTAAAAATCTTAATGAACAAACCTGTGAGGTATTGAGAATGGGAGCCGCTGATACAGGGTATGAACCGTGGGCTGCCCTGTTGGTGTTCAGGTCTCAGCTGTTTCTCTCTACTTGTGTGACTGTGAAGGAGTTACCTTTTCTCTCTAAATGTCTCATTTCTTATTTGCAGAGTGGAGTTAATAATGGTATCACTTCACATGGATGTTGGAGGATTAAATGAATCCATAGATGTGAAGCACTCGGAACAGGGTCCGGCACGAAGTGCGCGCTCCGTGGATGCCTTAGCTGTTATTAGGATCAAACTCTTGCAGATGTCTGTGATATGGATGAGGAAAAGGTAGGAGACTCCTGCCATCAAGAGAATAGCCTAGAAGGGGCAGATGCAGGAGAGGTATTAAACTGGCCTGCAATTTGGTAGAAGCTCTTAGTTGAAATGTATTTGCAGCATTATGAAGTTAGTCTTTTTATAGCACCAGTTTTCCAGCAATTTGCATAACATTAAACTATAATTATCACCGCTATTACTATTACAATGACTATTATTGTTTGGCTCTCTTCCTGAGCTAAATGAGTGTCTGTTAGGACAGGAGGATGGTAGTTCCTTTTTCTGAGTTAACAGTGGGACCATATGTGGAGTTCCAGCATAGACGAGATAAGTCTTTGGGTGCTTTTTAACCTGTATTGCCTGGAGCCAGTAGGTGTATTACACTTTGCACTGAGTCCAATTTCCTTTTCTATATCAAAGGCTTACCCTGCAGAGTGTAACAGGAAAAGCTGTGACAGAGCGCTGTCCAACAGAACTTTCTTCCGTAAGGCAATGTCCTGCTCCCTCCCTGTCTAGAATGTTCACCTCATTAATATCATAGCCACACCATAGATGGTTCAAATACGGCAACTGAACACTTCAAATGAGGCTAGTGGGATTGATGACCTGAATTTGACATTTTACTTCATTTTTGTTAATTAATGTAGATGTAAATGGCCACATGTCTTGTGGACGTGGTATTTGGCAGTGTCGCTATGTCCTATGAACCCTACTGTAGGAATCGGATGATTCAGTGTCAACTGGGTGTCAAGTGAACCTGACTCAGGAGCACGGAAGCTGAGTTTTAGTGCCAGGAAACTTACACTGAAAGTGGTCGGGGTGAAAACTCAAATGTGGTTCCCGGGAAATCCAGGCATCCGTCTTCCTACGGACACGTGCTGAAAAGGTTGCATTTCTCCTGTCACATTTGATGCAACTGAACATTTGGGTTGTATTTCCATGGATGCAAATGATTTTTAAAATTCCAGGTACCAAAAATGAGACATTGTTATCGACATTTTAATATAAATCAATTATATATTATTTTAAACGCTTGGACATTTCATTGTGACTTGTGGAATTTAAAACAGCAGAGTAGCCCAACATAGTAATGAAGAGCCCACTGTCTTCAGAATTGCATTCTCCAAATATTGCCAATTCTTACGCTGTGTTAAGGTGTGGCTTCCCTGTCTGTTTTTATCAGACCACTTTCACATATCTGAGCAGGTCATTGTCCCGATTAAAATCCCTTTGTTTCATGTTCTTGCATCGGAGACAAAGCCGGAGTCCAGGGATGGTCCAGACCCTGGATGGTCCAGCCTCTCCGTCTTCTCCAGTCTTATCACCCCTGCATACAGTTACCCCTCCTTCTTTCTTCCAGGAACAGGGCAGAGGGACCTTCCCATCCACCTAAACTGAAGGCACACCAATACCCACTCCTTTCTCTCCAACTCTGTTTTTGTTTCTTTGTGATTATCATTACAATGAAATTATTTATTTTATTTGTATTTTTTTGGCTTGATCTTCATTTTTGGAACCCTTTCTACCAGGTAAGCACCTTTAAAACCCCAGTTGGACAATCAATTACCTTCCTACCCAACTGTTTAACATAAGCAAGAGTGTTATGTTAGGTTTTCAGTGAATGAAAAATTCAAGCAATGACTCAGTGATTTTCCTTAACCCAGACATTACTGAAGAATGCAAGATTTATGAAGAGTCTCTGGGCAACAAATTAAGAGATCATGGTTAGGTTTAAAAAAAAAAGAGTAGGTATAAAAAGAGGGCAAAGGGGCTTATTGTCCTGAGGTAACCATGGCAGGCTCAATCCCCGTGTTTCCTTTATGGTCATGGGTTATACAGAACATTCTCATTTAAATAATGAAAATGGGGATGGAGGGAAGAAAGAAAATGACAGTAGGAAGATATCTTCATGTAGAATCTTCTACTGAAGGGTCCAGGGAGATGGTGAAACCTCAGGGAATTGACTCCAGAAAAAAGTAATTCCTCAGTTTCCCAAATGAAACAAATTCGTTTGGAATTTTAGATAGTTGTGTTGACTTTGGCCTTTTTTTTTGTTTTTTTTACCTGCTTAAAGTCTCATGGATTTCCCCACAATGCCCAGAGGAGCAAGAAGGCTGAAGTGTTTTTAGCAAAATCCAAGACACAGACCGATAATTAGGATGTCACTCCCAGAGGGGCTTCGACATGCAGCTTGAGTGCCCAGGGTGAATCTGGGCAAAGGAGGGTGTAGACAAGAGATGGGTGAAGCTGGAGGTGTAGGTAGAGACAAGATACTCACAGGCTTCAAGTTTATTTAGGATTTCAACACGTATTCTGAGAGCAACGGGGAAAATCCATACCATCATTAGGGTCTCATACAAGGTCCTGGAGCTTGAATTCACAGTGGAGCCCATCTGCCCTGCACGGGACTCCTGTCCAGGGTTTGTTGCTGCTTGGGTGAAATCAGCAAGGGAGGGGACACTCCATCCACTTAGGGTGTGTATTACTCCACGTGGGGAAGACAAGCAAGGGAGTCTGGGGCACCAGGGAGAGTGCTGTTGAAATGATGTTCACAAATGCTGAGGTAGCTTAAAGAAAAGAGGAAAAATCTGAGCTTCTGAGCTAGAGTTCTTACAACCACTAAAAGAGGATTGTCTGAGTAAAACACGTTAATAAACTGTCTTCTCTCTGTGTGTGTGTGTGTGTGTGTGTGTGTGCGCGCGTGCACGCATGTGTGTGTCTGTCTCATGAAACATTCTTTTACTATTTTGGAAGTCATGTACCAAAATAGTAGGCACCATTAGAAGTGGGATTTTGTGTGTGTTGGTCTGTGCCTGAGAGCATAATCCTGTCAAAATGTAGGAATTCATTATAAATGTTAGGTGCAAGGCAGGAATTGTTTTCTCCAGTGGAAAAATCCAGACCTTCTACTCCAAGTACCTTTTGTTCCAACTTTTTTGGCCATCCTTGCCTTTCTCATGCCCTTGAGATAATCTGTAATGACATGGCGCGCCACCTTATTCCTTTAGGAAATTGATTATTCTTTGATTTCACGCTCTCTTAGCTTCCTCTCCAGTTAATGTGATGTTGGTTGGATTTTCCCTGCCTTCCTGGTTTTTTGTTCCATAATTCCCATTTGCACAGAGTTATAATAAGGAGGCAGCCTCAGTAATATTTGGAAGTCTTTGTGCAGCAAGGTCCTTTGACAATATTAATGCAATGAAAATGAAAACTGAAATGTCCTTATTTCAAGTGGATATTTATACTTTTGTTCTTTGGTACAAGAAGTTGATGCCAGAATGGGAACAATAAAATTACACGGGAAATTGTTATTATGAATCATTGAATATTTAATGAATTATAGAAATGAAACTGTCAAACACTGGAGCTGGGATGAAAAGCCGTGAGGGGGAAAATGACAAAACCGGAAACCTGAAACATAGCCATTCTTCTGAACCCAGTAGGAGGACGCGTATCATCCTGAGTCTCAGAGTCCTCCTCTTTGCAAGGCGATGCTGCAATGCAGCCTGGGGTTGGTGCCTTTGTTGGAACAAGCCTCAGAGAAAAGAGGAATGTGACATCTTCTCTCCTTGTAAGGTTTTTCTTGGTCTTCTCCTGGATTGGGTTTGAGTTCACTCTGAGCAGCAGAGAATTAACTTTTTCAATAATTTTCTTTGAATCAGGTGCACACAAGGTTCCATGAAGTGGTTAGCCAATAGAGCTAGCAGAAGTGAACCCGTTTGCAAAGTGCTTCCTGTTTGCCTATTGCAGAAGACGTATTTCAAACTCTTCTCTTCTGATCAACCAGGGCTCTTTCCTCTGCTGAACTGTGAAACTGGTATTCCTGTGACTTCCAATTATCTCAGAATTTCAGCCAAGACACCAAAGTTAAAGACCATGTGGAAACTGTGAACTAAGTACCCTCACACCCTAAAGAGAGGCAGACGTTCCTGACTCAAAATTGACATTTAAGGCCCTGGGACCCTCAGCCTGCCATCAATCCCCAGCCCCTACCCAAGACCCCCAGGGATTCGAGGGGTGTGGGGGGTGTCTCTGTCAGCTCGGCTGCTCTAACAGAATAACAGGGTGGAGGGGCTTAGTCAACCAATTTATTTTTCATGGTTCTGTAAGTTGGAAGTCCTAAATCAGGAAACAATATGAGTTTATATCACAGAAAATCAGGATTAAGGGTGCAATATTTTGATTCAGAGCACACTTTACCTTTCTTCATGAAAATAGGATTGAATCTACCACCCATTATTACTTATGAGGAATCCTCAAGTTCATTATTTTTCATATATGGTTTTGTCAATGGAACCACTTCTCCAAAGGGAATCTTCCCCAGAGAAAAGCAGAGTTCTTGATAAAGACGTAGGTGGTGGGGGTGGGAGAAGGTGTTCCTTGTTTTGCCCAGTGGTTCTCATGCTTCTGATGCCCTGAGAGGCTCCCACAGCCCTAACGGTGTTACGGAGTTCAGTTTGAAAACACTGGACACCTTATTTTTTAAAATATTTTATTTTGTAAAGCAGTTTTAAGTTGACATAAGAATGAAAAAGGTACAGAGATTTCCCATATGCCCATAGCCCCGCCTCCACATGCACACCCTCCCCACCATCCCCATCCCCACCAGATTGTCCATCTGTTATAACTCATGAAGCTACATGGACACGTCATCCTCACCCAGAGTCCAGGGTTTACCTGACGGCTCACTCTTGGTGTTGTACATTCTATGGACAAATGTATAATGACATTTATTCACCATCATAGTGTCATACAGAGTATTTTCATTGCCTTAACAATCCTCTGTGTTCTGCCTATTCATCTCCTCCTCCTCCTCCACCTTATTTTATAAGGAGAAAGCTGATGCCAGGATATATTAAGTGTTTTGCCCAAGGACAAACAGATCATTAGTGACTGATCTTGGACTATTGATTTCCAGCCCAGGGACTTTTTTTTTTTTTTTTTTGTTAAGCAAATATTAATAACGAATAGAGTAATTGCTCTTTACTTTTATATTATTATCCTACTTAAGCAAAAAATTTTTCCCTCTGCCCCTCTGATATAGTTAAGCAACTAATGATTTACTTTCAGACATTAAATTTTGAGGGAAATTCTCAGTATCTTTAGCAGCTTCCTGAAATTCACCAACAATTCTTTCAAGCAGTTATTGATGTTTTCTGGCTTCATTAGCTCTTTGCCATCTGCTGCTTTGATGACGCGGCAATGGAGAGTGAGTGATTTAGCACATTTTCTGACAGGGTCAGAGATTTCTTTTCTATTACCTTTATAGTACATTCTGCTACTCCAATTATGGCAGCTCCTCGACTGATGCATCCCCATACTTGTCCCAGCCAATCAGCTGAATCTCTCAATCAAAGTTCTTATACTTACCTCATTCATTTTCACTGTGTGACATTTTCCTGATTCCAGCCCTCATCTTCTCTCCACGGTGCCTAATGTTTCATACATTTCTCTAGTTCTTTGTCTGCCTTAGTCATGTGGGCCATTCCATTCTGCAGACCATCATCATTCTTTGACCTTTCTGGGGTCTAATTTACAGTTTTGTTCTCCATCAAAATGAATCCTGCTTTTCTGATAACTCTGAAACATTTACAATAAGCAGCTATTATTGATCGTTCTCAGAATAAGTTTTCTGGACAGATTTTTTAACTTTGCACTACTTGAGATACAATTATTCAATTGACTGTCTGTGAATTGATTTTGCCAGTGGTACAGGAGAGTTTCTAAAGAACACTGTTGGGCAATTATAGTCTAAGGCCTAGACAACCATGTTTTTTTTCCCTGGTCATCAGCTCTGCCCTTTCTTTCATGAGCCTTTCAGCTCTCAGACTTCGGGCAAAATTAAACTCCTGAATGTGAGAATTCCCTCAGGCCTATGCAAGTGCGTTAGTAAAGGTGAAGTGAGGCTCCAGGATACTATTAGCTAATGAAAACCATCACCATTGCCTGGGTCAACTGCTAGGAGCCAATTCTCAGTCCAGTGACCTCATGCTGATGGTGATGGTGAGGGTGAGGGTGATGGTGAGTGTGAAGGTGAGGGTGAGGGTGAAGAAGAGTTTAAGGGTGAGAGGTAAGCAGAGTAGGGAGCATCTTTATACACCTTCAATGTCTTCAAGGTCTTGTCTATTCTCTTCTCTGATGGAATTACCAGAGCAATCCCATCGGTAGGTCCACAGATAAAAACTCATCTGCCATCTACTCCCAAATTACTTCTGGGCATGTAGGCTAATGGGGCTCCTCCTAGACCTCAGGATCCCTCTGATTTTCTTTATGCTTCTAATTTTCAATTTAATTGAAAACTGATTTTTATTATTTTCTGCTCTGATTTCTTTAGGTTTTTGTATCCATTCAGCCAGTCTATGTCTTTTGGTTGGAGCATTTAATCCATTTACATTTAAGGTAGTTATCGATATGTATGTTCCTATTACCATTTTCCTAATTGTTTGGGGTTTTTTATTGTAGGTTCTTTAGCATTTAGAGAAGTTCCTTTAGCATTTGTTGTAAAGCTAGTTTGGTGGTGCTGAATTCTCTTAGCTTTTGCTTGTCTGTAAAGGTTTTAATTTCTCCATCATGTCTGAATGAGATCCTTGCTGGGTAGAGTAATTTTGGTTGTAGGTTTTTCTCCTTCATCACTTTAAATGTGTCCTGCCACTCCCTTCTGGCTTGCAGAGTTTCTGCTGAAAGATCAGCTCTTAACCTTATGGGGATTCCCTTATGTGTTATTTTTCCCTTGCTGCTTTTAATATTTTTTCTTTGTATTTAATTTTTGATAGTTTGATTAATATGTGTCTTGGTGTGTTTCTCCTTGGATTTATCCTTTATGGGACTCTCTGTGCTTCCTGGACTTGATTAACTATTTCCTTTCCCATATTAGGGAAGTTTTCAACTGTAAACTCTTTTAATATTTTTTCAGTCCCTTTCTTTTTCTCTTCTTCTTCTGGGAGCCCTATAATTCAAATTTTCATGTGTTTAATGTTGTCCCAGAGGTCTCTGAGGCTGTTCTCAATTATTTTCAATCTTTTTTCTTTATTCTGCTCTGCAGTTGTTATTTCCACTATTTTACCTTCCAGGTCACTTATCCATTCTTCTGCCTCAGTTATTCTGCTATTGATCCCTTCTAGAGAAATTTTAATTTCATTTATTGTGTTGTTCATCACTGTTTGTTTGCTCTTTAGTTCTTCTAGGTCCTTGTTAAACGTTTCTTGTATTTTCTCCATTCTATTTCCAAGATTTTGGATCACTTTTACTATTATTATTCTGAATTATGTTTCAGGTAGACTGCCTATTTCTTCTTCATTTGTTAATTCTGCTGGGTTTTTGCCTTGCTCCTTCATCTGCTGTGTGTTTCTCTGTCTTCTCATTTTGGTTAACTTACTGTGTTTGGGCTCTCCTTTTCACAGGCTGCAGGTTCATAGTTCCCGTTGTTTTTTGTGTCTGTCCCCAGTGGCTAAGGTTGGTTCAGTGGGTTGCGTAGGCTTACTGGTGGAGGGAACTAGTGCCTGTGTTCTGGTGGATGAGGCTGGATCTTGTCTTTCTGGTGGGCAAGTCCACATCTGGTGGTGTGTTTTGGCCTTTTTATGACTTTAGGCAGCCTCTCTGCTAATGGATGGGGTTGTGTTCCTGTCTTGCTAGTTGTTTGGCATAGGGTGTCCAGCACTACAGGTTGCTGGTCGTTGAGTGGAGCTGGTTCTTGGCATGGAGATGGAGATCTCTGGGAGATTTTCACCATTTGATATTACGTGGCCTGGGAGGTCTCTTGTGGACCAGTGCCCTGAACTTGGCTCTCCCACCTCAGAGGCACAACCTTGATGCCTAGCTGGAGCACCAAGAGCCTGTCATCCACACGGTCATGTGGCTATAGGTAGGAGGTCTCAGTTCCTTGCCACATGGATCTCTCCTTAGGGTTGCTTGAGTGTCCTCATGACATGACAGCTGGCTTACCCCAGGATGAGTGATCCAGCCCATGGTCCCCAGGATTGTCATGGCTTCGGCTGTTGGGGACCCTCCAGAGCTGGCAGGCTCAGTGAGCATTGACCATGGTTTTCAAATAATTTTATTTTCATATCAAACTCATGGGTGACTAAAAATACTAAAATATTTATATTAAAATATAAAATACTAAAGTAATACCAATATACAAAAATACTAAAAATACATGTGCAATATTTTTTTCTTAGTAGATCTTCCTCTCCCTGAATTTCTATCTCTGTCTTACATTTTGTCTAACACATTATGCATTGTAATTGTGTAGAATTTGAGACCCCCAAAATAATTTAAACTCAATGGTCTCATTTCTGGAGTGTAACTCCTCAGCTTTCTATGTTGAGTTTCCCTGGAATCTCCCTCGGCTTCTCATTTCTCTCGACACTTCCTTTCTGGCCAGTGCCCTCATTATCCAGAGCTTCTCAGAACAAGCATCTTAGTCTGACTGAGAAATCTACTTCTCTAGGCTAGCTTTGTTAATACTATATATATATTTTTTCCTCTAGCTATTCCATAACATCTCAATATTAATATATCATCTCTATCAGTATGATTTTTCATGAATTTCCTCATGGATTCCTTCATTTCTTTGCCTATTACTGGGTAGCATCCTCCTTTTTTTTAGCACTTCTTGGATAATATGAGTTATTCACTCTGCTGACAAAACACAAAATACTATATCATTAAAAAGTTTAATTATATTACATTTTTATTGGAACATTAAGCTTGCAGGTTTAAGCAAGCTTGAGTTTCAATGGCCGTTCATCTTCCCCCTCTCTGTTGATATCATAGCTCTGCTTAGTCCCATTAGGTAAGAAAAAGTAAAGGGGGTTTTGTGCTGATCTGTTTCGAAGTATCACAGCTTATTTGTATTCCTGGGAATAGCAATGGGTATACTATGCCTTTATTATCACTAAACCAAAGGCAAACACATTTTTATCAGTGTCTTCAGAAGTAACCTTTCATCCTCTTGGGTGTGTTGAACCCACAGTTCTGGGCCATGTCACTGGGCTAAGACTGTTAGTTCTTGGTCACTTTTCAGAAGCCCATAGATTTTTCCAATATCACTGATGACACCACTAACAAAAGCAGCTGCCTTGCTCTTAAGCATGGTTCCAATTACAGATCCATCTCACCATTCTCTTGCAGGAGAAGAGGAGGCGTTTGAACTGTTGACACTCACCTTTATCTTGCCTTTGTCACACATGCCTTTCCCCACTCTAATAAGACGCTCATTTCTTTTTTCTTTTTTCTTTTTTTTTGTGGTACGCGGGCCTCTCACTGTTGTGGCCTCTCCTGTTGCGGGGCACAGGCCATGGCTCACGGGCCTAGCCGCTCCGCGGCATGTGGGATCTTCCTGGACCGGGGCACGAACCCGTGTCCCCTGCGTCGGCAGGAGGACTCTCAATGACTGCGTCACCAGGGAAGCCCAAGACGCTCATTTCTTCTTTCCATTTTATCCGGCTTCTCCAAGTTTTCCTCCAGGACCTCTCTGCATAGGTGGACCTCCAAGCCATTTTTTTGTTGTTTAAATAGTACATACTTGTGTTTCAGTTTTGTACTGAAACACTTCCAAAACCATAGCCTCACTTTTTCTTTCATGTTTCTTTTGCTTCTTTCAGCTGTTCCTTATCTTACAATCATCATCAAAGCAAACCTCACCATCACACCCCAGGGCATACCCTCTGGGCTTCATAGGATATCACTCGCCAGTGCAAAATGAATCTTTACCAAAAAGTTTGTTTCTATAGACGCAAATGTGGAGGGTCCCACTCAGTAAATTAATGTGGTTTTATCTGTAAACGATCCCTGATTTTGAGTTTATGAACAAGTTCTTGCCATTTTATTTCTGCTTATCACAAAACATTCTTGTTGCATTATTCTGAACTCACAAGCGTTTTGAATGGCAAGACAAGTTGATTTCCTCATTAGGTCAGGAAATGGCAAGTTAAGCAAATTGCTAAACCCTTTCCAACTCTGTAGGAGGTTCAACGATGCACTGAGCTGCTCACATGTTGGGGTCCATTTCACATCACCTCCTAGAGATGCCGAGGGAATTGAGCCCTGGCTCCCCTGGTGGTTACCTGCTCATCACCATATTCTTCCCTGGCTTCCCTGCCTTCTCCATCTTACTTCTCAATGCTGCATCTCAGGATCTACGAAAGTCTGGAGTAATCTACCTAAGACAACATCCGGCCGCAGCAACATGAATGCAGGGAGATATACTTTCATGTTTATGTTCTCAACATTTAGTGTGATGCTAGTGCATCACTCAGTAAAACATTTTTTTCTCGGAATGCATGAATGACTGAATGACCCTCCTTACACCTGCATGCATATTCCAATTCAGAAATACCTGAAACCTACCCTTTATGGCTCAATGCACAGATCCGTAAATGCTAACGTGAAGTCGTTGGACTGAAATCATCATGTCACTCATACTGTGACATGAAGTAAGGAGACAGTGCAAGGATTCAGGGGAACTTTAGCTCTAGCATCCCTGCCCTGAAGGCCAGAGTAACGTTCAGGTGGGCTTTCCAAGGACGGGGTCTGTGGTCTCTGCTTTGTGGGGTGTTTACAAGGGGATAATGATCTATGGGGCCAGGGATGGTGGTCTCGACACTTCCACCAGAACCATCCAACTAGAAACACTGCTAATGTTATGAGAGACCAGGATGTACACTGACCTATTACCCTGGGAGTGAGAGAACAGCATGAAAACTTGGGGTCATTTAAAGAATAACAGTGAAGACACTGGGTCAAGTATAAGGGTTAACAGTGGAGGCCATGGTGCCAAAGCAAGAAAAACAAACGAGGCTTGATGATGTGAGAAAAGGTGGGACTTTGAAAAATAATGTGAAGTACCCATCATCTAGCTTCGATCATTATGAAAAATTTGCAAATTTTGTTTCTTCTTTCACACATATTTATTTATTTATTTGAATATTTTAAAGCAAATTCCAGCCATCATATCATTTCTCCTACAAATATCTGATATGCCTTTCTAACAGATAAGAACTTTTAAAAACATAACCACAATATTATCATCATACCTAAAAGTAGATAATCACTGAATAGCATCTAATATCCAACACTCACATTATTTAGCTGATGTTTCTTAACTCTTTTTAAAATTTAAAAATCTTAAATTTTAAATTAAAATTAATTTTCCTGTAAATTATTTGTCTCATTTTCTGGAATGATCAGTGGTTTAAGTGGTTGTCAGTCTGACCCATCCATTATACAGCTGTCTATCAACCCTGTATCCTATGGTTTTAACAACTCTACATGATCAAAGATTTATATATATATATATATATATATATTTACTTAAAACAAATTTTCAAATTATATATAATTTCTTTATTCCTTTATTTGTTGAATGTAAACCCATCTGAAATCCCAAGTTGAGTGCTTATAAAATATAAAAAGCCTTCACAGTCTTGCTTAGCATGACATTCTGTGTGGACGAGATTTTTCATATTGCCCGGGAATTGTCAGTTTGGGTTCAAAAGTGGGGATAAAACACAGCATTCTGAAGATGGCCATGAAACCCTGGGGCCAGATATACCTTCAACAATGATGATAAATGGAAAGAAGTGGACCCACCAAAGTCAATCCATCTCCCTTTCCAAATCCATAATCAACCCTAGCAGAAGACAGCCAGGGAGGGTGGGAGCAGAGGAGTCGCTGGCCGTGAGGGCAAGAGTGTTCCTCCTCTTGAGTGGGATCAGAAAGCAGAGTAGCTCATCAGTCTCCAAGAGACACATGGAACTTCTGGTGGCCCTGCTCCTGGAGCCTGAAGAAAGATAGGCAGCCCTTCACCCCTGGCTACCCACCCCTGATGTAGAAATCTCCAGGTTTGCTGTGAATGATCAACATGACACAGGAAGTGCACTACCTGTTTAAAGGAGTATTGTGAGATGTGCCACCGGGCATGAAAGAGGATTTACTTCAACTTTGGGGGCAATCATTTGGGAAAAAGTTCAGAGCTATTGTGTCTATAACTTACCCAGTCAAGACAGTTCAGCAAACCTGTTTACACTAGGATGATCCATTTCCTAGACACACTCCAGGAAATGAGGTTACATGGCTCAGATTAATTGATGTTTGTGCCAGGGCTTTTATAACAGAGTTTGCTGGTACAAGAAATTGCATGTGTTCTTGTCATATACATCTAATCTTCAAATTTAATATGAAGGCATTAAAGGTTTATCTTTTAGTTAATCACAGCATAGAAGAAAAGATCTGGCCTAATCCTCCAAAAATTAAGAATGTGAGAAAAAAAAAAGAGGGATTAATTTGGAGGATATAAATGCTAACAACTTGAAAAAATTATTTAAAATGTATTGTAGGAAATTTTCCAATTGTGTGTATTTTAAGTCTATACAACAGAACAGCATATATGGGATGAAATTTCATTACCTAAAAGTTAAGTACCTGTACAACTCTTCAAGTATTCTTGTTGGGCAATGAAAGATACTATCTGAGAAACCATATTTGTTTAAGCCTCAGTGGTTACAAATCATTCAAAAATAGTCAAGTTACATTTCCATCAAAAGTCAGTATAGACTCATCACCATAACTGAATCATTTTTAATGACTGAAGTTCTTGAGATTTTTCAGGGTAATTATTAAGAAACTCCATTTCGGGCTTCCCTGGTGGCTCAGTGGTTTAGAGTCCGCCTGCCAATGCAGGGGACATGGGTTCGTGCCCCAGTCCGGGAAGATCCCACATGCCGCGGAGCAGCTGGGCCCGTGAGCCATGGCCGCTGGGCCTGTGCGTCCGGAGCCTGTGCTCCGCAACGGGAGAGGCCACAACAGTGAGAGGCCCGCGTATCGCAAAAAAAAAAAAAAAAAAAGAAAGAAAGAAAGAAAAAGAAACTCCATTTCATTCCATAGAGGAAACATAGGTTTCTGATTTGATTTTTAAGCACAGGATATCAGTAATTTTTGTCTCAATTCCTGATCAAACTTCCCTTCTCATGATCTGTGTGACCTACCTATTCCTGCGGTGAGAATTCTGGTTGATTATGTGGTTTCTGGCTAATTAGGCTTTTACAGTACTAGAGCACTGAGTTCTGAGGCAGGGAGCACAGGAGCCAGATTGAATATCCAGTGTCTGACTGAGAAGGATAGATCCTTTCACTAAAGACCTGGGTGGAGCCATGATGAGAAAGAGGCATTTTAACGGATGTCTACAAATAGAAAAAATTACTTCTCAGCCCTCCTACCAGTCCATTTCTTGCTACTTTGTTCAGCATAAAATGAAAGCACCCCCCCTCACACTGGCCCGAGATGGTGCAGAACATTTAGAATATTCTTCAATGTAACAAAGGGAAAATTTAGAGGCTTTTGGTGGTGAGTTATCTGTGATCTCTTCTCCTTAGCTCCCCTCTAGATATGAAATAAAATGAGAGTAATGGACATAATTAACTCTGAGTCTCATCTCAGAAGGATAATTTGTTACCAGGTTAAAACCCCTTGAACCAGAACTCTAAGCGATTTGTAGTGATTATTATACAACACTTTCCCATTTTTGCTGACCTAGTTTTCTTTTCAAAAAAGAAGGGGAGAAACTAAATTATGGAGTAAAACATGAGGCTTACCGAAGTCCCTCATTGCACTGGTTTTGTCAGGCTATTTTTTAAAAGCACCTTAAAAAATATTGCCTTCTTGACCCCTTGGCTATGTTAGGGTCACTAAGGTTTTAGTACTCGTGGTCCATCAAATGGTGTTGAGGATGTCTCTTGATGACATGGATCAAACGGTGGTACTGTCTGCTTGACCAGGCCACTGGTTCAGCAGCATAACCTGTAATCTTTGCTCTCAAAGAGTCTGTGTTCCCTTGACGGGTGAAAAGCCAGAAGACAATTAGAAATTCAGAAAATTACATCGAGTTAACGACATCTATATTGAAGTACAATTAAGCCAAGTTTCTTCTAGACCTAGTTCTTTCGAAGCATGGTGCTAAGTGCTCCAGCAAGGGTAAAATAAGGCCATCTCAAGGCCGAGCGACAAAGTGGGGAGACCAGATTGAATTCAGAGGATTTAAGTAACGGCAAATATTTAAATGGCAATATGAAACAAATCATGAGAGCAATGAAAATCACATGTATGGAGAAACTGACAGGCAGCCGATATGGAGAGTGACTTCTGCATGTTCAGAGTGAGTTCAAGGAAAAGGTGCGAAATGTGCATGACTTGGGACAAAAATCACAAATGCCAGAGTTTGTTCCTGCACCTTGGCTTGGCCTGGAAAGGTGTCACAAAAAATGCATCACTTGATATAAGATTTCAGTTATATGTGGGACTTAATTTATGATTGAGGACATGCTTTTCCTATTTGGATCTGCTGTTCCTGCCAATTTCTGCTCGTGTCAGGACAGCTGAGGGTACTTATTCTAATTTCCACAATTGGAACTGTTTGTATTTGGTGTCAATTATTATTTGGAGAACTCTGGAATTAAAAGCTGCAAATTGAAGTCCCTCTTCCCCTTTTAACATAATTAAATCTAATTATATAACTGATTTGAATATTATTGTGAAACTTTTCAGTGTTAACTATTCAGAGGGGAATGATTACCAGCTAAGATAGAAAATGGTAATAAAAATAATAAAAATTCATCAGGGCACGCTGGAGTAGGTTTTTTTTTTCAAGTTTTAGTAGTTTTTCCCTTTCTTTTGAAAAACAAAGGAAATAATTCAACTAATATAACTCCTATGTATTGCACTTTGCAGAGGTAGATGTTCTAACAGTAGTTGGAAGGAAAATGAGAGCTGAATTTGCTGCATTTCTAAATGTGCTCATATTTCTATTTCTTATAAGCTTTTCCCCATTTCAGAGGTGAAGACAGTCGTGTCCTTAACTCCTGTTCCATTAAGATCGATAGTAAACTGATAAGCAGACCTCGGAGAGGCACTGATATACTAACGGCTGCTGACAAACCTAGATCTCCGGCTTAATTACCTGCTGGATGAAACAATACTAAGAATCTGATATTTCCTGGCATATGGGAACTTTGAAATAAAGGTAAGGGGTTTACTTTGGACCACACAGGGAACACACAGCCCATGGAATATACCAATAGACAATTTACGTGAATTACTTTGTTCAAACCTTTTGCAGATAGAAACCCTGCTGTATTCCCACTACTCTTTTCTTTGGGATATGACAGCAAGGTTAACAAATGGATGGCATTTTAGGACCATAGACCTGAAAGCTTGTGTCTTAACCTGTATACCCTGTAGAGCTACTGTCAATGGGTCTCTAGGGAATTGTGCCTGGTATATTGTAATCTTTATATTGAGGAAAAATAAGGGACTGTTTTCTTTCTTTGTGATAAAGTATCATATTTTTTCCTAGATCCCTTAGCAGTGAAGACCTGGACTGCCTTTCATGGAAAGGATTTGTTTAATGCATGCTAACAAAATATATTTCTCCATACCTTGTTTGACTACTACTGTTATCTTCAATTGAAATAGTTATTTTGCCAAAAATAAAATATTGCTTTATTCTTATCTTATAAGCTCTCTTTCAATAGAAAAAGAGATACATTTATTTTCTATTTAGTAACCTAATGTAGTCTCATCCCTGACAAATTCATGGGAAATTAACACGTATTTATTTTTTAGATCATCCATAAAAATCTTTTGAGCACTCATATATTATTTGGCATGCATCTAAAAACATTGTCTCAGGCATATTTGTTTTTTCTTTGTTTCCCAGCTGTATGAAAAATGTTTGGATGAAGTAATTCTAATCACCTTCTCTTGGTGACTGAATTAGTGAGCTTCAGATAGTGTTTACCTATTTTTCATGTGCCTGTTTTTGAATTCTCGTTACAAGTATTCATGTGTCTTGATCATAGGTGAGAAATAAAATAAAACAGAACTAGTAAGCAGTTTGTGCTGACTGAGATCTTCTAGAGCTGGCAAAAACAAGTAACAAACAAAACATAAAAAGCAAAGAAACAAAAGCAGGAGGGCATTTCAGACACTGTTAAATTATGAAACCCATCATTTGCTACCCCAATTCTAAGCATTTGATTGTTAGATAAATTGTATGTGCGTGGTTGTATGTATGTGTGCATGTGCACATACACACATGCACACAGAGTCCAGTCCAGGCAGATCCATTAGTCAGAAACTGCTCTTAGAGAGGCATGGACATATATACACTACCAAATGTAAAATAGATAGCTAGTGGGAAGCAGCCACATAGCACAGGGAGATCAGCTTGGTGCTTTGTGTCCACCCAGAGGGGTGGGATAGGGAGGGTGGGAGGGAGACGCAAGAGGGAGGAGATATGGGGATATATGTATACGTATAGCTGAATCACTTTGTTATAAAGCAGAAACTAACACACCATTGAAAAGCAATTATACTCCAAGAAAGATGTTAAAAAAAAAAAGAAACTGCTCTTAAGCTTTTTTTTTGATGGATATGTGTGTGTGTGTGTGTGTGTGTGTGTGTGTGTGTGTGTGTTGGGGATCATTCTATGACTCTGAATCTATCATTTGCTTATACTGTTATGCAAAGAAGAACACACTTTTTACTTTCCTTCTTATTAGATTCATCTGTATGTGGTGTTTCCCTCTGGTCGTTAGTTACCTTTTCTGGACTGAATTCTTGTTACACATTTGATGCACCAGTTGTAATGTAAGCCTAGGAGAAATATGACCTCCCTAGGGTCCTGTCTCTTCCCGGGTGCTACCATGAACTAACTCAACAAATATGTCTGGAATTAATAAGTAATGCATGTAACACATTCCACACTCAAGGATTCTTATAAACTTGTCACCATGAAGGTCAAGATAACATCTTTACATCTGGAGCACTACAGAGATGATCTGACAAAACGTTGCTATTTACAAATTCTTTTAGGGCTGGGAAGAATGTTTAAAAGAGCCATGTTAGAACTTTTTTGGCTTTGGCTCAATCTTCAGAGAAATTTGAATTTTCTTTCCTGGAACCTCTGTCCTAATGCATCCTGAGAGGAGAAAGGTGCTCACTGAAAAGCAAATGGGAACCAAGATGAAATGCCTGTGTTGGAACCCACTCAGTTGTGCTAAGAACTGTGATTTCTTTTTGCAGTAAAGTACTACCTGCATTTTTTAATGCCCAAAATAATAAATTTCATATATGGGCTGTTTTAAATAAAAAAATTAAGAAAGGAAATGCTTGAAACAGCCCCCATGTAAGATACCTAATTTCAATAATATATTTAATTAAATTGTGACAATTACTTCTACAGTGTAATAGAGCTTTATGATTCTGCAGAGCTCAGAATAAATGTCCTCCCTGATTCTATCCAATGTCCCAGAAAACATGGGCATCACATGTGGATGTGTTTTGTCACAGTGTCACTCCTGAGTATATGCATTTGGGTCAGAAACACTGGTTTTGAGTCTTCCCTCTAAGATTACTGGATACATGACCTTGGATAGGGTTTTAACCCTCCAATCATCTTTCACGTTATCTGTGAGAAAAGTTATGAGCCATTAAGTCACAGAATCTGATCATCAGATGTATAAAGGAACCATGTAAATGTAACACACGCGATTCTTACTTCTCTTTTTCCTCTAAAATGACCCTTAAACAGAGCTTTGAGTTCATACTGAATCATTTGCATTGCTTTTCCATTGTTGCATCCTCCCATAAATAAGCAAACGTCATTGCTGCAGTCTTGCATCCTGGCAAATCCATCCCCATCACTGCAGAGAGGTTGTCAGTATAGAGGAAAGTCCTGTTTCTCAGCTTGTTTATCTTTCCTGAAACTCCTGGTTGTTTCACTAAAAGAATGGAAATTAGAGAGTGAAATGAGTGGTCATATACATGGTTCCACAGGCTTAGGTTAAAACAACAAAACAAGCAAACACATACTTTAATTTCATTTATTCCAAGCCCCTATATTTAGATAGGAATATATTAACTATATCTTTAATTAAGTCATTGAATTGCATTGAAGTAAAGCAAATGAAAACTTTCTCAAATTTTTAGGAACCAATTCACTGTGTGTTGAGTGTTTTCAATATTTTCTGACTCAGCAGAAATTGAACTGAACAACTATGGTCCCTGGACCTTTAGATATTTAACAGAAGTTTTAAAAAGCACCAGAATACTGTAAAATCAATGTTTTGTGTCCTATTTAATTGTAACATCTAAATGAGTACTTAGGGTGCTGTCTTCTCCTACCTATGAGTCAAATATGTGCAGATTCAATCATTCCTATTTTTTTTTTTTCAGTTAATGGAAATGTCAAAATACCTTCCAAGCATGCATGAAATTTTCTCCCACCTCCCGTGCTGTAGGGATTTTCACTCACGGTTCTGAAATTGATTCTTCCTTAGAAGACCCTACTCTTTATTCCTTTGACCTTTCAGATCACCCACTACTTCCTTTTAATTTATAATTCTCCAAGCTACTGTTCTTCTTCTTCTTCTTTTACTCTTACCAGCCTCTGGCATTTCTGTTCTGCAAAGTGCACTTGTAAGATTGAACATCTGGTAGTGACCTATGGAAGAAACATTTTGGGTCAAACTACCATCATGTCTCTTTCCGAAACCTCCTCTTCTCCTGATTTTCAGGAATGAATAGCTTTCATATCATCAACATTTTACACATTTAATAGAGGATTTAAAAATCCTGATGTTCCTTTTACTTTTGTAAATGGTTAACGAGAATAATTAATCTTTGTATTATAGTTATCTTTTTCAGGAGTTCAGGAAAACTGTGTGTGGAGCAAATAAGAGTAAAACAGTGAAGCACAGAGCCCTGTCCCGAGTCTCTCATTGGGAAAACACTACAGAATCTTATAAGTGAATTAGCCATTGAACTTTCTCCTCTTGCCTTCTCTCCTAGTATGTTCTGGGGAGAGGAAAAATTTCCAGGACAAAAATACTTCCGCTGAGAACTATCTCAATACAAAAACTCACCAACTTACATATGGTGTCCTGTCTTATCACTTCTGAACAGACCTTGCAGTTTGAAAGGGTTTAGAAATTTGCTTAACTTGCCATTTCCTGACATAATGAGGAAATCGATGTGTCTTGCCTTTAGAAATGCTTGTGAGTCCAGAATAATTCAACAAGAGTGTGCCGTGATAAGCGGAAATGAAATGGCAAGAACTTGCTCATCTACTCAGAATCAGAGATGATTTACAGATAAAACCATGTTAATTTATTGTCCGGGGTTCTCCATATTTTGCGTCTTCAAGAACAAGCTTCGGCATTTTGGTAGAGGTTCGTTTTGCAGTTGTGAGTGATATTTCAGGGAGCACAGAAGGTCTGCCCCACTCCAACTAAGACCTTGAGAGTGAGAGGGGAAATCAATGTGTTTCAACAAAACATCTGTCTCTTTCCATGTTGAAAACATCTTTTACTTGTTCAAACACTAGTTTAAGGAGGCAAGATCTCTGTCTATGGGAGAGAAAAGAACACACTTCTGGGACATCCCAGGAACCACATATCATATCTCTGTGGGGATAAAACAGGTGGGTCTGTGAGTGGAATGGACTCACAGTGCAGAAAAGCCCCTTGTCTTCCCAGACTCAGCGCATCCCTAGTTCCAGGACAATTCCTGCTCTGCGATTGTTGGATGAGCGAGTGACCACGTGGATGTAGCCCATGGAAAGTCACCTGCTGTGTTTAGGAAAATGACAACATACATTTTCACACACTTCTAAAAAATCCAACCTGGTCTTGGATACCCTTTGGCTGAATTACCTGGGGGTAAGTCTGTGGGAGAAAACAGCCTAGAAACTCTATTTTGGATTTCCTAATTCTCAAAAGCTTGTTTCAGTGCAAATATCTGAGGCAGAATAAACACAAAAAAATTCACCAAATTCCTTACTTTGAAAGTTATCAGTGGTTTTCTGCACAGTTCTCTGGACAGCTGTAGGCTTTCCCTGTGACTTCTGTATCTGCCATCTCCAAGCCCACAGCTCAAACTTTGCCTTTTTTACATTGTTATAAAAAAACTTACATTGTTGTATACTCCAAAAATTTGGAAAGAAAGTGCTGAAAGTTTACATGAACCTCCCACTCAGTTGCCCTTATTTTAGGCATCTTACTGGGATCTTATACTTCCAACGATTAGTGAATATTGTTATGTTCTACAATGAACAGTGCATTATCACTGCTTTATTATCAAGTCCTTACTTTACTCAGATTTCCTTAGTTTTTTCAATCTAATACCATCTTTCTGTTCTGTGTTTCATTTAGTTGTCATGTGTCCTTAGCTTTCTCTGGGCTGTGACAGTTTCTTTGACTTTCTTGGTTTTTGATGACCTTGACAGTTGGAGGACTGGTCAGATATTTTGGTCCTCAGATATTTTGTTGAATGTCCCTAAATTGTGATTCATCTTACATTCTTCTCATTATTAGACTAGAATTAAGTATTTTGGAGAAGAACATCACAAAGAAAAGTGCCATTTTCATGACATCTTCACAAGGGCACATACTATCAACATGTTTTCTCCTGTTGACGTTAATCTTGATTATATGAACGAAGTGGTGTTTGTCAGGTTTCCCCACTGTGAAGTTACTCTGATCTCCCTTTTCCCACACTGTCCTCTTTGGAAAGAATTTGCTACATCCAGCCCACATCTAAGAAGTGGGGAGTTATGCTTCACATCCTTGAGGGCAGAGCATCTACAAAATTAATTGGAGTTCTTCTGTGTGATCAATTTATCTCTTCTCAGCAATTTATTTATTAAGTCCATATTGGTATCAATAAATTGTGGAATTAATATATTATATATTAAATATATTAAATATATTTATTTTATGCTTTGAGTTGCAATCCAATAATACTTTTCTATTCTGTTACTTATATTGTTCCAGTTTTAGACATCAGGACCTCTTTTGTTTGGCTCTTGTGTCCCTTTGACATGACTTCTACTTTTTTTTTTTTTGAGAACTTTCTTACTTTATAGCACTGTAAGATGACCCATGCTCCTCTTAAATATTTCTTTCTCTGGTCCTAGAATCAACTATTTCTCTAATGAGCCTTGGTCCCTTTTATTGGAGAATGGTATTAGAAACCAAGACTTGGGAGCCTGGTGTGCTCGTTGTTACTGGGGTGTCCTTGCTTCTCATCCTGTCATCTGACAGAGGAAGAAAATGTACATTTGTGAACTAACCCATGTATGTATGCACATTTATAAATATTTCTATAGTTAACTATCTGTGTTTACATTAAGTTAAACGTGAGTACATGCTGATGTTTCCGACTATAATACATTAATTACCACATGGGTCATTATAGCTCCTCCGCTTACCTATTTGTCCCTCGAACAGTGAGATGCTGGCTTCCTCTCTCTTGTCTGTGCATTAATTGTCCAGTCCCAGCATAAACGTCTAGTGCTCAAAAGGTATCAAAAGTGCACACCTGCACTTCCTCCCATAGCAAACAACTTTATCAACTAGAGGACAGGGCTTACATGACGTTTCTTTTGCCCTTGTCTGACAGACTCCACTCCTTTCCAAAGTTGCTTAGATCAGCATCTTGACCCCCACTCACTTTGGTCAGGGTTTTCATATATTCATAAGATAGTTGGATTGTTTTGTCACATTGTGCATTCCATTCCCAACCTCCTCACTATATTTAAAAAGTTTTGTACACATTAAGGTTAACTGTGCTGGAATGTTCTGTGGGTTTTGATGAATACACAAAATTATCATCCATGATTACAGTATCATACAGAATGGTTCTACTGTCCTAAAAGATACCCTGTAATTCACCTGCCCCCCCATCTACCTTTAAATTTCTGGAAATAATTGATCGTTTTAAAACCTCAATAATTTTGTCTTTTCCAGACTGCCATATAATTGGAATCACACACTCTGCCCCTTTTCTGTCAGGCTCTTTTCATGCTGTATGATGCATTTGGATTAATCATCTTTTCCTGGCTAAAGACCTCATTTATTTTTGGTTCTGAATAATATTTCATTGCATGCATGTAACACAGTTTGTCCATTCACCTTTTGACAGGTATTTTGTCTACCTCCACTTTTTGGCAGTTATCTATAAAGCTGCTATAGATAGTAGAGTACAAGATTTTGTGGACATATTTTTTCAAATCACTTGGGTGAAGATCTAGGACAGTATGATAAGCCTATCTTCAGCTTTGTAAGAAACTGCTGAACTGTCTTCCAAAGCGGCTGCACTGTCCTGAGTCCCACTGGGAATGAAGAAGTGTTCCTGTTGCTCCACATCTTCACCAGAAATTGTTATTATACAGTTTGTGGAATTTATCCATTCTAATATGTGTGTTGTGGTATCTCATTGTGTTCAACATAGACTTTTAAGTCAGTATCTCTTGCTAGATATCAGGACTCAAAGATGAATAAATCACACAATCCCTGTCCTGAAGGAACTTGTAACTGACCTGTGTGGCAATCACATTAAGTAACTTGTAAAATAAAACAATGAAGAATTTATTTTAGAAATAAGTATAGATGCTGTTTCAGACCTAAGACATGTGTTTCTCTTTACTTTTTCTTAACCCTAATCCTGTGTCTCCTCCCCACCTTATGTATAACAGTGAACAAAAAAGGAGAAGTATCACAAACAGGAGGTGGATGATTTTAACCAAATCTTATAGCTGGAAAGCCAATAGAAATGTGACGATACATGAAGCAGAATACAGTAGACACCACCTAGATTGTGCAACAAGTGTTGTCATGGAGATTTGGAGTGCATCTCTCTTGCTAAACCTCTGGCAAGAGAGGCTTTGCCTCTCTTGAAGCAAAGAGTGGCTTTGCCTCCAGGATCAGAAGGAATGGAAGAAAGATGCTACAAGATGGGGGTTTTGAAAATTTTTTTGCAGAACAACTAAACTGATTAGCTTCCCATGCATAGAGACCCATGTATATCGACAAGGACAAAAACAAAACACAAACAAAATGAAACCCAAAGTGCTTGTTTTCTTGAAATCCATTGATCTGCCTGGGTGTCTAGTTCTAGGTCTTGAGTGCTGGAGTGATGTTATGACCCCAAAGAATAACCCTTCCAATGCCGGCAATTGAGAACATAGAGACAAATAGGTGCTATCATGATCACTCCTTGAAAAGCAAAATCTCTCTCTCAGAAAATCCCACACTGACACTGTGATAGGAGAAGATCTAAGATGCTCCAAGACTCCTCCTCCAGTTGTCCATGTCCTGCGTGATCTCCTCCTCTGTGGTGCAGGCTGACCCTGGGGTTGTGATGGGTGGTACTCTCGTGAATAGGCTAGAATCGGTTCATTGGGAGGGAGATTATCCAGGTGGCAGCAACCTAATCAGGTGAGCCATGGAAAGGCCTGAAGCTCTTCCTGAAAAGGAGGTTCTAATCAGGAGGGGGCAGCTGGAGGGGCCTTGTGGGGGAGGATTAGAGGTGGCCTCCAGGAGACGAGTGGGCCGGTGAGGGCCAGCAAGAGGGCGTGGCCTCATCCCACACTGAGGAGCTGTTGTGAGCTGGAGAGAGAGCCCCAGCTCCAGAAAGGAGCGCAGTCCAGCAGACACTGTGACCATGCGAGGGCCTGAACACAGAGCCCCACTCAGCGGTGTCCGCACTCCCAACCTCCAGCACTGTGAGAAAATACATTCCCATGTTGTCCGTTCCTAAGACTGTGGTGATGTGTTACACACAATAGCAACTAACACAGACTTACAGAGACATCTCAGTCGGCTTTTTCACTGAAGAAAAAGTTCCACCAGGAAAACAGACCAGAAATCAAAGATGAACATCTATGTCTCTTGTCATGGCTGGAATTAACAAGCTGCATCCAAATCAGAGAAAGTATTGAAAAGTATGACTGTTCAGGTTTGGTCTAGAAAACTGTCTGTCATCTTTGTCTCTGTTTCTATAAATTTAGAAATTATGTAGGTTCCCACCTCCGTTACATTGATTTGTTTAGGGGGAGAAAATACTGATTTCTATTAGAATGAAATGAAATCAAAGCACAGCTTTCAGTCAGATTTTAGTTTGGGGTCCTGACCAACTCTGAATGGTGGGTCTCAGTTTCAGTTTCACTCCATTTCCTTAGGTACATCCAATTCTTCAAGCAGAAAGGTGGATTCTATTTTATATATCTGCTAAACATGGTGACAGTTGTTTGGTTTTAAGATTTGAGAGGTCTAAGGAAATCAGATGCCCTTCATCTAAACTACTCCATGGAGGGGACTTTGTAAATCTGTGTACAGTGTGGAAAGAACCCTCCTTACTCACCACCTTCCAGAGACTGTTTCATGAATACATCTCCTCCATAAGCACCATCACCTTACTGTCTTAAAGCTCTCCTGAATCCTGTTGAAGTTTTGGTTGTTTTAATCAATTAAGTCTGCCAAAATAGTAAGAATATTTCAGAGATATAAACACAATCTCATTCTACACTTTTGCATCTGCAGTACATTTTCTCTACGTCCCTTAGGAAGCGAGTAGCTGACTGGCTGAGTAAATTAATCTAGTTTTTTTTTTTTTGCTTATGAAATTCAGATATCAAAAATTTACTTAAGGAATACAGTGTCTAAGTGAAGACACCTATGAGGAGGTGTGGGGAAGAGGTGGGCAGGTACCTGTCTTACAAGAGGGCATTGGAGGACAGGGTCGTAGCAGATTCCTGTGTAACTGCTGTTCTGAGTCATCAGTAAGAAGACTGATGACTCATTTAATAGAGTCACATGCTTGCCAAAGACTCAGAAAATTAAAGTTACTCATCCAGCACTTTGCTGAGAAAGTAGTAATTTTACAATTTTAAGTCACTGGGTAAGTTTTTAACTGTATGCTACTTCAGAAGGGTCATTGGCATGATAGCAAAAGAAAGTGTATTTTGCAAAACCCCTCTGAAAATAGAAACGTTTACACTGAAAGTGTTGGGGGTCATTTCCCAACACGCTTGGTAGATATATAAGCGTTTTGACAAAGAAAATACCTTTGCATTTTCCTGTATAGATGTAACCTGTGTGGGCATTGCCAAGCTTGTAATTAGAAAGATTTGTCAAAACATAGATTGCAGGACCTAAAGCTAGGTTCCTTCCGTATGTAATTGTAACCTTACAAATGTCCTGCTTCTTATCCTAGGATGTAAAAATAGAACATATTTTCCAAAAATAATGAACAGCAGGCATAACTGCACATATACTCCAGAAATCACAAAAATGCAAAAATAGCTGATCAAGGTTTAGAGACTGGAAAAAAACAATGATAATAATTTTTCTGTAGCTTTTTGAACTATTTAGTATCTGTGAACAATATCATAGATACAGTAATCAGAGAATTAAAGCATCTCTTTGAATATTTTAGCTGGCTGGGTTTGCCATATTGGAAACAGGAGGCAGAAATGATTATTTCCGACTTACACAAAATATTCAGTTTACACTAAGTTATCAAAACAACCTCATGTGAAAACGATGAAGTATCAAGTAAGAACAGACCATTTTCATTTCCATCAAGGATACTGTCAGTACGAGGAATAGAGCCCTGATTAGTTCATTGCTCCCATCTTCCCATAAAGAACAAGAATGAAAGAAGCACTGGTTCCACCCTTTGGCTGGATAGACTAAGAAGAGTTCCCGAAGGCACACTGTGACACGTGACAAGGTTTTGACAAGTTAGGTAATAGAGTGATCACCTTAAATGGAAAATTAACAAGTGACAGCCAATGATAAATTTCTTTCAAGATACATACACAAAAAGATGGAAAATAATTGCACTGTGAGTGTGTTTGTGTCTCCAGGGGTGCATCTATTTTCTGTCACACGGTCTTGAGTAAGACTATTAATAGCAAGAGTTAACACTAGCCTTGTATAAAGCACCTGCTGGGGAGGATGTGTCCATGGACTGAATTTGGTGCTTCTAAGTCTCACTGACTCTTTCCTCAAATGAGCTTCTGACACAGGGGTCAGACATTGCATCCTGGTGCCCAGAGATGCCCGGGAACTGTAGGAGCAAACCCAAGAAGTACCCGTCTGTCAATACCAGTGGAGTGCCCTATACACCAACACCTAAATCTTAGCCAACCGTGATGACCAAGTAGACATGTCAACATCTTTAAGAGTATGGTATGACGTCAAGCTTATTTCTTAACTTACTCAACTTACAATTACTGTGTAACTAGTACATTCCTAGCACTGTACAAAGTCTGTGGTTACGAATTTGAGTAAGACAAAATGCCTGCTATATGGAGCCCACTGTTCTCAGAGAAAATCTGACCTTGATAACAAAACAGGGTCTATTTTACCTCTTTTTTTAAAGCCTTTCTACCCATAAAAGTCTACTTTACTCTCATTGAAAATCTAATCTTTGTATGATTCCCCGATTATCTTTCAAATCTGTCTGAGGCTTTTCCATTTTCTCTCTTGTTACTGCAAATATATGAATCTGAAGTATTCTAAAATACACAAAAAAAGAGTAAAAAGCAGAATGTATTTGTCATGAATTTATTTTTATGGACTCTTTTCTGATGATCAAATCCAGAAAGGATACCTTGTTTTTACAACTAAAGAGATATGAAATTAGGTCTCAACACCTTATATAAAAATCAATTCCAGGTAAGCTGGAGACATAAATATGAATGGCAAACTTTTAAATATTTTAGAAAATAATGTAGAAGAATACTGTTTATCATAGGGGAAGTGTGCTATTTTTTAAACAAGATATGTGACCCTGTATGTTTTTGATAAATAAAATTTTCTAATTTGAATATTGTTGAACCTACCCGTCCTTTCCTTTATCACTTGTGCTTAGTTTATAGTTTGTATCTCATAGTCCTCATACCTTTTTGTGTGTGTTATTTTCCTGGTTATGGCTCTTCTAGTTCTTACGAATACTGCTTTATTTTCTTGGGTTTGTGTGTACATATGTGTTTCTCTGAAGTTCATTTTCAACGGCACTTTATCTTTGGAAACACTTGGATCATTGATTGAAGGCATATTTCTCTAAAATATATGCTTTTGCTTCTGTCCAGTATAAACTTAGGATCATTTTAAAATAGGTCAATTATCACTTAGAAATAATTTTATAATTTGAGGCTTTTCATAACATAGAGGCTGTGTATTTTCAGGTCTCAAATCGGTGTGAGACTGGCTTTACGTAGCCTTTAAACATTAGAGTGAAGCTCTTTGGGTAACAGGTGCCCTGCTCCTGTCTGCTGCGGAGGCTATACCCTGAGGAGACCTGGGATAGTAACATCACACCAAGGATCCCTCTGCAGAAGCTGCTATCCTATTACGTTTTTATCTCTCTGGCTTTCTACCTTTCTTTCCCTAAATTTATGAGCATCTCAATTAAGCATTTATCTGTCTATCTATCTATCTATCTATCTACCTGTCTATCTACCTATATCTTTTAAAATGTATGTCCTGTTCAGAGTTATACTTGTTTTGCTGCGTCAGGATTGTTTAGGATGTTTTTTTCCCATCACACTATCAGAAAACCTTCATTCGTTATTTTTTCTTGTCTTTCTTTTAAAACACCTCTCCCTTCTCTCTGCTTTTAAATAGCCATTTATTCTCTGAGTTCTCTGGAAATTCTGTTATCTGATTTCTTCTTTCTCTGGTGTCTATAGCAATACAATTCCGAGTTTTTAAACCTCAATTCAATAAATATTTTCAAGGAATTTGAGAGATGGCACATGTGAAAATGAGAGGTTGGCTACTGAAAGCACTGTCACTTCTACCCTCTGTAAAGGAATAACTAAACACTACATGAGAATATAGTTGTTTGCAATACCAAATTACCAGTGCAGTAAACCTGAAACTGGAATATATTTCCACAAACTTTACTCCTGCATATTCTCTACTAAAATACATATCCTTATTGTTTGATAATCTACAAGTACATGTTTTGTTGTAGAGTGAACCTAACTGTTTTCTCTATGGCTGTAGAGTTTATATGCTTTATATGATGGCATGTTATTTGACAATTTTATATATATATATATATATATATATAGTAGTTGTAAAGAGTGATGTGTGTGGATGACAGAGAAAAATAAGACCGACTCTGATATGTTCATGCCCATGGAAATGTAAACAGTTAAGGATAAAAGTGCCAGTGGCTGATGGAGGGCAGTCGGTTCTGAATGCCAGGCTAAGTGGGGCATGTGCTTCCTGGGAAACTGGGGAGCAACGTGGTAATTGCTGGTTGCAATCTTATCTCCAAATCAGACCCACAGACTCTGATGCTCCCTGGGCATTTTTATAGGCAATGTACTTCTCTGTGATTTAATTTGAGAGTATCTTCTTTATGAGCCATTCAGGAGCAATATTGAAAATTAAATGATTGGGCAGTGCTGTTGTATAAGTTTAGAGAAAGAACCTTTTATTTTTTGGGAAAAGAATCGAATTCTGTTTCATTTAATATAAATTAATATAAGTTTAATTTAAATAAGGTTTAATTTAAATAAGGTTAAATTAAATAAGGTTACCTGGAAGTTTAATTTAAATAAGGTTACCTGGAAGTTTACTGTTTGTGTTGAACAGTCATTTTAGACACACAGAGAGAGCTAAAAGATCTTATATTAATGCACAAGAGAAGAATTTGAAGTAGAGTTTCATAGTAGTTACTCTCTTAGAACACAAGGAGAAACTGGAATTACTTCGATGGAAGTTAGTTCTCTGACTTCCTAACTCTGATTTTCTACGTTTGCATTTCTCACCATGCAGACAGTGGATGTATTTTTAAATTGACAATTATCGTTTTCATCTCCATTATGGGTTTAACACTTCTGCTCACACTGAATCAGTGTGACTTTAAGCAAAAGTCCATTTATTAAATCTTTTATTAGGCTTTTCATTATGCATGCTTGTAAAGATCTTAATAGAGATGTTAAGTAATGAAATTTTGCAAGTTCCCAAAATCTTCATAAATCTCCATAAATTGACTCTTTATGAGAAACCTGCTTTCATTGTGTCTGATTTTTATTCATATGCAACCAAAATGTTAATATACTTTAATTAGAGCTAATATGATTTATCTCTTCACTCATTATATAAGTTAATTTTCTTCTAAAGAAGTCCTGTTTTCAAATTCTCTCCAGCAGTGTAGAATTAAAGTAATTAGAGTGCGGCTCAGGAAATTAGTCATGAAGGTTCATGAATGCTAAAATAAATTGGAGCTTTCACAGGATAGATTAGGCCATATGCTTTACAGAAGGAAAAGGGAGAGAGGAAATGATTTCTCTTACCGAGTTTCCAGCTGGGGATGTATTGAAAGTAAACAAGACTCGGCATTGCAAAACCCAGGGCAGGGAGAATGGTCGTAGTTTTTATGGCCTCCGATGGATCAGACCAGTTCAGAATGCACACATTTAGAATCTAGGCATGATTCTAGCATCAAACAACAAACTGTTCTTTATTCAACATCTGGTTTCATAACATTTGGCTTCATTTGAGTGATGAGCTCAAAAAATGTTCTAAAATTTACCAGAAATATTATTATGATCTATGTCTGTTGGTGCAGGTGGGAATTTAGGTCTTTCTTTCCTAAATGCTCTATGGTGTCCTTCTTTATCTTTCTCTGCATTCTACCACTGTAATGTCCCCAAAACCTTCAAGATAAAATTTGCAATTATATTGTGTGTCATTATCACACACATGAAGGACATCATTCATGAAATATCGTCCAGATAGTAAAATTCATCCATAAACAGTGGATTTCTTTGTTTTGAAGCTAATGACAAACACATTTATTTTGATTGAACAATAATTTACAGAAATAGTTCTTGCAAATTAAAAGAGAAAAAGTATTTCTGGAAAGTACTTCTATTCTGGAAAATATTTCTATTCTAGGTACACAAAGATTGTGCGGAAACAGAGTTCACATGAAAAATAGACAATCACAACATAAGAAAAAAAAAAGGAAAAATGTGGGGAATATGCTGCAAAATTACTTTCTGCCATTCTTCTAGTATTGCAGTATCCTAGGGAAGGCTATTCCCAGATTTTGATTCTGTGTACAGTTTTTAATTTCTATATATAAAAGATGATTGAAAAGGAATTAATTATCGATGTTTGTTATGCTTCCTGCATAAATCATCACCTCTTGCAGATTTCTGATCAGTGAGCAAATTGTGTGGTGTGTAGTGCCCTCAATCTTTCCTATTTACCATTTAGTTGTCTCTTGTGGTGGAGAAATCAGCCCCCAGAGTTGCAGGGGTTGTGTGTGTTTGTGAGCGTGAATGTGTGCAAGCTTCTGTTGGTCGCATAATGGATGCTTCTCATATGTGGTGAATACTCGGTGATTGATGGTCAACTAGGTGTTTCCATCCTGCTATTCATCATGTAGATTTCCTTATTAATATCTCTTAATCTACCAGTTCATGGATGAGAAATTCTGCATAGTGCTAATCATGCCCCATTATAGA
The DNA here is from genome assembly GCF_003676395.1 of Aethalodelphis obliquidens. Taxonomy (NCBI): domain Eukaryota; kingdom Metazoa; phylum Chordata; class Mammalia; order Artiodactyla; family Delphinidae; genus Aethalodelphis; species Aethalodelphis obliquidens. The sequence continues at coordinate 594,472 of NW_020838009.1, forward strand.
ATAAGTTATTTAGTATCTCCATAATTCAGCGTGTTGAGTGTATTCACAAACTGTTATCTATTTTTGTCTCTGAGATTTCAACATGTTTGTACTTTATTTTTGAAACATTCATACCAAGAAGGTCCTATAAAGTGGTGCTCAAGACCATGGATTTCGGGGACTTCCCTGGTGGTGCAATGGTTGAGAATCAGCCTGTCAATGCAGGGGACACGGGTTCAATCCCTGGTCCGAGGAGATCCCACATGCTGTGGAGCAACTAAGCCAGTGCACCAAACTACTGACCCTGCGCTCTAGAGCTCTGAGACACAACTACTGAGCCTGCATGCCGCAACTACTGACGCCCGGGAACCTAGAGCCCATGATCGGCAACAGGAGAAGCCACCGCAATGAGAAGCCTGTGCACCGCAACGAAGAGTACCCCCCGCTCGCCTCAACTAGAGAAAGCCCATGCACAGCAACGAAGACCCAACACAGCCAAAAAAATAATAAAATGTTTTTAAAAAGACCATGGATTTTGTAATGCATTTTGCATTTGTGTTTTAGTTCCCTGCTTACTGGTTTTGTAGTTGAGAGTGTGTTACATTGAAATTAGACTTTTTTCCTGTTTGGGGTAATAATAACTACCATGCAGGTTTCTTCAGAGCATGACACATAAAGTAAATAGTATGGTGGCTGATACATGGTAGGCTTTCAAGATGGTAGGTTAATTTAGACACTGCATAGCATGGTAGTTAAGCTGTGACCTCTTGAGTCAGGAGACCTAGGTTCAAATCCAGTTCCTGCCTCTTGATGTCTCTGTAAATCACTGAGAGCAGCTCTTTCCAACAAAAATATGATGAAAACCGCACATGTGAATCACTTATTTCTTTTAAGTTTTCTAGTAGCCACATTAACAAAGTAAAAATAAATGGGTGAAATGAGTTTTAATCATATATTTTATTTTCACACAATATATACAAAATGTAATCAATATAAAAATATTATGAGATATTTTACACTCTTTTTTTTCATAGTCTTTAAAACTTAGCAGGTGTTTTACACTTTGGGCACATCTTAATTTGGATTTGATCACATCTAAGTGCTCAATAGCTCCTGCCTGCCGTATTGGGGAGTATACATTAGAAGGAATGTCTGGCATATAGCAAGCTTTGTGTATTATATTTAAATTATTTTAGGCATTAATAGTACCATAGTAGCTACTTATAGAGAATTATTTGAATCAAAGAAGATAATGTGCAATAGATAACGTACTTCACAAGGAAATCTGGTTCATAATAAGAATTCGATTAATATAATCTAGGCTGTTACTACTTGTCAGACACTGTCTTGGGAACTGTGGTTGCAAATATGATTAAGATTCAATCCCTACCCTGGAAGAGATCGGGGTAAATGTGGACCAATGCAGTCTTACTTAAATCTAATTTGAGTAAATGAATACACATGTGGCTGGTTATTCTGTTTGCTATTTCGGATCCATTCTCTTTCCTTCTGGGCCATGTTCCATGACCGGGGAGGCTGAATCCTGCAGACTGTACCATCTGGGCTCCCTGGGTAGATGGAATTATGACAGCTGAGCCAAAGAAGATTGAGGAGGTGGGGAAGAGAGAGACATCGGAGTACGTCCTGATGGAACTCCTTGTCTCTTGATGCAACACGGTTGTAGGCCCCCTGGGCAAGTGACCCTTCCACACTCCTAGCACTTACAAGCCTTCAGTATTATTTCATTCCAACCTTGACCTTTTGCTCCTGACCTCGCATCTTCTACTTCTCACCTTTGCCAGGCTCTGGGCATTCATCATCGTTAGCAGTTTCCTTTAACCTCAGTCACCCATGTTTGTCACCTTTTACTTCGTACCATCAATGGCGAATTCAGCTTCTTTTTGCACTTCTATTTACTCAATAGCCAACGATACAATTCATTCTAACTCTCCAATTCTAGAATTTGCGTTTGTTCTCATTTGAGAAGTCCCAAGTTTTTCATTCCATTTTTTACTCATTCTCACCTCACCCTTAAGAACACTAGGAAATTGCCCATGGATGTTGAATTGTATAAATTCTGGGTCAGGTTGTTAGCAGGCAACTCAAACATTTGGAATAGATCAGCTTGCTCTGTGGACAGGCACATGAATGTAGTGGGAAAAATACTCCAGAGTAGAACCAGAGATGTGGATTAAATGACACGTTCAGCTCTAAGGTTCTAGAAGTCTGTGACTGCTCACTTCTACAGTGTGGAAGAGTGACTTCACAGATAAAGTAGTCAGAATTGTGGGATGAGGACCCATTTCCCAGTTTCCTCAATTTGCTTCAAGACTGTTCCCTGAAGATATTACCACCTTCTCTGTGACTTTCTGCTTGAAATCAGAGGAAGTGTTCCACAAACTCTGTGTAATCAAGGAAACTCTGAATGGACTCAAGGCTAGGAAATATGCCCTGGAATCAGAGATCATCACATGCCATTTACCTGTTTGTGTGTGTTTTCATTATATATATATATATACATATATATATATATATATGTATATATATATATATATGTATGTATATATATATATATTTTTTTTTTTCCAATGAATTACAGAGTAACTTGGGAACACAGTCACTGGATGTGTTTCCTGTGGCTGCTATAACAAGTTAGCACAGACAATATGGCTTAAAATAAGGGGAATTTACTTCCTCCGGTCTGAAAGCTAGAACCCTAAAGCCAGGGTGTCAGCAAGCCATGCTGCCCCTCAGGGCTCTAGGGAAGAATCCTGCCCTGCCTCTTCCAGCTTCTGGTGGCTGCCAGCAGTCCTTGGCTTTCTTTGACTTGGAGATGCGTCACCCCAATCTCTGCCTCTCATCACCCACCTTCTCCCTGTGAGCCTGTCGTTGTCTAATTTCATTTTATTATAAGAAAAGTAGTCATTGGATTAGGGTCCATCCAAATCCAGTATGAACTTATCAACTTGATTACATCTTCAAAGATCTACTTCCAAATAAAGTCACATTCACAGATTCCGGGTGGATATTTGAGGGACACTATTCAAACCAGGACAGTTGTAAAATTGTTTTTATTGTAATATTCAGGTTTCTTCTCAACCTTTCACGCTGAATAATCTGATATTTGAGTCTGTTGGGATACTCATGTATGAGTTCAATTTATATACATTTTAGTGTGTATTTTCATTCTTGGCAATCTTATATTCATGTTTTTTCTGCACACTCAGTGTGAACCGTAGTGTTTAACAGCATTTTAAAATGTCTTTATTCTTCTTAAAGCTAACACATCAAGTATAAGATTTTCCTTTTAGGCTTGTCAGTGAATATCTCCTCTTTTTTTCCATAGTTTATTTATAGCCACCAGATATGTAAGAAATAGGTTCAGTATTTTGCAATGACACATGAAAATGGCTTATGAAATAAGACATGAACCAGGGAAGCAGAAGGTGTTATTTTTCTACCGTTCCTCTAATAAATTGAATCAGAAAGCAATCTGCTTGACGATTCAGCTCACAGTTGAGAAATAAAAATTTTAAACGAGCTGACTTCTAAGAGAAAGAATTTAATTGAAGAGTGAGCCACTGTCAGACTGAACTTGGGAAAAGGAATGTAGGAACTCAAATGACCGGTTTGATAATAAGTGGAATGGACGAAGTTGGGATTTGAGAGAAACTATTTCTACAAATTAACACCTTTGCAGATTGGAAAGGATTTAAATGATGCTAACCATTTTCAGTAAAGGGACTGGAAAACAGATATTTTGCCACCATGATAGAGAAGAAAATTAAACTCATATATGGAGAGAAATTAGTAAATATCTGGCAAATATGAAACATTTATGTTTACCTTCTGGTTTCCAGGTAAAGATGATTGACACAGCAGTTGTGTTTCCAGCTCTCAGATACACTATGTTAAGTGAAAGAAGCCAGACTCTAAAGGCTGAATAAGGTATGATTCCATTTATGTGGCATTTGGAAAAACCACAGCCATCAGAAAGGAAAGCAGACTCATGGTTACCAGAGGTTAATTCTTGGGGACAGGTCTTTTACAAAGGAGCAGTGTCACGGAGAATTTGGGGGTATGATTAAACTTTCCGTATCTTGACTGTGGTGATGATTACGTAAATTTTATACATTGTTCAAAGTCATAAATATATACTAAAAAGATCAAAATGTTTTTGGATTTTAGTTTTATAAAGTAGATTTTAAAATTCTAGCTGGAATAAACAATTTCCCAGAGAAATATTAATGACTAAAATTGACTCCAGGTATGTTAGATTTGAACAGAAAAATAGCTATAGAAAAACTTATAAATATGAGTCAAAACTCCCCAACAGACCAAGCAAATATACCCAATTGATTATTGACAGAGGTGCAAAAGAAAGTCAATGGAGAAAAGATGGCTTTTTTCAATAAATGGTGCTGGGGCAATTGGACATATGAAGGCAAAAAAAAAAAAAAAAGAAAGAAAAGGAGAAACTCAAGCTAAATTTCACACTTTGTACAAAAATAAACTCAAAATGTAAATGTAAAATATACAACTATGACCCTTATAGGAAAAAAAACACATCAGGGAGAACATTCAGAACCTAAGTCTAGGCAAAGTTTTTAGACTTGACACTAAAAATCAGAAAATTGACACATTAGACTTTATCAAAGTTTAAAGCTTTTACTGTGAGGAAGATCCTGTATAAAGGATAAAAAGTGAAGCTATGGGCTTCCCTGGTGGCGCAGTGGTTGGGAGTCCGCCTGCCGATGCAGGGGACGCGGGTTCGTGCTCCGATCTGGGAAGATCCCACATGCCGCGGAGCGGCTGGGCCCGTGGGCCATGGCCGCTGAGCCTGCGCGTCTGGAGCCTGTGCTCCGCAACGGGAGAGGCCGCAGCAGTGAGGGGCCCGCGTACCGCAAAAAAAAAAAAAAAAAAAAAAAAAAATGGCACAGCCTTGTAGAAAGTACTAAACGTGCACTTACCACATACCCCAGCGTTTGCCCTCTTGTTCAGTTATTCCAGAGAAATGAAAACTTACACTCACACAAAAACCTGCACGTGAACGTTCCCAGAAGCTTTATTCAGAATAAGAAAAAACTGGAAAAACACAAATGCTCTTCGGTGGCGAAGGGTTAGACCAATTGTGGTACAAACAACTTGGACGGATCTCACGGGAACTATGCTGAGCAAAGAAAGTTGATCTCCAAGTGTTATTGCATAAGTCCAGTCATATAACGTTCTTGAGATAACAAAATTGTAGAGATGGAGGACAGATTAGAGGTTGCAATGAGATGGAGAGGGATGTGACTACAAAGGGAGCCTTGTGATGCTGGAGCAGTTCTGTGTCTTAATTGTGTAGGTGATTACACAAATCTACACATGTGATAAAATTGCATAAAACTAAACTCACATGACAAATGAGTGCATATAAAAATGAATAAATCTTAATAAGCTCTGTGGATTACACCAATGTCCAGTTCCTGGTTTTGATACCGTATCGTAGTTATTCACGGTATTACCATTGGTCATTGGGGGAAATCGAGTGAAAGGTACTTGGAACCTCCCAGTACATTTTTGCAACTTCCTGTAAATCTATAATTATTTCCAAAAAAAAAATTAGAAAGATATGTAAACTACATGTGCAGATTTGTACATGAGGGCCATCAAACTTTTTACATTACTTGGCCTAGTAATTCCAATTTTAAGAATTCAGCTTAAGAAAATCATTAGGTTGTATAGAGTAGCACACTGGGGTTTATTATAGCAGAGTTGACAACAATGAAACATTTGGGAAAAAACTTTATTCCTATTAAGAAAGGAAGGCTCAAATATTTTGTGTGTGTTACAAATAATTTTTCATATAAAAGGAATAGCATAATACGTCTTAAAACATACAATGTTGCAGGGACATACAGAAAACAACTCCTAGTTTGTAAAACTTGCTTCAGTGATCACTCCTGAAAGCCAGCCAATCAAAGAGGGTCCCTTTTTCCTTAAAGTTACTCAACTGACAACAGATGCAGGCCAATAACTTTTACAGCTAAAAGGTTAACCAGTTTCTAAAGACCTGTGCCTCTGAAAATCCAGTAACATCTGCCCTCCACACTGCCAAAATCCCTGTGCAAGATCAGCTCCTTGGTTTGCTCTGAGAGTCTGGGTTTCCCAGGCAAAGCTCTCCCTGGCTTATGCAAACAAGAAATTCGGGCTGCGGTTTCAGATATTAAGTGGCATCCTTTTCCTTCATCCAGCAACAGCAGCAGTCGAGGCCAAGTGAATGGAAAACTGCTCATCTAGTGCTGTAGAGGTAGAAGAAGGGGTGTGATGACTCATGAGCTCTTCGGGAACCATCAACTGAGGATCATCTTATTCTTCTCTGGAGAAAGGACGGACACAGCCATTTCTTAGAAGATCTGCAGGATGACAGTGGTAAACAATGGGCGAGTCTTAGTTATCGCAACTGCAAGGAGAGTATAGGGTGACAGCAGTGCTGGTGAGAAGAGCCCTCAGCGTACAGGTGCTTCTCAGGCAGGGCCCACCTGGCACCTTGATGTCATTGGGAACTCCATCTAGCTCTAGCATGTGGGACCACCAAGACATCACCTATATCTCCTCATTGGTCTGGCTTCCTTTGGTTTTCTACATGCATGGGAAGAAGCCGAATGACCCTGAGGGTGGTACCTTCCAGTTATGTGAATAGAAGTCCTCCTTTCCCTCCACACTGGCCCTATTTGCACAGAACAGTTATCATTCTGTCATCCAGAATGATCAGCACAGACAGTCCTCCTTATCAAAGACTAGACTAGTTGCCCAATATAGAAGATGGGCTATAGTTAAAAGTTTGACCAAAGTTTTATATTCCAAGGTGCCCAGATGCTACAATAATATTCATTTGTTTGAATTGAGGGATCATTAATATTTGCCAGTCAACCCCAAGAGGAGGCATCCTTCTTCACTTGAAGATGCCTTTGGTCGTGACTATTCCTCTTGCTTCTCACCTCCATCAGATGTCCATCCTGCAGTTTAGCTGTGTGTGTTTAATCATTTTCACTTCTTTCTCTATTCTTTCCCTATCTTACATGAAACCCAGAATGACTACTCCACATGAAGTTACAGAGACTGTCATAACCACACTCATACGTGTGCAACTGATATGACACATGGATCCAAGCTGTGTTCTCAAGGTGCTAGAAAATGATGCTTCAGAACAAGGAGTCACATACTTGGATTCAGGAACACAAGGGCAGTCACCCTCCTGGGAGGCATTTCTCTTTGGTTCATTAGGGAGAAGGCACTCGTAGGAGCTGGAGACTCGGGTTGGAGCTGTCCCGCTCCCCCACCCATTTCCTGGGGTGACACAGAGCAAGTACGTGAGGGGAGCAGACCAGCTGGAAAGTGGCAGACACTAGAGAACAAAGCTTGTGGCCACCAAACATTTCCAGGTAACATTAAGTTGGAGACCTCCTGTGAAACTCAGGTTTCCAAGATTTCGAGGATGGGGAGACCTGAGGGTGTACTTCCCGCCCCCCAGCCCTTTGTCTCCCAACCAGGGCTGACCGAGCCCTAAGGATGACCTCAGATTTACTGTGAGCTCTGCACACATGACCATCTGCCATCTAAACACAGCAGAGGTGTCTTGAAGAGTCCGGCTGGATTCATGTTAGGTAATTTTGCCCTCTACCCTCTGCTGACCGTCCTCTTGAGGTATCATCAACACGCTTTATGATTCATCTTTGCTACCTGGTTCCCTTTTAACTGTGGAAAGAATGACAACAATGGTCAGGTTATTGTTAAACAAGACAAATTGTTATAAATTATAATTTTCTCTAAAAGCATTTTTTAACAGTACGTTAACTGATAAGACACAATGGAGGGAAAAGAGAGGTTGCTAAGGAAACAGCAGGCTTTAAATGAGCATCAAAATGAACAGACAGTTAAAATGCGTGAGAACTGGCTCTATAATTAAGCTCTCTCACCATTTCAGGAATGATAGTACTATGTGCTGAGAAAAATGACGGACCTATTTTCTTATCTGACTCGGTCCTAGATGAAATAATGAGTGAGATCAGACAGACTCTGTTCCCCTTGGCTAAACTCCATAATTTCCCAACCATAACTTTGGTCATGCCCTCTGAGTAAATTATATATTTCACATGTATGAGCCCAACTTTCCACTGAGGAGAAAAATACAGTGAAGCTTAGACCACAATCCAGCGGCCTCCTGGTTTATCTTCTGCCTCATAGACCTACAGTAAAAGTAACTTACAGCCTGAAAAAACAGAAGTTCTGTCCAATTGTGAGCTGTGGGTCCTTCCTCAAGTTCCTAAAAACCTCAGTCTCTTTGCCTGACGATGGAAATAGTAAAAGCTATCAATAAGGTTTATTTTCAGACAGTTGGTGAGAACTTGAATGCAACATTCACCAGAGTTGGCTCCCCAATTTCCTGACTTCCAATGTGTTCTCCCTTCTTTAAGCATTTTATTTCTTTTATACTAAAAGTAACAGAGCAGGGGGTGGTGGTGGAATGAATTGGGAGATGGGGACTGACATATATACACTACTGATACTATGTATAAAATAGATAACTAGTGAGAATCTACTGTATAGCACAGGGAACTCTACTCAGTGCTCTTGGGCGACCCAAATGGGAAGGAAATCCAAAAAATAGAGGAGATATATCTATATACGCATAGCTGATTCACTTTGCTGTACAGTAGAAACTAACACAACATTGAAAAGCAACTATACTCCAATTAAAAAATAAAGAAAATTTAAAAAATAAAGAAATAGCCTGGACAATATGGAAACAAAATAACAGAGCATTGATCGCTTTTGGTTCGATAAATAGAGACCATGTTCATACAGTGATTGATGGTCAGCGGAAGAGGGGGTTGATGAAAGAGGAGTGACAACAGAGGGAGGATGGAGAGAGAGAGAAAAGATGGAAACAACGAGGTAAAGAAAAAACAGGTGAGGCAAGGAAAGCAAAAGAGGTGGACGAGGGAAGAAAGGTAGAAAACAGAAGTGAGGAATGAACAGACAAGCTTCAAAGGTATAAAGAGGAGGGATGTTGTGGGTCTATTGTGTTCCTGGAGCCTAACTTACCACTCCTTGAAAACACAGCAACGTAGAAAATCAGGTAATGAAGTGTCATAGATGAACCATCCACCTTGAGGTCCGTTTAATCTTACCTTAACTCTCTGATTATTTATTAGTTGGGGTCTCGTTGCCGCAGGAGAGTCTGACGCAGGGTCTCCAGAGATCCATTCTTTGCTCCTCCAGGTTCCTAAGCCGGCCTTATATCTTTGCTCCACCCAGCCAGGGCGGCCACATCCCGAATCTATAACACCATGGCTCTGCCCCTTCTCCACTCACATTCACAGATTTGGTTGCAGAGTTCACATTTTGCTCCTATGACACGTCTATGAAAGAGCTGGATATGCATGTGGCCTTAGGGATGACATACCAACTCCTCAGCCTCATCCAAATCCCAAACTCTCCTTACAAAGAGGAGGACCGGCTGCTTTGTTTTCTCAGTTAAGAAGAGAGCTTTGAGAATGTGAAAATGGATGTTCATAATGTATTTCTAAATTTGTTCCCAGACCTGTTGGAACAATAGGACAGAAAGTTTCAGAATTGCCTCTAATCATTTGAGTTGGCAGAAGATGGAGAAACATAATGATACAGGACAGCGATTATCTGCCTTTCCAGAAATGTGGGTAGAATCAGAGAGGGTTTTATGCAGCAGAATTCAAGTCTGTGATCTTTTCAAGGCAGCATTTCAGGCATTAATGTTTTAACCCTGGAATTTTATGATAGGATCTGGAAGAAGCCTATTCAGCATTAAAAGAGACACCATCTAGATGTGTCTGTCCTCCAAAGCCACCCTGTTGTGAATGACAACCGATTCTTTTAAGTGCATCAATTTTCCTCCTCCTGAATGATTGGAGTAGCTATAAATGTGCTTAAATAAATCTTAGGATGAGATCTCCCTGGGCATGAAAGGCAAGCATTTGCAAGGGATGATGGGAGGGTGTTCTAGTGATGAAACCACGTTCTGTAACTCCCTACTTGCAGATATTCCTTCACACTCAATTCCTGGGATTCCCACTAGAGTATAAGCTCTTAATGGCTGGGGCTTCTCTGTCTGGGGAGAATGTTCATTTCTCATAGTGGGTGTCAATTTTTAATTTCTTGAGCAAATTGTTTCCTGTTGTCTGGAAGCTCCTAGCTCAAATGCAAACCTGACATTTAGGAAGGATTTTTATCAAGCACTATAACTTATTAACACCTTGACACCCATTGGATTGATGGGAATGCACCTGAGAGAAGGAGGTAGCTGCGGGGACATGAGTAGCTGTGTGTGGTCCTGAGAAAGATAAACAGAGAAACATGAAAACAAATTGCTTATCTTATCACATAACATCGAGCTGGATCTGACCTTCATGGTCCATCTGACTCTCCCTTTATCCCAACCTGCTTCCTACAGTTATCTTGTTCAGACACTCATGCATTATATATAACTTTCCCTCATCACCTCAAAACTTAGAGCATTACCTTCTAAATATGATGCAGAGCATGTCAGCTAGCCTTTGATCATTCTAGCCACACCTGAAAAGTGTCTAATCTTAATACTATTCTCTGCACAGGCTTTTGATGTGATTATGAGACACGCAGCTCCTTCTCAGAATCACTACGGCCCTTGCCTAGATAGGTTTTATGTTGCTTATGTCATGAGATTTATTTTCAGCTCGACTCCTAGAAAGAACTCTCTCTCGAGAAAAGAGATTTAGTACCATGCATCAATCACCATAGTGCACATCGACTTAATTGCTCTGAGAAAAACAAAAAAAAGATTGTAGGCGAAATTCACTCATGTTGGGAAGACAGGAGTTAGAATGTTCAACATCCAATTTTATGGATAACAAGAGAAGATGCAAATGGCTCTGAAGCCAGGAGGGGACCGAGGGAGGCTGAGGGGAACACAGATGGGGCTGCTGAAAGGAGGGGGCACAGGGTGGACCAGCCAGGACTGCAGGCTACAGCCTGAGACCACCTGGTGCAGGTACCACCTCCCCTGTGCTAGCTGCGGAATCACAGCAGGTCACTGAATATCTCAGAGAGTCAGTGATCACGTGTATGAAAGAAGGATGATAATGCTTACCTTGCCAGTTGGTGATAAAATTAAAGTATGTTAAACAGTCAATTAATAAATGGATGCAATTATTTAAAAATTGCAAGACTATGGATTGTTGGTGAAGAGCCTTAAGACTGGATTTAAATATGATTCTGCTGCCTATTAGATACAGACCCATCTTCTCTACATCTCCTCAGTTTCCTCAACAACAAAATGGATATTAATATCATGTATCTGAACGTGTTATATGAGAATAAGTTTGGCAAAATAGATACAGCTCTCTCTGTCTGTCTCTCTCTCATCTATTATCTATCTGTCTATCACATATCTATCTATTATCTATCTTTCTATCTATATCTTTCTATCATCTGTATTTCTATCCATCACCTATTATCTGTTTTTCTTTCTAACTACTATCTATCTACCATCTACTTATATTGCCCTATATTCATTTGCTAGAACATAGACATATTCCACAATGAATGGCAGCCCTTAATATAAGCATCTTCCTGAAGATTTTTCTGAATTATAATTTCATTTGGACAGGATACTTCTTGTACATAATAATGTCTTTTTAATCAATTCTCATTTACAAGAACATTCATTCTGACTCTCTCATGTGTGACTTCTATAGATAAAGACTTCTATAGATAAAGAAAAAGACAAGAACTGTTTACATTTTTTGTGCTAATACAAGGCATTTAACCTCAAATAGCATCACCTCCATTTCAGCCTCATCTGCATCTTCAGGGAGTTCGAGACTGCCCATAGCTCCCTTATTCTGCTCTTCTAACCCATAGATCTAAACATGACTGACACTGAACTGGACCATCTAACTGAGCCTAATCAACTGCTAAGAGAGTCCATTTCTGCAGCTCTTGGCCTGACAGGAGGTATCTGCTGGAGGGAGAAAGGATGGCAGGTTGGAATCAATACAGCAGAACAGAGACAGCTCTACCAGCTCCAGCTGGGAAAGGAAAATAGAAACAGAACTCATAAGGCAAAAACAAACAAAAATATAAAAATGCTTGCACTCTTCTCACATATCTTGCCTTTATAAAAAATACAATAGCAGCAGGAGAGGAGAAAAAGGAACTGCAAACAGGTTATCGGAAGGAGAAAAGAAAGTGTCACTGTATCTTGGTATATTGACTATTAAAATAAATTAATAACATGTGAGTGGTGTTGATTAAAAAAAAGGACTTTGACGGCAAAAAAGCACAACCAACACAAAAATAATACCTTATTTTCACAAGCATAGGATGGAAATACAGTATGGTCATGGTGGGAGACTTTGCTGGGTTCTTACAAAGCTTAGTCATACCATATGTGAAACTGAGGAACATTGATCAAGTTCCTAGGTATTTACTCACCTGATTTGGAAACTTACGTTCAAGAAAAAAACCTTGCACACAAATACTTGTAGTATCAACATCATTATTCATAATCACCAGAAACTGGAACAAACAAGATGCCCTTCAATAGGATAATGGATAAACAAACTGTGGATAAACTATGAAATGGATAATCAAACTATCGTATAAGAGGGGATATTATTCAGTGGTAAAAAGGAATGATCTATCAAGCCATGGTGTTAATGAACCTGAAATGAAGTGCAAGAAACCAGTCTAAAAAGGCTATATACTGCATGAGGGCATTGATAGGACGTTCTGAAAAAGGCACCACTATAGAGACGGTAAAATGATCATTTGTTGCTAGGTGTTCACTGGGGTGGTGGATGTATTGGTAAAACAGGGGCATTTTTTCAGGGTGATGAAGCTATTCTATATTATACTGCAATGGTGGAGAAATTGCAGGATGCATTTGGCAAAACCCACAGAACTTTACAACCCAAAGAGAATGCCTCAAAGTATGCAAATTAAGAAATATGTAAACTTAAGCTGTTGAGGCATCCCTGGGTGGAATGCAGAATGTGACAAAACAGTTAACTGTATTATAGACATGAAACAATCTCACTGGGTGGGGTGGGGGGGGGGGAATGGGGAAAAATGCTGACTTAAGTCATTTGGAAATGAGTAGACTCTAAGCCTAACTGCAAAAGAAACTGTACATACTCACGGTACTCTAGGTGATAAGGTTTTTTCCCACAGGGGTACAAATGAGGAATTCTGAAACCATTACACATGTATACAGTATTTGAACAACTAAGTAATTGGATGGTAGATGGTAGGCACCAGTTTTCTCACCATTGGAGCGGGAGTTTACAGATAAGCAAGGGGGGAGGCTGGAACAATCTATGTAGTAATGGATAGAATTGGAGACATTACTATGATACAGATAATTACATCTATATTTATCCGTATGTGTGCATACATTGGTTAACACACATATATATATTTCCTTGCTCTGTCAGCTGGGAGGATCTGTAAGCAGTGACTCCCAGTAGCAATGAGCACACTAAACATTAAATCTTGGTTTCTTACCATTCCCCAGTGACATGGCTTCTTGGAGAAATGGCCGGTTTTCAGGCCAGGAGAGGAAATATACAACATGAGCCTGGAGCAGCTGATAGTGCCAGAAAGTAAGATAGTGTTAAGCACACACAATGATGGAGTTTTTCAAGGGACATAGGAGCCATGGCCAAAGCTGGAACAATTTGAGCAAGAAAAGAAATATAGTAGTATTGATTAGATTATAATGCAAAATATAAAATCAATATCCAGGAGTCCACACTGCTATAGATAAGAGATTAAATAAATACCTGAGGAAGAGGAGATAAATCTCCCATGCAGAAGAATTCCTAATATTTATTTGATGCTCCACCCCCAAGGAGGTAGAATGTAAGTCACCACTCCTCACATGTGCTCTCCATGGTGACTTCCTGCCAAGTAACACAGTATTGAAAGAAGGTAAAAATAACAACTTAAAGTGAAAAGCTGGATGTGCAGTAATTCAGTCATGTGTCCAAGCTCAGCATGGACAGAAATTTCCTGTTGACCACAGGTACCCTTCATATGGTGTGATGAGAATAACACTTCGCTTCCGTGGTCTTCCTCCTAAAGACACCTAATCCCAGTCTACTCCTGAGTGAAACATCAGATAAATCCCAATTTAGTACATTCTACAAAATACTGACCATTACTCCTTAAAACTGTCAAGATCATCCCCAAAAAAGGAAAGTCTGAGAATGTCAGCCAGGAAGAGCCTGGGAGGCACCAGGACTAAAGTAATGTGGTGTCTTTCATGGGATTCTGGAGCAGAAAAGGGACATTATGTAAAAATTTAAGGAATAAATTTAAGGAATAAACATTATAAGGAATAATGTATGGGTTTTAGTTAATGATAATGTATCAATACTGGCTCATTAACTATGACAAATTTTCCATAGTAATCTACTCCACTGGGTATGGACTATATAGGTGCTTTCTATATCATCGTCACATTATTTCTGTAAAAGAAAACCTATTCTAAAAGGAAAATGTTTAGTTAAAGACCCACAAAAATTATAGGGCGTCATAGCTTTTCAGTAAGGAAAAATATCTAATTCTATCTTTCAATGGTATGAGTATTTTAAAACCAGCAACCACCAAAAGGGAAAATAAACTAACCTGACCCTGAAGTTGCTTCAACTCACTCATGATTTGATGATTCCAAAATAGAAGTTAGAAACAGTGACTCTATCATTTAGGTAAAATAAATTGTTTCTCCAACATGACGATGAAGAAATTATATGATAGTGAAATATCACAGATTCTGCCTAGATGATGTTTGATTTGAATTTTAGGGAAATATTCTTTCTTCGATATATAATAATGAGTATTTTCCAGGGCAGTAGACAGCACAGATGTGGACTCGGGAATTAATGTATCATGCTGGGAAGACAGCAGTTTGATTGAGGCTAAGCTTACCTATGTCTGTATAAGTAACATGTACACCTGAATGATGAGATGTGGGCTGGCAAGAAGGCTTTGACATGATTTAAGAGGCAGCCTGAGTAAAAATCTTCCAGTAGTATAATGAGTCATTCAAAGAGAAATAGATGGAAAATTAATGAGAGCAATTTTAGAATAAGGGCATTCATCCCAGGACCATGTGTATGCCTTGAATTAAAACGGGAGACAACAGGGGGACAAAGGGCTCTGAAGGGTATTCTTTCACTTGTCACTGTTCCCAAGCTTTCACCTCTGGGTAGCACACGGCATGAACAGACTATATTTGTTACCACCCGAGTCATTTACGTGCAGACTTGGCGAATGAGATGATAGAGTTGCTCTGTGATGTTGCTTTGAGGGGACTTCATGTTTCTTTCTCTGTTACGATGACAATAGCCTATGAAAGATGCAAAATCAAAGTCACCATCATTTCAAGAGTAAATGGTGGGGCTTCCCTGGTGGCGCAGTGGTTGAGAGTCTGCCTGCCAATGTAGGGGACACGGGTTCGTGCCCCGGTCCGGGAAGATCCCACATGCAGTGGAGCGGCTGGGCCCGTGAGCCATGGCCGCTGAGCCTGCGCGTCCGGAGCCTGTCCTCCGCAATGGGAGAGGCCACAGCGGTGAGAGGCCCGCATACCAAAAAAAAAAAGCATAAAAAGAGTAAATGGTGTTCTTACCTTAAACCATTATAACATCAGTTCTGAGAGAATTGTCGTGAAAGAATTACAGAAGTGATGATGACATTAAAAAACAGCATACACATGACTTACAATCCTGCCTATGCTTTCCTTAAATTTCCAAAATCTGCCTTCTAAAATCTAGTACATACCTTGAACTTTACCCCACTGATTCTTTTTTACTACCATGAGATGATATGATAAATTTCTTTTAAGTTTCTATAATTTCCACTTCACTGACCATTCCTTCTTAGCGGTCAGAAGAAAGTCTGAGACAGTTGTGATCACTTCCTTTACCTCGGCCACTTCTCTCTCCAATTCAGTAGCTTTTGAGTATGACAGACTCTTATATCTGATTGTTCCCAGCTTGAGGTCCTTCCTGTGCAGACGTGGTGATAGCATGCGGGTGTATTTCCCACACTATTTTCATTTCTCTTAATACATTTTGTGTTTTGTTCGACAGATGTCAAAAGCAATAAATATTATCTGAGTCAAGTAAAAAAACAAAACAAAGCAAAACAAAAAAAACATACACTTTAAAGGATTAGTACAGTTTTGGGAAATGGGAAAACAAGTGAGCCCGACAGACAATAAATAACCAGGGGAGGTGGCTGCAGTGTTTTACAATCCATGTCCATGGTTTTGCATAAAATATCCTATCAGGCCACTAATCATGTTGAGTCCATCTTAATTAATCTGATAATTCCCACCCTTAAGAACAGAGTTTGTGCAATGTTTTGAGATTCGTGCCTTTTGTATAGTCATCAGATTTTTCTAGACTACCAGGTATTGGATTCTAATTCAGAGAAGAAAAATCATTTTTACCGGTTTTAATTTTTGAAATGATACTTTCAGTTGTGTAAATCACCATTAAAGCATTATTATTCTTGTTTCATATTTAGAACAATTTTAGTTTTTTAACCCTGATCTTATGGCTGTATATGTCTTTCCTTGGAGTTTTGTCAAGTTAATTTTTTTTTTCTTTGCTGCACTTTCAAGTGGAAGTTTACTTAGAAACAATTGGTGTTTAGAGATTCTCTCTGCTGAAAAAAGTTTTTAAATATTCTCTTTTGCCATGAATAGCCTCAAATTCACAAATCAGAAGATTGTTTATAATCAATTACATTTCAATTTGTCAGAGTTAAATAAATTAGGAAATTTATTATACATCATGAATGCCTAGAAAAATGTACATTTCAATAAGACAAAAATATTGTTAATGGACAAAAATGAAAGAATAAATGGAAGCCTTAACTTTCTACGTCCATGGAAATAGTAGTCTAACTACTAGTATAATGAAAAATATGTGACTGCTTTTAATTCAGTTCCAAATCTCTCCCATCTTTGTTTTGTGTAATCAGTAGATATTCTTGACTCAAACAAACTGTGTTCTTTTTTAAAGAATTTGTTATATCTGATTGTATGCACCAAGGATGTGAAACAGTGAAACATATGGGGAATGTGTAGAGTCCATGAAATCATAGTGAACAGAGAGCAACAAAAATTATAACAGTGTGAATTAGTCACATAATATGTTAAGAGCTATAGTAAAAGATGTCTGCCACTTATTTTATTTTTGCTTTATTTCATATCCATAATTGGCTATGTTTTGGATCTCTTAGTATTTTTTGTTCTCTTATTTGACTCAGAGCTGAGTTCACTGGATAAATAAAGGCCCTATCTAAGGGTACGACCAAACAGCGCAATCTGCTCGCAGTGTTGCAGCTGCCTAACTCTGTGATCTCATTTGGGGCGTACAAGAGCCTGGCTGGAATTTTTTTTTTTTTCTTTACGCGGGCCTCTCACTGTTGTGGCCTCTCCCGTTGCGGAGCACAGGCTCCGGACGCGCAGGCTCAGCGGCCATGGCTCACGGGCCCAGCCGCTCCACGGCATGTGGGATCCTCCCAGACCAGGGCACGAACACATGTCCCCTGCATTGGCAGGCGGACTCTCAACCACTGCGCCACCAGGGAAGCCCAGCCTGGCTGGAATTTAAACGGAATTTTCAGAGAATTAGATTACCCTGGGGAACTTTGAAAAGCAGTGACATATTCTTAGAGATCTAGGAGGCTGCACGCATAAGGAAGTTTGTGTCTATTTCCAGGAACGATGCAGGAGAGAAGGTCCCCACTGAAAACCTGACCATGAAGAAAGAGGAAACTAACACCGTCTTGTAACCGTTCCAAAGTTTGAAGGCATGCCTTCCCACATAGATTCTCTTGGATCGAACTCTGAGGGTCCTATAAGCCAGACTTAAAAGTAAAACAACTTAAAAAATCTAGCTGTAAACTCAATAGCAACAAACTACAGGGACTACAGAAGCTACAGAATTAACTTAGAAAAACACACACACAAAAAACTTCAATAAGAAAAATAAACAAAAAAACCTACCAGCAAAAGACACCCAAGGGGAAAGATCTGAAATCAGACTTTCTAAAATATATTATCAAAAACGTTAGGTTTGGGGCTTCCCTGGTGGCGCAGTGGTTGAGAGTCCGCCTGCCGATGCAGGGGACACGGGTTCTTGCCCCGGTTTGGGAAGATCACACATGCCGCGGACCGGCTAGGCCCGTGAGCCATGGCCGCTGAGCCTGTGCGTCCGGAGCCTGTGCTCCGCAACGGAAGAGGCCACAACAGTGAGAGGCCCGCGTACCTCAAAAAAAAAAAAAAGAAAAAGAAAACAAACAAACAAACAAAAAAAGTTAGGTTTCAACAACCACAAAAATAAGACCTGCAAAGAAATAGGAAAATACACCACATACCTAGAGGGAAAAAAACAGTCAACAGAAAATATGCCTGAGAGGGCCCAGCTGTTGAACGTATCAGAAAAACTTTAAATAAGTTATTATAAATATTTTCAAAGAAGTAAACTGTCTAAAAAATTATAATAATGTACAACATGTCTCACCAAATAATATAATATGTACATGTACATGTACAATGTAATAATGTACATGTATTGTACATGTACATTACAATATAATGTACACGTACAATATAATATTGTACATGCACAATATATGTACATGTACAATAATGTACATATATTGTACATGTACAATATATGTACATGTACAATATAATAATGTACAACATGTCTCACCAAACAGAGAATATCAACAGAGAGATCTGAAATCCTTTGAGACTCCACTTGACTTTTATCCCTAAGGCCTATTTTTTTCCCACTGTACTGATACACCACTGGTCAAGTTGAGAGCTTTTATTCACTTAGGGGAGGGGAGGGGCAGTGGGAAGGAGAAAATAAAACCAGAGATACCAAAATGAAAAGTCTTCCTTACAAATCTCTAAGAGTCATGAAAATAAAAAATAGTTAAGGTTTCATCCACCATGCAATCCCCAACAATTAGCCCTGTCCTAGTATTTGTTGAGTGGATGGATACAGAATTCAAGGCCAGTTGTACTCATTTCTTTTCTTTTCTTTTTTTATTTCTAAAATTTTATTGAAGTATAGTTGATTTACAATGTTGTGTTAATTTCTTCTGTTATGTTCACCTCTATTTCCAATGTTTTGCTGCTAAAGAAAATGGAATTTTAACAACTACACTCTCGTGCCCTCAGCACTCTGTGATCCTGGTTGATGTGTGATGAAACTTGTAGCTCCCTGTTGGCTCATGTGTGAGGTTTGATTTCTTTCTTCTGTGATTGGTTCTTCTTTCCACACCTCATGATCATGTGGCAATTGACGTCCTATTTTGAAAGCTCTTCCCCTCCAGGGTTTTCAGTTTTTCCCAGCAGTTGTCGGCTCCTGAACTTGTGTCTTCATTTTTACTGACTGTGCTCTTAAAATTGCCAGACAGGGAGACTCCCTCACACTGGCCGTGGTTGATGAGAAAGCTGTCTCGTGCTGCTGCCCTGTTCACATGAGAGATAAGGTGTCAACTCTTCCTTGTTTTCTTACCCAAAGCTACATCTCCTGCTAATTACTTATTTTCTTCTTTCTACAACAGGGGTATTTCCTTTGGAGAACAAACATAACTGAACTCTTTTTTATTTGTTTGTTTGGCAAGTGGAGTAAACTAAGTTAGAGAGGAATGCCTGTGAATAAGAAGTAGGTATCAGAGGTGAAGCCTAGATGTTTATTTAAAATTACTTTGTGGCAACATTTTGCTAATCTAGACTCATGGAATTTAGACGTGGTGAAGTTGCAGGTAGAGTATAGGATAGTGAGTAAGAAAATGGATGCCGGTGTCATGCTGCAGGAGTTCCTACCTACGCTCCATGACTTACAGATTGTGTGATCCTGGGCAAGTCACTTAACTTCTCTGGGCTGCATCTTTAAAATGCACATAATAACTATAACACTCGAGTAAGGTGGTGGTAAAGATTAAATTAGATAAGCACTAATTGTCCAACTGTCAGTACACTTTGATCAACATTTAAACTGCAAAAATGTCTTCAAATTCACAGCATGTGTACCAATTACTAACAATATTCAAGAAAAATGTGTTTTTGTAGGATTATTTTATTAGACAATCCCTGCCTTTGATTTTCTTTCCGTTCAACTCTCTCACGCGCCCCCTACAGGCCCAGGCTCACACTGCAAGAGAAAGCGCCACGGTTTGCTTTGGAACTTTTTCGTCTCTGCTTGTCTGCTTCCCTGAATTTCCTACTGTCTTCTCTTCTAAGGAACTACTGGTTTTAAGTGAGTGAAAAAAACTATAGGGAGTTGGGAGGAGTTACAGCAATACTTGATCTCTGAACATGCTATAGAAAAATAATTTGGAGCTAATGAGCTAATATCAAAGGGTAAGAAAATCTATTTGTATTGTGCCCCAAAGAAAGCTACCAAGAAGGGGCGTGTAGTGCTAACAGCAAATGCTTGAGCTTCAGCAAGAGCTTGAAGTAGCAGCTTAATAATTCCTCAAACACTTAATGTCAGATGGATTATTTAACTTCCAAAATTCTCAGTTTTTTCATCTGTACAATTGGAATAAAGAAGTGGCCATTGTAAAAAAATAATAGATGAGAATAACCAGGAATACTGGCAATACAATAGACACATATAATATGAGACATTCCTTTTCTGTTAATGGTAAGTACTCATTTAGGCATTAAAATTTTACACGTAATCCCAAACTCATCTTACCTATATATTCTCAGTCTATTCCTACCACAGTTACCTCAACTTTCTGTAAAACCACACAACTTCTAATCAGTAAATTCCATTTGAAATTAAATAGGTTTTGTCACTTACCACCTGTATGAGCTTGGGCAAGTTATTTCACTTCACTAAGCTGCAGTTTTCTTTCCTTTCTTCTGAAAAATGGGACTAAGGATAGTGTGACTTTGGTGGGGCAGATCTGAGGATTCAGTGGGAAAATGCATGTAAGGCAACCAGCATGTGCCTGGTAAGGGCTCTGGAAATGGTACATCACATCAACGGCACTGTCAGCTTGACTGCTTTGCTGGGTGGCATATTCTCTTACGTAACTCTTACAACGTTATTCTATTTTTCATGTAACTCGGTATTATTTTCCAACTACATCAGGAAGTCTTCAGGAGGTGGTTCTGGTGTTCACGATCAACAAATGAATTAATCATTTCAATCATGTATAATAAAAAGGAGGGAAGGAAGAGTACAGTTTCTGGGCCCAGATTCGTATGCTGGAGCTCACACCACCTTGCACCTGATTGTGAACACTCACTGCAAAATATTCGTAATTTCATGCCAGCTGATGTCAAATTGGTAGCTTTAAACTGTCCATGGTGAGAGTATTTATGCCATGAAAATAGGTAAAATTTACAAACCAGGTCACTTCTCCACACCCCCATATTGTAAAACACTTTCTGTATTAGTCAGGGTTCTGCAGAGAAACAGAACCAGTAGGATGTGTGTATATAGAAATAGATGATGTAAATAGATAGATGTAGATACAGATGATATAGATGTAGGTAGATATAAGGAGGAGATTTATTATGGGAATTGGCTCGTGTGATTATGGAAGCTAAGAATCCCCACTAGGTGGGCTTCCCTTGTGGCATAGTGGTTAAGAATCCACCTGCCAATGCAGGGGACACGGGTTCGAGCCCTGGTCCTGGAAGATCCCATATGCCATGGAGCAACTAAGCCCATGCACCACAACTACTGAGCCTGCATGCTGCAACTACTGAAGCCCACGTGCCTATAGCCCATGCTCCGCAACAAGAGAAGCTACCACAATGAGAAGCCCGTGCACCGCAACGAAGAGTAGCCCCCGCTCGCCACAACTAGAGGAAGCCCAAGTGCAGCAACGGAGACCCAATGCAGCCAAAAATAATAAATAAATAAATTAAATAAATAAATTTATAAAAAAAAAATTCCCACTATCTGCCATCTGCAAGGAGGAGACTCAGGAAAGCAGGTGGGATAGTGCAGTTCAAGTCTGAAGGTCCTGAGACTAGGGAGTGCATGTCTGAGGGCAGGAGGGGACTGCGTCCCAGCTCAAGCAGAGAGGAAATTTGCCCTCCTCCTCCTTTTGTTCTATTCAGGCCCTCGGTGGATTGGATGATACCTACTCCCAGTGGAGGAGGCAATCTTCTTTACTCAGTCTATAGATTCAAGTACTAATCTCTCCCAGAAACATACTCAAAAACACACCCAGAAATAATCATTTACCAGCTATGCCCAGTCAAGTTGACATAAAATTAACCACCACGTTTCTCAAACAGAGTACTGAGTATAAATGCATTGACTGAATGACTGACAGTTGAATTGGAACAAAGCAGAAAATAAAAATCTATCTCTTAAAAACTTATCTTGATATTTAAAATGAGTATATACACATATATATGTATGTATACTGTCACCAAATAACTGCATCTAAAACGAGCTGATTGTAGAGGTTCATAGAAGTGAAGACATATGTTAAATAATAGTTGTAAACAAAAATTGAATTTAGAATTCTGAGATACCTCAATTGTTTTTAACCTTTTGTTCATTCACTTTTCTCATCAAATACTCCTTTGAGTGGCTTAACATTGGCAAGGAAGTAAATGCATTCTATATGGCTAATGTGACATTCTTTTCCATGGCTTCACACTGAAGATATTATTCTTATTGTTGGGTTGTAATAGAGGAAGGTAATTCTGAACAGTTCTTTCATGTCTTTAGCCTTTTATCATGAATCACAAAGACAAATGCAACTGAAGTGTTCGAGTTTCTGTAGCAGATGTTTGTGATTAAGTAAAAAACAAAACAAAATCATCCCCTCTGTCGTCAGAGTCTGACACATCCCCCAAGCCTCCTCTTCGCCAGGTCCCCCATGGCTTTCTATGTCCTTCCTCACACCACCCAGCACAAGACTTCAACATGTTCTTATTCAAAATACGTTTTCTTTCAGATTGTGTTGATGTTTCATTGAGACATTGTGCTCTAGCGTTTAGCAATATGATCAATCGAGCTGACCTTAATAGAAAGGACATCTCTCCTCGCTTCCCTTGCCTTAGGTCACAGCCCAGCAGAAGGATGTGTCCACCATGCAGGGAATGAAGAGGGAGTTGTCATCTTTTATGGATTCAGCACGCCACTGCCTTCGAGAGTGACATATGTTCCACTCTAGAACATGAGGGAGCAGACAGTGCTTCCAACAGAGCTGGGAGTCAGTGCAAAACGCCCTTCATCACAGGCAGCCCCTAAGTTTTAACTGTCCTGGACACTGAATAGTTTTGCATATAACTCCCTTACCTCTATACTTACCTACCAGAAAGAGTAGAGTTTTGTATCTTGTGATGATTAAAACTTGGTAAGTATTAGAAGTATCAAAAATCAGTCTGATGTTTATTAAAGTCCTAAGAAATAGTTTATATTATACTGACAATAGCAATCAAAAGAAGAGACCATATTCCAAATGCGTACTTATAAATAGGTCTCTTGCAAGTAAGAATGCTTTTTCTTGTGTGTGTGGGAGGGCAGGGCGCATGGCATGCAGCATCTTAGTTCAGTTCCCTGACCAGGGATGGAACCCGTGCCCCCTGCAGTGGAAGCATGGAGTCCTAACCATTGGACCAACAGGGAAATCCCCAAGAATGCATTTTTCAAGAAAACATAATGCTACATACTGTGATGATTATTTTTACATGTCAACTTGACTGGGCCACAGGATACCCAGATATTTGCTCAAACATTTTTCTGGGTGTTTCTGTGAGGATGTTTCTGGGTGAGATTAAATTTGAATCGGTAGACTGGGTAAATGATAAATGAATTAATGGTGAAGAGACCAATCTTTGATACGTAGGAATTGAAAACAATTTCTGTAGATACTCCATCCCTAATTGGTCACTCATATTCCCTGTTCTGTGAGTGTGGATCCGACTTCTTTCTAAAGAATTAGGTGTGGAAACAGGCGAAAAAGAATAACTTTACAGGAGAAAAATGTGAAACACGTCTCAGCTAGATGATCAAGGCCAACAGCAGAAGTGGTAAGTGATGTAGATGGTATGTACACTTGATAAGATATGATGAAAGGGCACTTAACTCTCTTGTCTTCCTACCGAGAATGTATAACCCCAGTATAAGTGTGAGAAAAACATCTGTCAAATCCCAATAGAGGGACATTCAACAAAATACTTGATCAGAACTCCTCAAAACTGTGAAGGCCATTAAAAACAATGAAAGTCTGAGACATTATCATAGCTGAGAGGAGCCTGAGACATAACTACTAAATATAAGGGATCTTGGAGCAGAGCAAAGCATATTGGTTAAAAGTAAATAAATCTGTATATATAAAGTATGGGCTTTAATAATATATCAATATTGGTTCATTAGTTGTAACAAATGTACCATGCTGATATAAGATGCTAATGACAGGGAAACAGTGTTAGGTATGGAAACTTTCTGTATTATCTTCGAGTTTTTTGTAAATCTAAACTTCCCTAAATTTTTTATTTTACTAAAAGAAAATAGACTAAATCCTTCATTATAGGTCAAAATTGTCATTCTGAATGTAGAAAAATGCAAGATCCAATGATATACTGTTAACATGAAGCACATTTAGAAATATTAAGATACATGATGATTGAAAGAAAAGGGCAAGAATATAATATATGATGCAGATGATAATCTCAAGAAATTTGGTGTGAGTCTATTGACAAAGTAGACTGGGATGTAAAAAAAGGATTATCTGGATTAAGGAGAGATGTTTTATAAGAATAAAACTTACAATTCACCAGGAAAATATAATGATTTTACATTTTAGAATCTGGAATCTTCTGATATGTAGTCAGATGTGTTATCCACTGAACCACTGGCCCCATTAATAATTCTACATTTCAGTGCACCACATTGCTTATTCTCAAAATGTATAAAACAAAATGTTATGGTCTCAAAAAAGAAAAATTACATTCACAACCCGGATGAGAGATGTTAGCATACCTGCCTCAGTAATTGCTAGACCAAGTAAAGAATGAAACAAAACAAAACAAACAAACAAAACCTCAGTAAGGATATAGAATATTTGAAATATATTTTTAGTAAATTTAACCTCATTTTACACATATAGAACACTGTCCTTGAAAACTGAAGAATATATATTCTTTCCAACCACAAAGCAAATAGAATATTTATATAAACTCAACATGTGCTAGGCCTTAGGCGCAGTTCAACAGATTTCAGAAGATTGAAATCATATGAACTGTATTCTCAGATCATAATGTAATCAATCTAGAAATCATCATGAAAGGATGCTCAACGTCACTAATCATTAGGGAAATGCAGATCAAAACTACAATGAGGTATCACCTCACACCAGTCAGAATGGCCATGATCAAAAAACCTACAAACAATAAATGCTGGAGAGGGTGTGGAGAAAAGGGAACCCTCTTGCACTGTTGGTGGGAATGTAAATTGATACAGCCACTATGGAAAACAGTATGGAGGTTCCTTAAAAAACTAAAAATAAAACTACCATATGACCCAGCAATCCCACTACTGGGCATATATATACCCAGAGAAAACCATAATTCAAAAAGAGTCATGTACCACAATGTTCATTGCAGCTCTATTTACAATAGCCAGGACATGGAAGCAACCTAAGTGTCCACTGAGAGATGAATGGATAAAGAAGATGTGGCACATATATACAATGGAATATTAGCCATAAAAAGAAACGAAATTGAGTTATTTGTAGTGAGATGGATGGACCTAGAGTCTGTAATACACAGTGAAGTAAGCCAGAAAGAGAAAAACAAATACTGTATGCTAACGCATACATGTGGAATCTAAAAAAAAAAAAAATTGGTTCTGAAGAACCTAGGGTCAAGAGAGGAACAAAGATGCAGACGTAGAGAAGGGACTTGAGGACACAGGGAGGCGGAAGGGTAAGCTGGGATGAAGTGAGAGAGTGGCATGGACATATATACATTACCAAATGTAAAATAGATAGCTAGTGGGAAGCAGCTGCATAGCACAGGGAGATCAGCTTTGTGCTCTGTGACCTCCTAGAGGGGTGGGATAGGGAGGGTGGGAGGGAGAAGCAAGAGGGAGGAGATATGGGGATATATGTATATGTATAGCTGATTCACTTTGTTATAAAGCAGAAACTAACACACCATTGTAAAGCAATTATACTCCAATAAAGATGTTTAATAAAAACCCAGTAAGATAAAAAGATCATCTGTGTACATTTTAATAAAATATATCTGTAAAGAAAAAGCAATGAATAAAAAATCATAATAATTAGAACAATATTTTGATGGTTGTGAAAATATTATATATAAAAATTTGTGGGATGCAGCTAAAGTCATACTTATAAAGTTTATTAGAAGTATAAAAAAATCAATGAGCTAAGCAGCTCTTTAAGGTAAGTAAAAAGATAATAGCAAATTAAGCCCAAATATGCAGAAAAAAGAAAATAAAGATAATAGCACCATTAATGAAATATAAAACCAGGATATAAATAGAAAATGTTACCAGTACAGATCCTACAGACATTTAAAAGATAACAAAACTATATTAAAACAACTTTTTGTCAATTAATTTAAATTTTTAGGTCAAATGGATAAGCTCTTAGAAAATTAAATAATTAGCAAAATTACACAAAGAGAAATAGGCAATATCAGTATTCCTGTTTCTAATAAAGAAATAGCCACTATAGTAAAAAAAACATTTTTCCCTCAAGAAAACCTCAGGACAAGCTGAATTCATCAGAAAATTCAACAACTACTTTAAAGAATAAATAAGTAAATATAAACAATTCAAATAATAGAAAGTGAACATCTTGATATCAAAACATGGAAGAAAATATGAGAAAGTAAAGTTAGCATCCACTTCACTAAAAATATAGATGCAAAAGTCCTCAACAAAATGTTTGCAAATGAAATTCACTAAGATACAAAATGTATAATATATATATAATATATATATATATAATATATAATGACTGTGTTTATTCCATAAAATCAATTTGTTTAACATTTGAAAATCAATCAATACAGTACACTATATTAACAGGAAAAAAGAGGAAACATTCTTGAATAGCATATGACTGCAGTTCAAGAAACAGATATTTCTATATTTAGAAATGCATTGTTTCATTTTAAAGCTATAAAGAAAAATGAAGAGATTTTCACAAAATCAAGAAATGTCTTAACATCAGGGAGAATCAGAGAAATCCATAAAATTGACGTCCTACTTGGTGGTGTTTGCATTAGTAGTTATTATTAGGGTTTACTTAAAAACCTGAGCTTTCAGTGTGGAGCACTTGCAGCGTGACATAATGCAAGTACAAAGGGAAGAGAGGTCAATGAGGATAAACTTCAAGAAAAATGATAAAAACATATCAAATTTGCAGAGTGATCAAGCAGAGTAAAAACCATAGGTGTTCTCATAGCTGCCTTAGAGCAATGTTAAGTTAATTATTTAAGAAAGTAACTTGCCAATCTGTATGAAGAGCATAAAAATTATTTTATGAGTTAGACCAAGAAATTAGGGACCTGTGAAGGTACTTTATGGAAATAATTCTAAGATTTATTTACAAAATAATATATGTTATGACATAACCATAAAATTACTAGCTTAGCCAAGTTCTCAATTAAGAAGTAGTTGTATTTGTGCCTGTTGCTTTACACATTGCATTTATTTCCAAAATTTTGGAAGACAAAAAAAACATAAATACTCTAAAGAGTGATTTGAGTGAATAATTTTACTTCTGTGATTTCTAAATGTATATGAAGTGTATGCATTTCTAGTAGACGTTGAAAGGAGAGTGCTGTATTTTCATAGGCTTAATGCTGAACTTTAATCATATCTAAATAGTAGAAAGATAACCAGATGAGAGTAGATCATACTTCTCTAAGGAAAAAATTGCGTAAAACTGGCTCTTAATTATCATTTGACTCGGGATATATAGGAGATACACACACACACACACACACACACACACACACACTTAGCAATTTGATCCTACTCAAGACTTAACCATAATATTCAGTAGGATTAGCCTCTGACCACCAAAAACATCACCTGAGAAATAGGGGCGGATGGGACTAGCTGTTAGAAGTAGATTCTGGAATTTGTCTCTTGTAGGAGTTTGATTTTAGTCCAATGAATGCATTTCTTCTAATGCTTTAGTTATATGCTTCAAAAACAAAACCATGGATCTTACTTCAGATTGCAAGGAAAGGTCCACAATTATACATGAGTTCTCAATTACGGGCATCGTTTCAGCAGAAAATATCCAAAACACTAAAGGTCCAGAATGGCCAACAAATAAGTAATAACTGTAGACGATGATTAAGTGGGCAGCGTTCTAACTAACCAACCCGGAGGGGAAAGGGTTAGAGCTTGCTATTAACCATTATATGGAAAGAAGCTGCCAGATGAAATGTTAAAAGGTAATTAGCTTTTTGCATGCCTTTTAAGAATTTTCTGTTTATTTCCCTGCACCACTCACTTTCTTCCTCTCTGAAAACGTGGTTGTGCGTGACTGTGATTGTATACTTGTGTGATTATGAACGTTGTGTGTGTGTTTGCTATTACTGTTTTCATAGAAATTAATTCTGAAAGAAATTTTGGGAGAGAGAAGACAGGTCATTAAATTGTTTTAGACCAGAGATAAAATGGAAGAGAATCCATGTAAAAGAGAAAAAAAAAAGTTGGGATGGCAGGATTTATTTTCACTGGAGAAAGCATATTTCTTTATCCCTAGCCCGCTAGCACAGTGCAACCATATTAAGAACTTGACACCTGAGACATTACTTTGGATGCTTCAAGACTCAAAGAAAAAATTCAGATTAACACCAATCAGATACCACAATAGATTCCCACACCTGGTCCCAAGGTGGAAAACTTTGTAGGTAAATCTTGGGGTTTTTTTTTGTTGTCATTGTTTCTTGAGTTATCTTTACAGAGATATTCATCGGGTTATCTCAAATCTTCATTAAAATAAGATAAATGGTTGAGAAAGTCTTCTTTCGACTGGGATTTAAGGATAATCAAGCTGATGGAACGGCCCTGGGGAGGCATCAGTTAAAGGTTTTCAGACTTCTGGTCCAATCATGCTTTTCTTTTTCAAGAAGATTGCTGAATCATGATGACTTAAAATACCATGACAACACAGAAATTTCATCCTGTAAAGGTAAATAATAAGAACCACAAATTATCCTATGTGTTGTATATACATCGCATTTTGATTTTTACAATTTAATTTAATCTTCATTTCAAGCCAAGATTCTGATGGAAAGTGCATACTGTTGTGATTGATTCAACCATTCTATGACCTCCCCTGGGGCCATAACCTGGTTTCAGGATCCTAACTGTTATCAGGGCACGGGTTGTGGGAGGCATGTGGTCTTCTGTTCTCCCCCCTGTCCTACACGTAGGGTCCTCCCATCTCCTCTGCATCTTCTCACACTTGCAGCTCTGAGCCCTTTCTAGAGTGGAGAGCCGGTGTCTGTGAACGGCTGGCCACACCTACTTCTCACTTCCCACCTCGAGCATCTACTTCCATCATGGGGAAAATATTTCCACTTTCACGTTTCTTCTAAGATCCCCCAATCTCTCTTTTCTTTCTGGGGTTTTGGGAATATAGAAATAGAAACAGGATACTTTTCAGGCAAATTCTGCTTCACAAAATTCCCTTGTTAAAATGAAGAACTAGGTACATTACCTGCTACAATTAGGGAGAAAGGGATAAAAAAAAATGGGTAAATACAGGAGAAAATACAATAGTATCTACAAATGTGTATGGGAATGAAAGAAGAAGATATTCTGGGAAACTAGTTCACAAAATATTTTTATGATGTTTATCTAACATGTACAGTCACAGAGAATGAGTTTAATATTTCAGACTTTTACTTTTTATTCTTTCCTTTTTTTCTCCTTTTTTTTGAATAGGAAATTAGAAAGACTGTCCAGCATTATAAAGTTTGTGCCAATTTCTCACTTTTTGTGGGAGAGGCAACTAATGTGTAGAATAAAGGACTTGCCAACAGGTAATGGGAAATTACCTTGAACCACAGATTAAAAAAACAAATGGTGATGGTACAGGATGAAAACTAGACCAGACTGTGTCTTTCTCCTGTCTGCATGGTTTGTGTCTGTTCCTCCTCCATCACGTGCAGCATCAAAGGCTTTGATCTGAAGCACTCAGAGTGGCTTGATATTGGGTGGCCTTAGCACAACCGGGCTGGCTTAACAAACTTCTACTTCTTTGCCCTTATTGATTCTGATGTGGAAAAAGCAAGAGAGTGGGAGGGAAGCCAATGTTAAAGGTGAGTCTGGGGTGAGTGTGCCCTTGTACAAAGGTCTGTACTGCCTGGGTGGAGGGCTGGGGGCCAGTTCCTTCGTAGTCCTGCTCCAACAAAGACGTTCAAGGAAAAATGTTATGTCTGCTTTCTCTGTGCATTAAACCCTTCCAAATCATAGCTATCTTCATGTCTTAAATAAGCCCCTGTACCCAAATTATTAGGTAAATATTAGAAAAAGCCCTTTATACACAGAACAGGGTCTCCCCAGTAGTGCAAACTAGATTCATGCCTAAAACGCATTACAGAATTATCACATTCTATACCCTATTTGTATCTATGGGTAAATTTCAAAAAAAAAAATGTAAAAATATAATCTTCCTGGAAATATATAAGGAGCATATTTCAAAAATGAATGTGACAAGGAATAACCGACCCAGCAGGGTGAAAACTCGTTCAAAGTAGAACGCAAGTCACTGCTGTGCACACAGTCAATAAACACAAAGAGAAAATAAGAATGATGAGAGGTGATTGCGAGGTTGGACAGGAAACCGCTGCAAGGTGACTAAACCATAACCTTTGGGATCATATTCTCTACTAGAAAGAGATCGTCTGCATATCTACCAAAAATCATTTTAGTTTTCTGAAACTTAACAAAAAATTTACGTGGTCAGGGCCTTAACCAATAATAAACAGTCAACAGAACAAAGTTTTGTGCTGGGGAAAGACAGACGGCTTTTGGACAGGCTTCTAGAACAATGTTCCAGCCTACAGTGCCATTGAAAGTTCACATTGCCTCCTTCCTTCCTTCCTCCCTCCCTTCCTTCCTCCATTCCTTCCTTCCTTTTCCTTATTTCTAAATTTTGGATACTTTTCCTTGACATTTTCAACTATGTAAGCAATATGTTTGCTTTGAGTATATTTTCTAAATTTAAAATTAAAACAGTCCCCAAAGTCTGATTAGTGGAAACGTACTAGGGAGGACCATGGACCGTTTGCCTGGAAGCCAGAAGACTGTCCCTGGAAGCTGACAGTGATCACAGGCCGGGGTTCATATAGGGTCATGCCTGTGATCGATCACACAGCTGGGTTCATGCAACTCCTCCTGAGATGTGCTTAGACTCATGATTTCTTCATCGAGATAGAGTCAAACAGAACATGTGATTTACAGTATTTTCCCTAAGGGAATCAAGATCTATTTTGCAGAAACGTTATGCATCAAATCACACCCAGTAAGAGAAACATGGGGAGCATCACATGTGAAACGGCAGGTGTTTCTTAATCTTCTCCCTCTGTTTCTCTATCCTCCACCAGCCACATCCATGTCTTGTCGCTGGTAGACAAGAACACTGCTATTTCTTTCCTGCAGGGCACCTGGTGGTGGTAACTGGGCTCACATGACAATTCCATCCCAATTATTGTATTCATTTTAGAATTTTATTTCATCACTATGAATTGTGGTCAACACTTCTTTCATCCCATATGATATTCATCTGTTCCGTAAAAATCTGTTAACCTTACCTTGACAATAACTTAATTGACAATAACTTAATTCTCTGAAATTCAGTTTTAATATTGGCTTACTGAGGAATAGTGTCCCTTTAGTAGAGATGAATCATCACTGAAAATAATATGATGACAACTCATAAGGAGGTCGATGCGACAAAACTGATTCTTCTTTAGTAGTGTTATTTTTTCACTTGCTTTTGGTCGCTCAGTTCTTCTTTTGATACTTCCTGTTTCCTGAATATGTAAAAAAATGCCTCAAGAAAAAGCTTCTGACATTGGCACGGTGGAAATTTCTAGTCAGTCAAAACAGTTCTTAGGTTCAGAATTTCACCTGACTTGCCATTCACTTTTTTTTTTTTTTTTTTTTGCGGTACGCGGGCCTCTCACTGCTGTGGCCTCTCCTGTTGCGGAGCACAGGCTCCGGACGCGCAGGCTCAGCAGCCATGGCTCACGGGCCCAGCCGCTCCGCGGCATGTGGGATCTTCCCGGACCGGGGCACGAACCCGTGTCCCCTGCATCGGCAGGTGGACTCTCAACCACTGCGCCACCAGGGAAGCCCGCAAAGCATAGTTTTTGAAAATTATTTTTATTAGTTGAGACAATGATTCATTTTTTTAAAGGTGAAACTCCATAGAGAGTATTTACAATTGCTGTATTTAATTTCAAAACTTACTTTTTATAAGAAGTCATTATTGTTAACCTAAGAATTTACAAGAAAAATACCAGAAAATTTGTATTTAAGCACAATCCAAGGTAAGGCTCCAGGAAAAGGGACAGGTGAGAAGGTGTTTATCCTTTTGCTACAATTAGTATTTTATGCTCAGATCAAGGTTATTTCTAGGCCACGGTTGGCAAAGTCTTAGTGCACATTTGGACTTTGCATTAATATGGGTGGTTTGGAATAAGAAAAACACTTACAAATGGATCCAGAAATGGTGCAAAGGCCAGAGTTCAGAATTGTCAGAGTCTGGGACAAAACTGCATGTGGGAAAATTGAAGAAACTTGGGATTTTGATCCGAAGAACAATAAAGAAGGAAAATAATACATAACGGTTTTCAAATGGTTTTCATTATCTGATGTGGTTCATAGGGAGAGGAAAGGACAAAATGGGTATAACTAGGAAAACAATGTAGATAGTGACTCCACAAAAGGAAGAATTAACAATGAAGAGTCTTCCTTGGAAAATGACAAGCAGTCTGGAGGAAGACGTTATCCAGTGCATTTCTGTCCTGGGAATCAGGGTGCCCTAAATGACCTTAAACTTTTCCACCAACCCCATGATGCTAAGAAATGGCCCTAAACTGTGAATAATGGCTGTACTCTGCAGCATATTTTCCAAGACAAAAAAGAGAGGTCTACATTTTGGAGATACTCATAAGCACTCCATAGGTCAAGAGTTATTTTCCCAATTAGCAAAACTGCCTCAAAGTTCAGATGTGTGAAGTCAGGAAACTCTGGAGACTTCTACACATAAATGAGAACTTCTGATACCCATGGAGCTGCCCAGCGATGCAGGCCTGAAAGCCATCCCTTGCTGAACACATTGCATGGGGACATTGAAATCTGTCAGATGGCAAGGGAAGGCAGAGCGCTCAGAGCTCCACTTTCTTATTTACGATGAGGCAGATGACTCAGCTGTTAGCCTAATTGTGCTCTGAACACACTCCCTGACCAAGTGTGATAGTCACTGATGTGAGTCCTACCCATCGGGGAAATATCTGAGTATTGTTTCTTTCTGTCCATTGGAAAATTACATTTCTTACCAAACAACTGAAGATGTTTCTTCAAATGTACAAGTGCTGCTCAGTTCTAATACTCAGGAAAACGTAATTTACATTTATGAGACGACAAACAATGCAGTGTGGTGTGAAAAACATATTCTTTGGCCTTGGGCAGTTCTGGGTTCAGATGATGGAGTTGTTGTGTTCTAGCTATGTGACCCTGGCAAATTGAACTCTGCATCTCCTTCCTTGTCAGTGAAACGGGAGTAACAGGTAGCTCGCTGGTATGTGACAGGAAGTAAGTGAAGGTCGAATAATGGATCCTTCTTGTTTCCTGCTCCAATGCCCTTTTCATCAGTTTCCCCAATATTTCACTGTTCTGACTCCCAAATAAGACGTGCCAAACATGATCCGGAGATGGACGGGAACGCAGTAAGATAAGTGATGTTCGCCAACAATCCCTCCAAAATCAGCCATTTTCCGACCCACAATTGTTGGTTGAGAGCCTAGTCTTGGGTTGGCTCCTCGGGCCTTGGGTACCTGACTGACACTGAAAATGTTATGCTCCTCTCTGAAGGGAAGAGGATCAAAGCGGATGTAAAATGGCATTGCCTTCAGTCCTGAGTAGGGTTGTTCCCCACTTATGATGAAGGGTGAACAAATTGGTACGTATTCTACCCTCCTTATTTTTGCACATACAGGAAGATATATGTGTGCACAGGTGCACGCATGCACACACACACACACACACACACACATACAGCTAGGGAATCTCTTAATGCTAAATGTGCTATTTTAGCTCCTGGGGTCTCTGATCCATAAATATCCATGCTAACAATATGTAATCAAATCTCTGGAAGGGTTTAAAAGCAAAAGAAATATAAATAAAGCTTTATCCTTACCCCTAATTTGATTCCTGGTTCGCTAGCAGTGCACACGGTAGTCTATGGTTATTATCCGCATGCATTTCCATTTAAAATGTGCCAGCTGGGGCCAGTTCTCATCGGAGAATTGTAACAGCTGTCCCAGTGGAAAATAAAAGCATGTCACTTTAAATTTTATACAAAGGCCAAAGAAATGTCAGATTCCTGCCTCCGCTGTATAATGACACACATTATCTTTGACCTGAGCACATCCCATCAATGCATGTTCATGAGAAAATTACACTTTGGATCTACTTGATTCCTGTTCTTTATCCAATTTCTTACATAAAAAGGCAATTTGATCTTCTCTTCAATGCCCACTGTATAAATATCATATTCAACACCAGCCTGCTAGTGTCTTGAAATTTTGATGACAGTTTTTGAGACGCTGGCTGCAATATTCCCTCTCTCTTCCCATACTACTGAATAATTGCAACCTAATCAATTTTAATTAGTTGTGCCAGATCTCTGCTAAAATGCATTGCATTTCTCTGATGATAAATCTTAGAGTAAACAAGTCTTATTTTCCTTACGATTTTTCCAAACTGAAGTGCACATCTGTTGTATGAACTTTTCTTTCTATCCCCTTGACTTTCCAAGAACACTTAATATATTCTTTACTGTATGTTTCTGTAAATAAGCAGGGTATTTGGGCTTCTAACAATTTTTTGGAAGATGAATTACAGGCTTCCAAATTCTGATTTGATCAGATTCTAATGAGCTGTTTTTAGTTTTGGCTTCATTTTCATGCATTGGCTCTGTAAGATGCAATGTTGTCCCATAGATTCAACAGGAGAAGAGAATGCATTTGAGTTCTCATGTTGTATGTAGTTGGAGTGCAATATATGCTTTTAGGGGAAATCTCTGATTATATATAGTTACTATTGCATCCAGCCTGTTGCCTGCTTATAAATAAAGTTTTATTGGAACATGGCCCTGCTCGTTGTTCACCTAATGTCTATGACTACTTTCGCCCTACAGAGTTGAATGTTTGCTAGAAGACATCATGCCTGCAACGCCTAAGATATTTATTATCAGTTTCTTCACAGAAAAAAAAAATTGTTGATCCCTGGGCTAGCACTTAGGATGTATGTTGGAGGGAGGAGGGCAGTAAAGGATGCTCTGTGGTCCAGCACATACCCGTTTTGTTTGTAGATAGTTTCAGCTGCATGAGCAAGGTCTGAACACTGGGAAGTGGAGTCATGGAACCACTTCTGGACCACAGTGGAATGAATAGCAGGCAGCTGCCCTGCATTTCTTCCTTCTCTCTTCCTCTTAGTGAGGAAATGATCAACTAGAGCCAGTTCCTGGGGCTCAGGCTTCAGAGCCCACAGTGTGGACAGCGTTGCTGCCCTGCTAGGTTGGTGCTGTACATCTCTGCTGGTACATAGGAGACAACACGCTGCTTTTCTAGATTTCCCTTTTGTGGACGTTTAGCGTTTACGTTACCAGAAGGTTATGTTGGTTACCCACTCCCCTGGGGCCGGGGGGACCCATCCTCACTGTGTCTCCATTTCATACCCAGAAACTCAAGTTGTTCCTCCTTGACTTGCTTCTGGCCCCAAGGCTTCTTAGTTTTCTATTTTGGGATTAACTGTTTCCCAGTAGAATTCACATCAGGAATAATTTTTGGCCCCATTGTCTCCAATGTAATCATTCAAAAAATAAATATTGTAAGGACTGTGAAATCTTAATCTTTTAAATTCAGGTTCACCTTGTTTCAAAGGATTTTTATCATTTATTTCCCTTTGTTTCTCTTTCTTTTCTCCCCCTCTCTCTCTCCCTTTCTTTCTTTCTTTCTCTCTCTCTTTGATTATGACTCATGTTCATCTCAATTTCCTTAAAATAACAAGGAAGTGACATTTTGGAATTAAAAGGCATGCACATTTTTAGTCCTTTTTACATATTGACAACTTGATAATCTGAAATTTTATACCAATTTAAATTCTGAGTCAGTTTCTCTTACTTCTTACTGAATATTATTTATTTAAAATGCCAATTGCATTGGAAAAACATGTTGCATTTCCATTTTATTTTATTGTATTTTTCCAATCACTAGTAAAGCTGAGGGTTTTAAATTCTGGTTATGATGGTGGAGAAAGGATCAGACTTACCCTCTGTGAAAAACAGCTGTGACACTGCACAAAATATACGAGTGACTGTTTTCAGTGAAAGGGAGCAAATCAGGTGAGTCCCATGGTCCCCTCAGCTATTGGCTGGGGGGCACCTTCTGAACCAACATGGAGAGAAGTGAAGCCCCAGCAGAGTCTCACTGGGCACAGGAGGAGAGAAAGCTTGGGACTCCTGTCCCAGTCCTAAAATCAACAATTTCTCCAAGTTATGCTGATTCCTTTCTTTAAAGAAAAATAGTATGTAAGAACAAAGAATTGGGCCCTGGGGTGTTCATTACTCCTGCGGTGTCTTGGCTTCTAGGCCCCCCCGTGGGCAAAGCTAAGAAATATTTGTATTCTAACCCATATATATATATATATCTCCATATCCATATTTATTCTTGAATTTATCTATCTGTATATATTAAAATAAATATGTACTTATATCTCCCACTCCAATACAGAACTGCAGCATCTTTAAAGTGATTTTTATACAAAGAAGTGTTTTTGTAATGTATCAATTCTCTTCTCTTTTAAGGCTTTTGACATTTGAAAACTTTTCTACCTCATTTAAAAATGT
Source organism: Aethalodelphis obliquidens (assembly GCF_003676395.1). Taxonomy (NCBI): domain Eukaryota; kingdom Metazoa; phylum Chordata; class Mammalia; order Artiodactyla; family Delphinidae; genus Aethalodelphis; species Aethalodelphis obliquidens. Next base: position 631,666 of record NW_020838009.1, read on the forward strand.
TACAACTATTTAAATATACAATTAAATATTACATGTTTTCTTTTTATGTTTATATATTTCATTCAATAATTTATGTTCACATATTGGATGAAAAAATCATATAGGCAAGTTTTTTCTATGTATGAACCAGTTATCATAGTGGATTAACAAAGCATTGTATTAAATTGTTGGAAATTTCACTCATAATTTCTTGAATGTCCTTTAAATGGGCCTATTTTTAGGATTTCTCTTCCCCTCCACTGATACGTCTGTTCTTGAATTGATACTTCTTTACTTCTTTAAAAGTTATTATAGCTTATGAAATACCTGGCTGTGAAATTCCTCTCTCATTATCTTTCTTCTATATTTCCTTGATCACCATGTCTTATTCTTGCAGAAGAAATGTGTAATTATGTTGTCAAGTCTCAAAATAAAAGCCATTTGGGATTTTGAGTGAAATATAATTACATATATACTTTGTACTTCACTCTATTTCTGATTTAAATAAAAATGTCTTTGTTATTGTCATTGTTGTCTGTGACATAGGATATTGAAACTGAGACTCAGTTTTACATTAATAAAATACATTTGTTTTTATAGTAATATCACTTAATACAAAGTATCGAATGCTTACTACATCTGTGCCACGATCTATATTCTGAATGATGACAGTAATAATAAATTACAATAATGTAATCATAATCATGATAATTATTATTATTTATACCTACTGTGTTCCAGAGTGTCAGTCAAGTTCCTTAACGCCGTTATTTCAGAGCATTCATGGAAACAGTGGACGACGTGGAGGCTCAGAGCAGGGAGGGGGTCCCTGGAAGCCTCCAGGGAGCCCAGGTTTCAACTGGTGAGTGGAAGGCAGGTTGGGGTAAAATCACTTGTGTTTGGGTTTAGGCTTTTTCACATGAATGCGGACAGCAGATCCATTTTTACATTTTTTATTTTTTTGAGGTAACATTGGTTTATAACATTGTATGTTTCACGGGCACAACATTGTATTAATTCTACTTCTGTGCACACTATGCATGTTCACCATACCTTTGACCCTTTTCTTCCATTTCACCCTTCCCAACCCCCTCCACCTCTGGGAACCATCAATCTGTTCTCTGTGTCTTTGTGTTTGTGTTTGTTTTGTTTCTTCATTTATTTTGTTTTCTTAGATTCCACACATGATTGAAATCATACAATATTTGTCCTTTACTGTTGGACTTATTTCACTTAGCATAATACCCTCAAGGTCCGCCAACCATGGTGTTGGATATGGCAGGATTTCATCTTTATTTATGACCAAGTAGTACTACATTATATATACATAAATATGTATTACATGTTTTTGAGAGCAGTGCAGGGAAGATACTGAAAGTCATAAAATGTTGAGATGAACTGACACCAGACTTTGAGTTTGTTTAGACCAAGTAAATTTAACATGAACATACAAAGCTCTCTTACCAAATCCAAATGTCTGTATGTGTGCATGAACCCCCACACACAAGTACACATACATGCACACAGGCAAGTACCTATCTGAAGTTCAGGGATCACTGAAACCAAGGACAGAAACACGTTTGTATCATCTCACTTAACAGCTGTATCTTCTGGTTGTAACAAAGGCAGTCTATAGTCTGTTCATAGAGGGAAAGTAAATATTACTGGTGGTGATGCTCTAGTTATACTTTTGTGATAATATAATGCAATGGTGATCATTAAGCTCTGCAAAACACCATAGAGTGTATAAAAATACGGTACAGCCTTGTAAATAGTATGAATTATTTTGTAAGACAATCTTAAACCAATTATAAAAGACATACATATAACTATATATGTATGTGTGTATATGTATGTATTTATATATGTAAAACAATGTAAGTATGTATTACATTGTTATATATGTATGTATACATTGTTATTTATATATATGTATACATACATACATTGTTATGTATGTATGTATACAGTGTAAAATTCATCACTATCTTCAGGTAAAGCTATATAGTGGATTTAATTGTTTTTAACAGATTTTTATGTTATAGAGAACTGTAAGGAAAGGAAAATGTTTATATCTAAAGATCATCTCAGGTGGGTTTGGTAAAGTTTACTTTAGATTAGACTTCCTTAATTAGTTTGGCCTCTGAATTTCATTGATGAATGAAGCCCTTCTGTTCTTTTATGTGTTTGAAGGGGAATCTTACCCATTCTGTGTAAGCAATGCACATCTGTCCTCAGGCACAATGTAATCTTATTGCACACTTTATTTTCGGCATACTGAAGATTAATCAGGAGGCCAAATGTGTAGTTTAAGAGGTATCCTTGAAAGGTGCCGAGAGGCTTGGGATCTGGAGAACCGTCTTAAAATGCTGAGTGCTATGCCTTGCAGAGTTCATTCTTCTCATGTATCTTGCCACACCTGACAATACCCTCTTCCACACACTATAGAATGAGCTGGTGGAAAATAGCAAAGCTGGAACACAAGGGTATTGTGTTGTGAAGGTATTGAATTGTGGAGATAATATTGATTGGCATCAACTTTACCTCTGATGGCTGGAAACCCGCCAATCAGGATCCCTAAACCTGAGGCATTGTCCCTCTGGAGGGAAGTGGACGTAGAATCAAAATGGAGCGTGAAGAGCTATCTGCACTCCAACATTCACTGCAGCCTTGATCCCAACAGCGGAGACATGGAAGCAACCGAAGTGCCCATCGACGGATGAGTGGATAAAGAAGATGTGGCAAATACATACAGTGGAATACTACTCAGCCCAAAAAAGAAGGAAGTCTCATCACATGCTACAACTTGGATGAACCTGGAGGTCATTGTGCTCAGTGAAACAAACCAGTCACAGAAGGACACATAGGGTACAATTCCACTTATATGTGGAATCTAAAATAGTCAAACTCATAGGCTGCGGGGTGGGAGGAATAGGGAGAAGCTAATTAACAAGCACAAAGTTTAATTAAATAAGTTCAAGGGATCCGTTCTCAACATGGCACGTGCAGTTAACAACACTTTACTGTACACTTAAAAATTTATCAGGAGAGTAGATCTCATGTGAAGTGTTCTTACCACAATTAAAAAAAAACAATACAACAAACTAGTGAATATAATAAAAAAGATACAGACTCACAGATATAGAGAACAAACTAGTGGTTACTGGGGTGGGGGGCGGAATATAAGGGTGGGGGGAGTGGGAGGTACAAACTCTTGGGTATAAGATAGGCTACAGGGATATATTATACACCAGGGGGAATATAGCCAATATTTTGTAATAACTGTAAATGGAGTGTAACCTTTAAAATTGTAAAAAATAATTTTAAAAATAGAATTCAAAAAACAAGACAGAGACAGTCCAATCATGTAGTTCAACGTGCTCTTTAGTGCATCCATTGTGGCATCTCGGCGATGAAACAGGTACATGAAGAAACATCTCTTGTGGGCAGGGTAGAGGCAGGAAATTTTCTGGGGGTTGTCACCAAAGGGACATGAGTCATTATACATTTGTCCCAACCCACAGAATGCACAACACCAAGAGCGAACCCCATGTCACCTATGGACTCTGGGTGATGGTGTTTCGATGTGGGTTCATCGGTCATATCAAAGGTACCACTCTGATGGGGAGTGATTTTGTTCTCTTTCATAGTAAAAATATTTTTTCAGTGTTAAATTCCTAAATTTCTAAATATTCCTGAAATCATAGTGAAATATTCAGGCTCCTACACCTATAGGTAGAATTACCATGAAAGCAACAGCTACAAGTGCTATCACAGCTGTGTTTTATCAGTGATTGGATACCCAGAGCAAGGTTGACGGTGGGTGCAATTTTTTACAATGGAAAGCAACTCCTGCAATGTTCTGAATAAAATAACGCATAGAATACTTTTCTCCTTCAATTTGTACTTCCTAGAAATTGCCTTCCTAGAAAGTTCATTAAAACCATGCAATAAAATACTTTGTGTTTTTATGTAGAACAGAATGTGGTCCTAGGTTCAGGAAACTATAAAAGGGCTTTTCACATTCCTCAACACCTTGAAGTACCCTCAGCAACCTGTGGGACCTGGAACTGTTTTTCATTACACAGGAATGTAGTACCTGCACATAAGTGCCCGTCAGATTCCCTCATTCATTCATTTTTTTTTTTCTGGTGGGGGATGTCAATAGTGGGTGTGGATGTGCACGTATGGGGGCAAATCTGTGTACCTTCCCTCAATTTTGCTGTGAACCAAAAACTGCTCTAAAAACAATATAGTCTTTAAAAGAGAAATCAACAAGGAGGGTGGTTGTGTGAGGAGCTCTGGGTGGAAGAAGCACATGTGCAGTACAGGTGCATCTGTCCCCAGAGCAGGGAGAGTTCAGGTTTGATCGGAGCCAGGGCCACGGGGGATGGAAGTCGTGAGACGGCCTCATTGCAGTCATGCGTTACTCATCTTATTGGTTTTAGGGAGGAGCTCTTTTACCATCTTAACACCCAATGTTCCCAACCGCCATCACTTACCGAAATATATATCTTCTATGTCGAATTTTCTCCAAAGATTACTTCTTCCTAAGTTACAGATAATTTAATTGATGTTACCTAGTTAACATGACAACTCTTATATCTTAACAAGGAGATATTAGTGAACTAATTGTGAAATAATAAAAATGGTAGTTATTGTAGGAAATATCCAATATATGTGTATATGCATATATATGCTTACTGTATATGTACATACACATGCACACACAAGCACATACACATATATATTATGTATATAGGCCAGCTTCCTGGTTCATAGATGGCATCTTCTCTCTGTGTCCTCACGTGGGGGAAGGGGTGAGGGAGCTCTCTGGGGTCTCTTTCATAAGGACACTAATCCCATCATGGGGGTTCCCTCCTCATGACCTCATCATCTCCCAATGTCCCCACCTCCTGACACCATCACATTGGAGGTTAGGATTTCAACACATGAATGGGGGGACACAAACACTCAGCCTGTAACACCACTCTACCCCTAAATTCTCAGGGGTAGATTTGGTTTTCTGGAAAATATCCTACATACTTATGACTGTGTTAACCATTGTGGTAATTCAAATATAAGATGATGACGTTATAGAATATAACAGTTGATGGTACTTAGAGAATTGACAGAATCATTAAACAAAGAAAATATATAGTTTGTTAATTGCTAAAATGTGAGTAACTGTGTATAACTACCATGATTCAAGAAACAGATTCATGATATCTTATTTATATTCATAGAAATTAGTCACTAGTATATTGAGTAATAGTTTATATGAGTTACCAATATATGTGTTCTCAGAGGGAAGTCCTTTAAGTAGTTCTTTCTATCATTTATATGGTTTTCTTTTTAAAGTTGAAGCAAGAGCTTTTGAAATGGTAATCCTCTTATCATTCAAAGTTCTGCAAGATGATGTATAATTTGTGATCAGAAAACTATATAGCTATTTAAAAAGCTTAATAGCCTATGTAAAATATATATTCTATATAGGTAGAGTGTGAATGTGCATATATGTATACACATATATATGTGTATATATATATATACACACACATATATATATATATATATATTCCTTTGTAAGTTTGTTTAAAAGGATGATGTGGGAAATAACTTAAATGCATTACTTTTTCTCATGGAACCCCATTTCTTCCTTTTCTGCTGCTTCCTGAGACTCCTCCGGGGCTCACAGGGCAGCTCACCACACTCCCAGCCTCACCAGTGGCTTACTGCTTGGGACAGTGTTCTCTCCAAAGGCCGCTTTTGTAAACCTTTTAAGTGACCAGTCTAGCTTACTCCATCACCTCTCAGTGGTGACCCACATGTTCCTTGATAAGAGAGCCCTGTGGCAGGACTTGGGAAGCCCTGGAGAAGATTTTGGGAAACAGCAGGAAGAGTATTGGTGATTTTCAAGTCAAACCACGCATAATGATTGTCCACGCTGTCCACAGGGTCATTGCTAGTTTTAAACTTCTATTCTGTGTGTATGTATGTGTGATGCATAATATATAGCATGTATATGTTATATATTACATATATACATGCACATATATTATAAATACTCTATATGCACATTTATACATACTGTACATACACACACATGCCATATATACATATACATGCTGTACATACATGCATACACATAGGCATACTATATAAATACACATACACACATGTACATACTATATATACAGATATACATACTGTATACACATATATGCATATAAAGCATATATTTGTGTACCTGTGTGTGTGTGTGTGTGTGTGTGTGTGTGTATCTTAATTGACTGGGGTGGTTAAGTCTGGTCTTGGGGGCTCCTAGTTGACGTTCTCCCAACAAATAAGCACCTGAAATCAGCCCCCTTTGTCCAATTTTAACACACGGCGTTATTATTATCCTCGCTGCTACTGTGTGATTTCTGCTCCCTTTGGATACAGTCAATGCTGAGAGTCAGTTTTCACTTACCTGACAGTGACAGCCGGGGGCTACCTCCAGAATATAGTCCACAGTTCTTCTGTTTTCATACAGATGACTGAATATTTTAATGGCAGTCCAAGGTCAGGATCTGGGGCACAGCTTGTAAAAAACAACACACACACACATCATATTCAGAATCCCTATGGATTTGGGAAAACTAAAATGATGGAGAACTCACTTTCTATTTCAGAGCCCTGTTGTAAAAACGATTGCCTCCAGAGCCTTTAGATGTGTTTATTTTTTAATGCACCGTGTTTATTCGAGATGGTGCAGGAGACCACTGTTGATTACAAGCGCAGGCCTCTGCTGCTTACGGGAATATGCTACACCGTTCCAGGCACACCCCGCACTAGTGTCACTCCCATGAAACACACACTGCAAGGAAGAAAAGGAACATGGATTTATCCTTAAAGATGGAAATGTCCAACGCTTTTAAGAAGGACACTCTAAGAACTGAATCAAATATTTGATTTTCCACCAAACTGCAAAATGAAACTGTGTTTAGCAAATGCTACAGTTAGAGCCAGCTAGAGAAAACTCAAGGAGGACTTTGTCCTGCTGTCTCAAGTCCAGTTGAAAATCACTTAGCTCGTCACCTTCTGTGCTGTATCTATTGATCGGGCCTCAACACTTAATCCTCTGTTTCTGAAGAAATTGCAACATAATAGACTATCTTCGGTGCTTTTTAAAAAATCCACTTCTGCTGTCTATATTTAGAATGTAACATTTAAGATATTGCTTTTATAGGGAAAGTGCTTTTTCTAAGATATATTTTCTGTCAAAGGGTATTTTGGAAGTGCATATTGGTTTAACTTCTCTTCACGTTCTTATTTGTCCCTCTGCAATCATAAAAGATCAGGATGCAATGTCCCTTCATGTTTTAACACCCTTCCATGTCAACGGGGCACTGGGGTTGGGAGGTCATGGGAGTTCTGAAGACTGCTGGCTGGACAGGAAAGAATCGGCCACATCTCACTGCTATCAAGTCCTGGGTGCATGTACATGCACGTGCTAGTCCATACATGTCTATAGGTGTGAAAGACCAGGCATTCATATGTACTTGAATTAATAGGGTTAAGGTAGCCCAGATTCTTGCTTTGTTTAGTGATGACTTGGGTCCCCTAGTATTTGTAGAAAAGGGAAATCTATAGAAAAGAGTTTGCATAGGAGCCATACCGTCAGGTAGCAAAATAATTGCCTCAATGTTTCCAAGCTACTTTGTGAAATTATATGAATTACTATTTGAGCATTCGGAGATTTATTCTTTCTTTTGTTTTGTTTTTGTTTCAGCTCATCTCTCAGAAATTATGTCCCTCAACTTAAGTAATTATGTTACGTACACTTTTTTCATCTATGTTCCTGTTGAATCAATTTTCAGAAGCCTCTGTAAAAGTGAACTATCTGACATTTTTCTAATATGCCCTTCATTACTGAATTCCACAGGTGAGGACGGCTCTGCGGCAGTACAGGCCAGGATCATCTGGCTTTATGCAACAATATACATGGCTACCCCAGGCATTGGGTTAGTGAAAACATGGTGACTTCCATTCTGGGACAGTAATCGATGTCACTCAGTCGGCTTATTGGTAATGTGAATGTACTAACGATACTTTCCTCATAGGTTTAATAAAAGTCTATATCAATAATTGCTTTTTCCTTTAAGAGAAATGGTTTTACCATATCCTTTTATTTTATTTAGCTTTTATCAGGTATGATTTAAATATAACGATATGCACCCATTTGAAGTGTGCATTTCGATGAATTTTAACAAATGTATGCTTCCGTGTAACCGTCATCTTATTCAAGAAACAGAATATTTCCATCATCCCCAAAGTTCCCTTGGGCATCTTCCTTGCAAACCACCATCAGTACAGAACCTGCACAAGCACTGATGTGCTTTCTGTCAGTACAGATTTCATCTTCTTGTCCAGAGTTCCCTACCAATAGTGCCATTTTGTATGTATGTTTTTGTGTTTGAATTCACTCACTCAGAGAAATATTTTTGAGATCCATCCATGTAGTTGCCTGCTTTGATAGTTCATTCGTTTTATTGTTGATTATTTTTTCACAATATGAATATACCACAATTTTTTATCCATTTTCTTGTTGAGAAGCATTTGGTGTTTCCAGATTTTGCCTATTTTGAAGAAAGATACTATTAACACTTAAGTATATGTGCTTGTGTGAAAATATGTTTTTGCTTCTCTTGGGTGAATACATAGGAGTGAAGTTTCTGAGTCACACTGGACGCTTCCTGACTTTCCCCAAAACCCTTGCCCTGAACACCTTCTCCATCTCCATCTGGCAGAAAAAAAATGTTCTCTGATTAATTGTTCTTTGTTGAAAAATGAGAAGGACTATCATAGAAAACATGCCAAAGTGGATAAAATATTAAATATTATAAGCTGTGAGATAATGATTCACAAAAGTAGCAAATTATGGCTTGTAAAAAAATGAAAGTGCCTAAAAAGGTGACTAAGTATTGTATTCTCAAAGAAAGAGGGGTTAAAAAGAAAGCTCGCAGGGTCATAAAAGGAGCATGGTACGAAGTATAGTTTGGAAAGATTTTATATATAGAAAATATTCTCAGTTCTCTTGTTTGAAAACATGTACATATTCATAGAAATAATACTCAGTGACTATTTTTGGTGTTAGGACTACAGATAAATTTACTTTTAGTGGCATGGACTTATATATACTACCAAATGTAAAATAGATAGCTAGTGGGAAGCAGCTGCATAGCACAGGGAGATCAGCTCAGTGCTTTGTGACCACCTAGAGGGGTAGGATAGGGAGGGTGGGAAGGAGGGAGACACAAGAGGGAGAGGATATGGGGATATATGTGTATGTATAGCTGATTCACTTTGTTATAAAGCAGAAACTAACACACCATTGTAAAACAATTATACTCTAATAAAAAATTGCATCCATTGGTCCTCCCCATTTAGTTTTGCTGTGTCAGGAGGGACAGCTTAACAACACAAGTTTGAGGCACAAGTTTGCTCTCAGAGGAGCACTTGAGAGGAATTCTTAATTAATGGAAAACCTACGTTCATTCATGGCTATATTTGGAGCCATGCGTTGAAGAAGTGTCAGAACACCTGGAAACTTCAGGTAAAATCAGGAATCCCATATTTCTAGGTATTACATATGAATTCCAGGAGAAAGCAACCATCTCATTTCACACAAGGGACCTACATTGGGCCCTGAATGAGCTGCACAAGAGCTGTTTTCCTTTCCTTTGGGGTTTGCTTAACGACTGTTCTAAGGTTCTTGCATTCGTATGACTGCCTTCTGCCCTTTCATGATTTAGGCAGCAGGGCAGAATAAGTAGGGACTTCTTCCTTTATAATGAAAAGAAAAATCCACTAGGCTTTGTTGAGAACTCATTGTTCTCTACTGTCTTTTGTTTAATGCTTTACAGTTAGAAGGTTTTGTATCATCAAAGCCTTGAACTTTATTAACTGACTTCCGAAATTGCTTTGTGTTTCCTGAAGTGTGTGCTGTTCTCAGTCATTATTTACGGGTACACTGTTACTCCATCCCTCTGGATTGCAATAATGTTTTCCAATTCACCTTTATTTAGAAACTGGAAGTTGACTTTATTTACGGGATCAATGGCAAAATTGGCCTTGTTTTTTCCTCTTTTCCTGCACCCTCGTCCTCTGGCATGAAGTGCTTCTCCTAATCTGATTCTGATGTTGAGACTTCCCTTGTTCTGGCTAATGGGATGTCAGCAAAGCGATGCAGGCCAGAACTTGAAGAGCATTTGTATGGTTAGAGCCACACTTTCTGGTCTTGCCCTCTCTCGTTTCCTGACAAGGACAGGCTGAGGCTCGTTCACAGGTCCCAGGAAAGGGTGGGAAAAACTAGCAGAGGTGAGTGGTCATTGTCAAGCACCCGACCCCATCAGAAGATCAGCAGTGAACCACCAGGCACGGGAGCAAGTTGGCAAAGACCAGGGTACCACCTCCAGCCCCAGCCTCAACTGTCAGCTTACACACTTATGAGCCAAATAAAAACTTATTATTTTATGTCCCCCAAGGTCTTGGGGCTGTTTCTCCTGCAGCACTACTGTGACAATTAGTATATAATACAACAATTGTGCTATCACAACAAAGTGCTTTCATGACAAACACCTTAAATAGTTGGCATATTATTTGGACCAAGTTGGCTGCTGGAAGTTAAAAGTGAAGAAACTAATAAAATGATGGGAAATGTGGGAAATGGCAGCCCTTGTTAGATAGTCCAGGAGATTTGGGAAAAATGTTGCATCTGGTAGCTTAGAAAATTATATATACACACTGAAAGTATATAACAAATGTGAGGTGATATCTCATTGTGGTTTTGATTTGCATTTCTCTGATGATTAGTAATGTTGAGCGTCTTTTCATGTACCTAGCGGTCATTTGTATGTCTTCTTGGAAGAAATGTCTATTCAAGCCTTTTGCTCGTTTTTTAAAAATTGGGTTATTTGTTTTTTTCATTATTGAGTTGTAGGAGTTCCTTATATATTTTGGAAATTGACTCCTTTTCTGATAGATGGTCTGCAAATATTTTTTCTTAATCCATAATTGTTTTTTCACTCTGTTGATTGCCCGGGGCTGGGGGTGGGGGAATGGAAAGTTGTTGTTCAAAAGGTATAAAGCTCCTCTTATGCACAATGAATTAAGTTCCAGAGCTCTGTTATATGACGTGGTCCCATAGTTAACAACACTGTACTGTGCACTTTAAAATATGGTAGGAGGATAGGTCTCATGTTAAGTGTTCTCACCATAACACACACGCATACACACACCTCAAAAGAATACAAGGCAACTTTTGGAGGGGGTGGATATGTTTAGTACCTTGACTGTGACCATGGTATCACAGGTATATGCATATGTCCAAATTGATCAAGAGGTATATATTAAATGGGTGCAAGTTGTTTTATATCAGTTGTACCTAAATAAAGGTTATATGTATTTATATCCCTAATAAGTACAATCTGAGCCTACACTGGAGATCGTGCCCTGAATGTACATGTGTGTGTGCCTATGTTTTGGTGTGCAAGTGAGGCTTCAGAAAAAAATGTATTTTCAGGAAACCTACACCATTTTTTTCTGGCCCACTCACCCAGAAGGAGAAAAAAAATCTATGGCTGCTTTCTAAGAAGATCCTGAATGAATGCATTGTCATTTAATAATTTAGTACCTCTCTGCACCCCTATGCCTAACTATTGATTGAAAATGTCACCAAAAATAGCTTATGTGTTGGGGGGAATAGGACTTTGTGTCTGATATGCCAGTAGATACTTGTGAAAACCAACTTACTTGAGTAAAAAATAAGGTATCATTTAATTTAAGTGGAACGGCAAATACGGTCTAGCAATTTTTCTGACTACAACTTCCATCTTCTAAAATCTAAAAATAAGAATTCCATTTTCATCAGCAAAAGGCATTCAAATAGAGGATATTGGGATTTCCAATTTGTATGCAGGCTAAGTAGTCACTTCATCGTAAAGCTGTAATTGAAAGTCTTTTATATGGTAAATTCCAAATAATTACTGTGCGAGAATGTAGTAAATATGGCAGCCAAAGAAGTTCTTTGAAAACAAAAACTTAATTTTCAGTTTTTGTCACGTATTTAACATTTGGCCTTTTATGAATAAGCCTTTAAATGTCTCTTGTGAATGACATGAACTGTACTCCAGCTGCAGTTGTTTTTTTCCTGGTAAAACAGTTCCTTTTTCAAAGTCGGAAATGTACAGAGAGCGTATTAGGCTTAATACGTAATTATTTTTCTCCTGATAGCAAAGACAATAATTTTAGAGAAATAAGTTTCTCTTCTGGCCATTTATCAGCTCTCCTTCTGGAGCAGCCTTACATTTTTATTTTCTTATTTTGTCACATCTTTTAAATCCTTTAAAATGACTTTATCTAAAGGTCAGCTACCTTGTCTATCCAATTTAATTTTATCTGCAAAATTTTGCGACTTTGGATTTGGATTAGTGATGGGTGAAGATAAGAGTAATGTCATAGGCATTTGCACTTTTGCAGGCAGAAAATCCAGGCTGTTAACCAACAAGCGTTCGTGGTGAGATGCCCGCAAGACCTGGGTTTAGAAGAGGAAAAATGTCCTCTGAAAAGTAACCTCTAAAATTAACTTTTAATGGATCAGAAAAAAAAAAAAATGTGAGGTTAATTTAGGACTCTGAATAGTCTCCCAGACAAGTAGGTTTGTTAGGGGTCTAAGGTAATCACATGTCCTAAGAATGGATGTGTCCACTCAAGGGCGTTTTGTGGTTCGTGTTGGGAAAAATTTAAGAAACAACACCCAGAAGCAAATATTTCTAATGACGTCAAAAGAGGAAATCCTTTAAAAAATGAATGTTTGGTATTCTAATCTTACTAGCAATAAAATCTCTATAGTTGAATAGGTGCTTCGGGCTATTTATCTTGGCTGTCATTAAATAATAAGATTTACTAATGAATCTCCTTTGTTCAGATTTCTCACCAGCAAGCAACCTCTTGGTTTTTATTTGGCTTTCCACAAAGGGCTTCCAATAGGAGGAGGATATCTGGGGTTTTCTGCCATGGGCATACTAGTCTAAGTACAGTGTTATTTTTCTTTCCATGTTAATACCAATTTTCTGCTGTTCCTGATCAGTCTTGTAAGTGCAGCTTCTGAATTAAATCTCCCGCTGCAAAATCAAGCTATTTTTTAATTTATTTATTTTCTTCTGCAAGATTCACACACCAGAAGATGTTAGGAAACTCAAGATAATGCAAAGCCATCTTGTGGGCCTCTTCCTGGCTCTTCAGAGGTTCCTTCTGTCTCACTGGGCATTCCAACTCACGGGAAGCATTTCTTGTATTAGTTTCCAGAGGCTGCTGTAACAAATTACCACAAAGTGGGTGGCATGAAATAGTAGAAATTTATTCTCTCACAGATTTGGAGACCAAGAGTCAGAACTCAATTGTCATTAGGGCTGCACCCTTTCTGTGAGCTCTAGCGGAGGGTTCTTTCTTGCCTCTTCCAGGCTCTGGTGGCCCCAAGCATCCCTGGCTTTTGCGTGCATGTCTCCAGCCTCTGCTTCCATGGTCACATGTTCTCCTCCTCTTTGTGTGTCTGATCGTCTACTTTTCCGTCTCTCATAAAGACACTTGTCTTTGGATTTAGGGCTACTTGGGTAATCCAGGATGATTTCATCTTAAGCACCTTATCTTAATTATATCTACAAAGACCCTTTTTCCAAATAAGATCACATTCATAGGGTCTGCATATTAGGAAGTGGATATAACTTTTTGGAGGCCACCATTTAACACATTACACTTACCAATTTTATGATAATCATCTTCCATCATTGTAAATTTACTCCATTTATTAATATTTCCAGTAAAGAAACTTTCAAAACTCCCTCAGCAGGTAGTGTCCCTTTTGTAAATTCTTCATGCTTAATTTCAAACCATTTCCTTCATTGCCTTTTGCATCCAGCTTCTCCAGAAGCTAACAGATGAAAACACAGGGGATTCAGTTGAAGTCGTCACCAAACATTCATTAAAGAGAATTTCTATTATTGGAGGAACATTTTTATTTGGGATGTAATGGGAAAATCAATAATGCTTACTGTTTCTCATTATACAAATCAATAATAAGCATTGTAATATCATTAATTCTACACTGAAGGTGTCGTCAATGTGTTTTTTAGGATGTAATTAAAAATATATTCTACAGAACGAGTGTCTCTATATAAATCTTTTTTATTAAAATCAGCTTGATGCTAACACAAAAAATTAAATCTTTATGACCTGACTTACTGGAATGTCAATTAATAAGGAACTGAAAACAGTTATTAAAAGAATCTTGGCTTGATTAATATATGTCTTTATGAGATCATAAGGATATTTTCCCCTACAGTTATTCTGAAATGCTGAATGGAAGAGCTGGTCAATGATCATCTTCAGAAACGAACTGAACCCGTAAGCTGGATCGAATTGTTAATGAGGCCAGAACTATCATAAATAGCCCTGCTCGGAATTTCGCAAAGATGGATCTAAACTCTCTTTATTAAGAAGCTAAGTTAGGAAAGAGGATGAGACCGGAATCCGTTTCTGTGGTCTCATATCTGACTCCCCATATGTGTGCAGACCAAAGACTTTGAGAACCTAAGTAGGGCTGTAAGCTTGTTCAGTGCATTGCTCACCCTCACACAGCTGCTGAGACACACCCTCAGGTAATGGGGCCAACTTGGGACCGGAAGTGAAAATATAGAAGTAATTAATCCCTGGAATACCATGGAAATATGTCTCGCTTCTAAACGTCAAGTGCTTTTATAAGTATCTTATTAGCAGAACCAATAGCCCCTCTACACCTAACTTCTTTCTCAGCTTGCAGGCACTTACATGTTTGGACTAAGGAATACTTCAGAAATTATGAACTGCTTTCAGGGAAAAAGAGGAAAAAAATGGCTAATGAATTACCAAAAGCAATTCTGATGAGAGGAAATAATTTCAGAAAGGCACAGAAACTGGATTCCCATATGCATAGAGAAAAAGTCTTGGAAAAGTACAGGATTAATGTATTGGACGTACTCAGCAGAGGCCAGTGGCTAATTTTATTTTCTTCAATGTTGAAACTCCAAATAAATTCAAATGATATTGGATTGGCCAAAACGTTTGTTTGGGTTTTTCTGTAGGATCCTATGGAAAACCCGGAACAAACGTTTTGGCCAACCCAATACAAAGACACTAGCCCATAGTATAGGATGATGTTTGCATTTGGTTATGATTCTCTTCATCTGAGTGTGGAAATATTTAGCTAAATGATAGCTTCCAAGTTTGTACCCTGACCTGTGTTTGGGTATCAAAAGTAACAGGTTTGCAAGAAACTACTAAAGTGCATACATATATGAAAAAGAGTTTAGGTAAAGATTACTGAGGAGACTTTATAAAGATGCATATTACGTAGCCATTAATTCTCACCTCTGAGGTTTCAATGGCTCTTAATAGAAGTTTCTCTAATTTAGGAGTTTGGGATTAAAAACACTTTTTAAAAAAAATCAGAGACTGCATATTTTCTTTGACTTTTACTGTTTTGTTTTTGTTTTTTTGATAGAGTTGACTTGTCTCTCAGTTTTCCATTTATCTTAAATATAAATATATTTTATTACTTTGAATGTTTTTCCAAAGAATTTAAAAGATCTATTAGATTTTCTTTTGTTGATGATCGACTGAGAGGAACCTCTTTTTGCACCGGGGCATGCCTTGTGTTTACTAGATATTTTTAAATGCCTGTAGCCCATGTATTACTTTTGCCTGCAGCATGTAAAGTGTTGGAGGTTAGCTTTAGAAAGAGCTGCTTTCCTCACATCTCCATCTCTTCAATGGGAGACTCTGTAGTTTTACAACCCCCGCATGGATACGGGGAGGGAGAGGATGTACAGTCTTAAAATCGACTTTAGAGGGACAATCCTTTTCCCTGTGGGTCTGAGTCACAGAGTGCACATAGAGATCTTCCCCAAGAAGCCCTTTGAGTTCATTCTAATATGAACAATTTGTACATAGTTTATCTGAGACCTCATATTGCACCCTTATTTGTGGAGGTTGCAAACTGGAAACCCACAGGCCTTTCAGACGGGTCCATTTGGATCACACAGTGATGGCCTCTTTCGACAATGAAAGGCAGGTGACACTGGGCACGTGTGTCTGCACACGGACAACCAGCTTGTGTTGAGGGGACACCTCGCCTGTTCGGATTCCTCCTGCACACCCAAGTGTGATCACTCTTCTAAAAATGAGAGTTTCTTTTCCTTGTACATCACCAACTCCACTCACTATATCACCTGGGAGATCCCGAAGACATTGTGATTAACTATCCCTGGGACAAGTTAAAGCAGCAGGGATTTGGTCCAAGAAAGGCACACGTGAATTTTACCACTTGTCCATTTCAGCAATAAGAAATATTCAGGAAAGCAATGGAAAACATTTCTTTTTGAGGGATGTCCACTTCTTTCATGTAAATAGTAATAACTATAATAATAATAGGAAGAATACAGAAGAAGAGGGGGAGGAGAAATAAAATTTATCCCTAGGAAACCAAGGGAACAGTTAACTAGATAGTATCTAATTAGTCATATAATATCGGGGCTAACAGAGAATGTAAATGTAATTTATGACATGTTTATTATTCTCTTCCTCCACTATTATGAAAGGGGAATATATCTATCATTTACATATATAATTAATCTGTGTGAATTTAGTATAGTCTGTGTGAATTTAGTAGAGTTTATCACTTCCTCAGGCATTTATATTTTATTTTATCCCCAAAATTGGAATGCAAAGTACTCTTCCTAGCTGAAATTTTCTTTTTCCTTTTGTTTTATTTTGTTTAATTGAATTAGCAAACAGGCACAGCAAGGGATTTGGGCTTAAACAGATACAATGAAATCACACTATACATAAGGAAACTCTGAAAGGAAATTTAACTTAATCCCTTTAAGGAGAAGGGAACAGAGTCAGAGGAACACCATCATCTCTCCCCTTGACAGTGGGTGGCTCAGATGCAGGTCCAGCTGTGACTTGGACAACCAGTCATCTGGCCATAAAGCAGGCGTTTGAAACGTCTATGCCAACTTGAACTAATTCATTGACTGTAAGCCTGTCTAAGATACTTAAAATGAGATTAAAAAAATAAGATAGACACTCAACTAGTTAAATAAACATAAATTTGTTAGGTTAGATTTGAAACTTCAGAAGGATTAAAAATAAGATACATTAATATCATTGAGACAAAGTCCTTTTATCATCCTGCCACAAAATAGCAAACATAAATGCATTCTTAATCTTGCAAAATGATTCAGCTTCTTATTGTGTAATGTCCTGTTACTTGCACATGACTATTGTTCTCTTTATATTCAAAGTAAATTTCAATCTGACAAATTCTGTAAGTTCTTCTGTCCCTAGAAATGTGTTATTAAATACAGAATTATGCCAATTCAAGCTCCCTACCTTTCTGGTTCCTTAGCCCCTTTTCTTGCATCATGGGAGAAAAATATTTTGCTTGCAATGGTAAAGATCCTGGATTTTAACATTGTGGCACAGGGCAGGTAACAGACACAGTTAATTTCAGAATTCCATGGTGTGACTTTAAAACGTGGTTCTCACGATGGTAGTCCTTATATGGCCTCCTTTAATCAAGATGTTAATCCATTAAAAAGATAAGCATTTGATCTAAATATTTTAAATGATTTCAAATTGTTCAACTGTTAAGTTTAGGTTCACTTCCTCCTCATGGCTGGCTAAGAGTTCGACTTAAAGAAAAGAAAAATGAGAAGGAAGAGAAAAAATTGCAAACCACCGCTCTTACTGTGGGTTTACCCGTGTGTGGATGAAAAGTTGGTCATTTGGTGAGTACACCTCTGCAAATACATGGAAATTAACAGACACTTAGCCATTTTTCTAACTGCCCAGCAGGACGACTGTCCATTCCCACATTTTACAGAACAATTGTACAGACTGACATCTGATGTTCTTCTTTGGAGAATTATAAAACTTTTAATTTCCATAAATGCATTCACTCTATTTTGCAACATTTCAGTGCTACCATAACATCACCTACAGCTCTCTGTGATCCTATATTACATGCCTTCCATGGCCAAGTAGCAGACCTCGCTAGCCACAGCCTTATTTACTGCAGTTGAACTGAATAAATTAGCATGAATGTGATGGAAGCAGACCTACCTATTGGAGTCAGGGAAACAGATTCTGGTGCATAAAATGGAAAAAAGTCAAGTTTGACATAAAAAAAAGACAGATGGGGGCTTCCCTGGTGGCGCAGTGGCTGAGAGTCCGCCTGCCGATGCAGGGGACACAGGTTCGTGCCCCAGTCTGGGAAGATCCCACATGCCGTGGAGCGGCTGGGCCCGTGAGCCATGGCCGCTGAGCCTGCGCGTCCGGAGCCTATGCTCCGCAACGGGAGAGGCCACAGCAGTGAGAGGCACGCGTACCGCAAAAAAAAAAAAAAAAAAAAAAAAAATAGACAAATGGGAAGGAAGATTCCAGACAAAAGATAATAATTCACAAATAATTGACATCAAAGGCTCTTGTCTTCATAGGTAGGTGGTGAGGAGCTGAGGTTCATGCAGAATCAAAGGATAAAGCATTACTTAACAATACAAGTATCCGAGAGGAAGGCCAGCAGAGAGAGTGGCCCCAATCCCAAACAGAATTTTAATTTCCAAGCACCCTGATAAAATAAGAACAGGAATCCACTCTTAGTGGAAGGGCAGGCATATTTCAGGTTACTAACACAAGAATTCAAGCACGGAGATTAGGAAATTATGGACTAAACACGGCTGAGGTATAGGAAGTTTATCAGGACCTTTGGAAGTAAGACAGAGCAGTTAAAAGATAGACTTGGCAAATACGAGAGAACCCAAAACATGTGAATGTTATGATTTAATCCAAACACATAAGAATTCCTCACTCTTCCTAGAGATACAGCTCGATCAGCATAGGTCAATTTCACTTAGGATGCCATGTTAAGTACCTTCACATCATGATTTCAATGTTGATCTTTCTCAATTGTGTCTGAGTTTGCAATTTGGTCTTTTTCCATCACGCAGGTTTCCATTTAGTTGTCTCTTCTACCTTAGCGCATATGCACTATTTTTGGTAGCAAACCTATTTTACCTTACCTCTGCAAATATTTCTCATTGTCCATCCCATATTATTCACTTCACTTTTCATATTAAATATGAAACAAAATTTAGACAATATGAGAGAATTTATAATACAATCTTTGTGTACTTGGTTAAATTATTTATTTATTTATTTTGACTATGCCAAGTCTTAGTTGTGGCACGCGGGATCTTTTAGTTGCGGCATGTGGACTCAGTTGCGGCATGCATGCAGGATCTGATTCCCCGACCAGGGATCAAACCTGGGCCCTTGGGAGCATGAAGTCTTACCCACTGGACCACCAGGGAAATCTCAGTCAAATTTTTGCATCTGGTATATTTTTTGTTTATGTCAAGGATTGTCATCGCTATATTAAAGATTTTTAAAACCATAGTGAACTCTTCTAATATGGACGGTACTATTTGTTGATCTTACTTAGATTTTGACCATTGTGATTCAAATTCTCATAGGATTACTCATATGCTGTGTCTTTCTATAATGTCTCAAAAATCAGAGATCACCTTGGAATGGATCAACGACATGTGGGAAGAAGCTATAAGGAAGCAATAGTGTATGACACAAATTTGAGAGAAGAAACTTAAAATTATCTTCTTAATTTTCACTGGGTGAATGAACATGGAATATATCCTTAATTTTCTTGCTACAGCCCAACCTATCCTATATTGGGGTATTTACATTTTAGATCTACTTTCCTTCAGCTCTGAAATACTGTGATTATGATAAAGGCTTTATTTTCATCATCATCAATTATCATTAAAAAGAAATAAAGAGTATCTAAACCAAAGCTGAATAAAATAATACTTCTCGACTTAACACATTCAGATCCTCTCTTTGGATGGATGTCTAAAAGGATGAATAGCTAGGATGCATGTCTGCAACCCACTGGGGATGCTCCTCCTCTGTGGGCACAATTTCTCTGCACAGCATTGCCAATGCTCAGCTCCGGGGGCTAAATCATCCTATTCTTTCTTGCCAGTTGGCTTTGTGTAAGGTCTCTGTGATCGTGGGTAGAGATGGTTTCTGTGTTGAAATATGTGTGCCTGTGTGGAGAGTGAGACTCAGAGAAAGAGAGACTACTTATGTATTTCTTCATTAAAATAATCCTCAAAAGTACTAAAATATGTCCCATGTTATTTACATCTGTAAGCTGACCAAGCCACAGTTAAGGAAAGCATAGTTAAGGAAAGACAGTGAGAGACTGGGAGAAAAGTAAGAACAACTTACAGTTACAGATGAAGGTCCTTGAGGATTGAATGTGATGGAGAATGAAACAAAGTAATTTTGTCAGAATATATTTGAGGATAGGTGTACAGTGTACTGTGTATCAAAAAAGGTGTGTACTTTTACAAATAGTTACATAAAATATATATCACAATCATTTTAGTAACCTTTTGCCATGTTTACTATGTATAGCACCCAACAGATTAAGTGGGCATATTATGTAGTTTCTATAAATGTGTTGAATTGATTCAATTTTTTATAAGGTGATAACATTATATTTATTAGCCAGGTCGGGTCTCTCTCTGACACCATAGAAATTTTGCAATTTCACATTTTTAAAGAATATCTAGTGGATTGAAGCTTGATGTGTCAGAGTTGAATGAAACTTTTTGCCAGGTCTGATCTAGGCCAAATCTCTTAGCAGATACGTTGTGCTCTATCCCATAAGATAGAGGCTTTGGGAGGTTGAAAAGCCAACAAAAGAACAGAAAAGTGGCCAGGGTTGGGGGGTATGGATGCAGCTGCCCAGATGTTTGTTGAAAAACACAGGGTGATAAAACAGTAGAGAGTAACTTGTAATAACAAAACTCAGGGCAGAATGACAGAGATTTTTAACTTACCCTAAGAAATAAATTCGACAGTCACAGAGAAAATTTACATTCAGCCCTCAGTATATTCATTTCTCGTTGTCAAGGCAAATGTACACGCAGAGAGGAAGTATAATTGGAGAATGGATGCTGGGCTGTTCCACATCCTAGCATGAGAGATCATTAATGACCATATGTGCTAAATAACCGTCGAGTGAATTTTTGCTTTTTCACACTCGAGAAATTAGGAAAATACCCCTATTTGGGCACCTATTAACAACACTGAGATGATAACTCTCTCATAAATATGTCCTGAATTAATGCTATAGAAAATATTTCTCATTTCATTACTTCAATGAAATCCCATGAGAATTCCACTTTAAATAATAACCAATATAATAAATAAAATAACATTATTCACCACCAACCCACATGTTCAGCACTGTCCTGGGATTAGCAAATAAAACTTTAAACTTGATAATTTTCTTAAGAAATGTACGAACTGGCAGTTCAGGTTATTTGGTGTTAAATGGGTCTTTTTATTGGAATCATACATATTATTTAAGTTATTCAATATACCTAGGGGTAAACCCCTAACTCACTGCTTTTGTAAAAATATCTTCTGTATGTACAGAGGCCTGTTTTAGGCTGGGTATAATTTGAGGGCGGTGCTCCTGGGGAGAGAACCTCTCATAGCCTCTCCCTTTCCATTATGGTGTTGGAACGGGCACACCTTGGATGTGTACCTGGTTAGGCTGCCGAGCGGGGGTGAGGATGGAACTCATGTTAAATGTAAAATATCTCATCAAAACGTAGCAGTATTGCAATGACATAACCAAGAAAGAAACAACAATGAAGAGGGAGAAAAGAGTAGTTTTAAGATTATGCCCTTATCTTTTCCTCTAACAGACACCTGTAGTAAAATGAACAATTCCCAGCAGTAACTGCACAGCTGGCTGGATTGCAGTCAAACAGTAAGTAGTTTTCTTTGTTCTTTTCTTTAAGTGATAATGAAAGAAGCTGACTCAGGCTGGACTCTTGATTTTCCAGGATATTTACCTGCTTCACCATTGCATCCTCCCCACTATTTTAAGAGAATATAGGTGAATGAAACTGATGAGAACTTTCTGTCCATCATTTCAGCCATATGCACCAAAACTGTTGGCAGACACTGATAGGACATGTATCCATAGAGACACAAAAATGTGAGGCTGTTTAAAAATCCTCCCATCCAGGAATTAATGCCTACCATCAAAAGCACTGCAATGGATAGTCTTTGTGTTTCCAGAAAGCTATAATTAAAATACAAGTTACCTGGGAGGAGTCTGTTTCCACAGATTGATGTGTGGGTTTCCAACTAAAATTAGAGGATTTTTGGAATGAGATTCAGGGAGAAATTTAATCCAAGCTTTGCAAACTTTCCACCAGCATCTACAAGATAGCTCACTTGTACTCAGGCAGAGGTATCTCTCTGCCCCACCGTCATCTAAAGCTCAAGTATTTCTCTATAGGTTCTTGTGTCCCCTTTTGCCAAAATTTCCATCACTTCCATCCCAACTATTCAAATCTAATCCTTTCTCCAGAGCCCAGCAGCCATCCTTCCTGGGGCCTGAGCCTTTCCAGTCCTACCCTCTCCCTTCCCTGTTCCTCCATGGTTGGTACCTGAATTCAGCACGGTTGGCCAGGAAACTCAGAAAGGCTTTGCATAATCATTTAACTCTCACAACCTCCTCTGAGTTAATGTAATCATCCCCATTCTATAGAGAAGGAAAGAGCACAGAGATTAAATGTCATCCAAAGTCACTCAGGCATTAACTGGTCAAATGAGGATCAAAATCCACTCAACTGGGTCTAGAACCTGCCTAGCGTCTACACTCTGGACCGCTGCAGACTGCTTCCAGGAGGATGGCCACAGCCTTCTCCCTCAGAGGGTGAGACGCTTGTATGGCCAGCCGTCTAACTAGAACTAAATCTAGATCTATTTGTTGCTACATAAATCACTATCTCTATAGAAAGAAATGTAAATATATTATATTTATATATGTCTATATATACACATTCATGTATAGTCTATATGAAGGTATATATATTTATAAACAGATACGTAGGTTTATCTATAGATAGGTAGGTAGATTTAGATATCCTTAAACACTCTCTTTCAGGGCAGGAACCTTATAGAGGTTTGTTCACATCCCACAATAGCTAGTCAAAAGGTGTTAAACACGGTTTCTAATCAGGTAATATTTCATAATTGCTAAAAGACCAGGATTTGGGAACAGAGACCTCAGCTGGAATCCAGGTTACTGTACATTGTTCTTTACACAATGACCTTGAGAAAGTTTCTAAAACCTTCTGAGTCTCAGTTGTTTCCTGTGTAAGTAGTTTGGGCAACGGCTCCTCTCTCACAGAGCCGTGGTCGGCGCTCCATCCAGTGAATGCATTGAGCGGTGCCTGGCCCGTTACAAGCCATCAGTCAGCGTTAGCCTGAATGTGGGCTGTGTGGAGTGGCATGCGATGTAAATTCATCACCAGGGATGAAACCCCACAAGGTTTCCGCAACACGACCCGTGTCCACACTAGCAGATTTCTGTACTTCAGACCTATAGATTTCACTAATATCACAATTGTTCCATAGGTAAGTTCTGGCAGTAGAGAATTAACCAAAATTTCACACAAAGTCAGTGCACTCCCTTTCTAAACACCAGCCAGATGGGTTCCTTTTGGTTCTGAATCTCTCCACCATCACTGGATAGCTTTGATCTGCTTGTCTGCTTTCGCACTTGGTTTTGCTTTGTTTTGTTTTTTTGTGTTTCTTTGCTAGTTTGTATACAAAGAAGCCAAAGAAGCTAGCGATGAGAATTAAATTGTTTGAAAGGATGTAACGTGTGTGACTCAACTAGACATACCATCCACGCTGAGGCTGGCTTTGCAGTAGTTTTCGGTGAGACCTAAGTAGGGTCTCAGTATAAAAATCTCTCTCCGGAGGTGAAAGGTTAGTGACAGGAGTCACTAGCCCCACCCCCAGCCCAAAGTGTGTAACTGCACAAAAGCTGCAATGTATTCATCTCAGCGGCTCCTTACTGAAGTGGACTCAACATCTTCTTTATTGCTACTTCAGTGAAGTTTTTTAAAACATTTCATTTGTTTTAGATTTCCATCCAATTAATTCCACCTCCTTATATCTGTTCTAGTAACTGGGCAGAGGGATATGAAAGAAATGAACTGCTTGAATATTTACTATGAATGACAGAATTCTCAACATCTTTCCTGCTTTTATTCAATTTCTTCTATTTTTCCTTTTTAATGTTTTCAAGCATCTACGAAGCTGGGATTTTCAGACCCTCTCGCTTGGTGCGCCTGTCATTTCACTGCCCACTAGGCAAAGACAAACTGGAGTGGCTGTGGATTCATATCCGGAGACGAATCCCATTAGAAGCTGCTCTGTGAGGCCTGCGATAAGTCGGAGCAGGAAGCTTTTCCTCTCGAGATAAATCACGAACACACTTCTCTCCAGCCCTTGTTCACTTGTCTTGCCACATTAAGAAGAGCTGGAATCCAGAACCACTTCCTTCCTCATCCGTATTTATACTAATAAGTAATGAACATTAGTGAGGACCAACCACTCAGATGAGGCCTCCTCTAAAACAAAGGACTACGAATCTTCTGGAGTTAAAAAGGGAAAGTTGTTACACTGCTTCCACATTTTTACTTTTTTACCTTGTATTTTTTTAATTTTAAAAAATATTTATTTATTTATTTAGGCTGTGCCGGGTCTTAGTTGTGGCGCGTGGGATCTTCGTTGCGGCATGTTTAGCTGCAGCACTCGGGATCTTTAGTCGGGGCATGCAGACTTCTTAGTTGCAGCATGCACATGGGATCTAGTTCCCTGACAAGGGAACAAACCCGGGCCCCCTGCATTGGGAGCACAGAGGCTTACCCACTAGTTTCCATCTTTTTAAAAGGAAGCACCTGGGCTCCTGAAGACTGAATGTCGTCTGTACAACAGAGTCCGATGAGACATGGATATCGTAAACGGAATTGTAGACATTTAAGACAATGTATAAACTCTATCAGTGATGTTGGTATGTACAAGCCTCAAGTCTTTTCACTAAAAGAGGACATCATCGCTCTGCCGTTCGGATCCTCCCATTAACTTACTACTGCAGGCGTGTTGATCCAGAGCGGCAATCTGCCTTGACCGTTGAATCTGTACACCAATCACCACTCAGCATCTGCTTACCCCGCCCCAACTTTCACCATTTCTGAAACAACTTGGACCTGATAGTAAGCTTCAGGCTGATGCTCACAAACAATGATGCACCACTCGGCTCAGACGGTGCCACCTGGATCCCCTCTGCTAAGCCCAGCCGTGGGCAGCCACATACATATATTGTACATATTTAAAGCATACCTTGTGGTGAGTTTGGGCATGTACATGCACTGTGATACCATTGCTACAAAAAAAGGTCATAAACATATATCTATCGCCTCCCAAAGATTCCTGGTGCCCGCATGTATTTTTTTGTGCTTGTATTCTTTTGTGTGTGGTAAGGACTCAGCCTAAGATCTGCTCTCCTAACAAGGGTTTTTTTCCCTCTATTTTTAAAACAAATTTTTAGCGAAGCGTAGCTGATTTTCAATGTTGTGTTAATTACTGTTGTACAGCAACGTGACTCAGTTACACATATATATACATTCTTTTTTATAATCTTTTCCATTATGCTTTATCATAGGATGTTGAATATATTTCTCTGTGCTATACAGTGGAAACTTGTTGTTTATCCATTTAACAAGTTTTTGTTAACTATAGGATCTATGTTGTACAGCAGAAATCTAGAACTTGTTTCGTATAACTATAATTTCATTTTCATTGGAACCCAGCTCCTCATTCCCCCTCCTCCCATCCTCTGGTAACCACCACTCTATTTTCTGCTTCTGTGAGTCTGACTGTACTAGATTCTTCACATACATGGAATCATGCTGGAGTTGTCCTACGATTGCCTTATTTTCAGGTTCATTCATGTTGTTACAAATGATAGGATTTCTTTCTTTTCAAAAGTGAATTAGTTTTTGTTGTATGTTATACCACCTTTTCTTTATCCATTCGTCTGTTGATGGACATTTGGGTTTTTTCTATGTTTTGGCTATTACAGATAATGCTGCAATGAACACAGAAGTACAGATATCTCTTTGAGATCCTGATTTAAATTCTTTTGGATCTCTACACAGAAGTGGGATTGCTGGATCATATGGTAATTCTGTTTTTAATTTTTTGAAGAAATTCCATACTGTTTTCCATAATGGCTTCTCCAATTTGCGTTCCCACCAACAGTGTAGGAGGGTTCCAGTTTCTCCACATCTTCTCCAGCAGATCCTGATTTAAATTCTTTTGGAACTCTACCCAGAAGTAGAATTGCTGGATCATATGGTAATTCTATTTTTACTTTTTTGAAGAAACTCCACACTGTTTTCCATAATGCCTTCTCCAGTTTACGTTCCCACCAACAGTGTAGCAGGGTTCCAATTTTGCCACATCTTCTCCAACACTTTTATCTTTTTGATATAGCCATCCTAACCATTGTGAAGGGATATTTCATTGTGGCTTTGATTTGCATTCTCCTGATAATTAAACATGCTGATCATCTTTGTATACCTGTTGGCTATTTGCATGTCTTCTTTGGAGAAATGTTTATTACAGTCCTTTGCCCATTTTTTATGGGGCTATTTATCTTTTTGCTATTGAGTTGTAGGAATTTCTTATATACATATTTTGGAAATTAACCCCTTATCAGATATATGGCTTGCAAATATTTTCTCCCATCTGTAGGTTGCCTTTTCACTCTGTTGATTATCTTCTCTGCTGTGCAGAAGATTTTTAGTTTAAAAAAAAATTTCACTTGTCAATTTTTTCATTTGTTTTCTGTGTTTGTCGTGAGATCCATGAAATCATTGCTAAGACCAACGTCATAAAGCTTTCCCCCTCTGTTTTCTCCTAGGACTTTTACAGTTTTAGGTCTTACATTTAAATCTTTAATACATTTTGAGTTGATTTTTGTGTAAGATAGGAATACAATTTCATTTTTTTGCTTGTGGATATCTGGTTTTCCCAACACTATTTGTTGAAGAGACTATCCTTTTCCCATTGCGTATACTTGGTGCTCTTGTCAAAGATCAATTTCCCATATATGTGTGGGTTTATTCTTGGATCTCTATTCTGTTTCATTGGTCTATATGTCTATCTTTATGCCAGTTCTGTACTATTTACTGTTTTACTGTGCTTTGTAATATATTTGGAAGTCAGGAAGTGTAATGCCTCTAACTTTGTTCTTTCTTATAATCACTTTTGCTGTTTTTTTTGTTTGTTTGTTTTTCCATAAAAATTTAGACTTATTTTTCTTATTTCTATGAAAAATAAGCCATTGGAATTTTGATGGAATAGCATGGAATCTGTAGATAGCTTTAGGTAATATGATTATTTTAACAATATTAAGTCTTCCAATCCATGGACATGGGATGTCTTCCATTAATATGTGTCTTCTCTAACAATTTTCATCAATTTATTGTAGGTATCAGTGTATGAATCTTTAACTGCCTTAAGTTTATTCCTAAGTATTTTATTCTTTTTGATGTTATAGTAAATAGAATTGTTTTCTTAATTATCTTTTTGAATCGTTCATTGTTGGTGCATAGAAACACAACATATTTTTGTATGTTGACTTTGTACCCTGCAACTTCACTGAATTTGTTTATTAGTTATAACACATTTTTGGTAGGGTTTTTAGAATTTTCTATATGTAGGATTATGTTATCTGCAAAAAGATAATTTTACCTCTTCCTATCCAATTTCTTTTTCTTGCCTAATTTCTTTGGTTAGGACTTCCAGTACTATGCTGAATAGAAATGGTGAAGATGAGCATCCTTGCCTTATTCCTAATCTTAGAGGAAGCTTTCAGAAAGAGTGTACCTCAAAGTAATCAAGGACATATACGACAGTTTCCTCTCTTAATTTAAGCTCAGAGTTATTGAGCAGGAAAACTCCTCTAAGAATGTTTTGCTGTTATCTTTTTTATTTTGTTTTAGTCGGTTTTTTGTTGCTGTTGTTTTTAATACTAAAGGATCTTCAAATAATTTTTGTATAAAAGGTACTCCCAAGGAGAATAATCCAATAAAGTTTTAGGAAATATTCACTTGTAAGATGCTGGATATGAGAAAAAATACTTTTGGTCCCTGTACCCTGCTGTAACTTCTTAGAGAATGCAGAGGGGCCTATATTCAACCCTATGCTCTGTGGCCTAATTTCCTTATTACAGTCCAAGAAGAATCAATTAATACTCCCTCATAAACCTTCTGGGCTAATTATTTCAGTCTTCCGGAGTATGCAAAGTTTACAGAAAGAAATTAATTTATGCCCTCAACATATTCTGAGCAATCTTGAACTTCAGGGTAAAAAATATACCAGTAAACTCTTGCTTCTAACATTAAGGATATTCCCATCCTAGGAGATAGTCATGTAAGTATATAATCACATGCAGCACATTCTCAGAGCCACGCTGCCCCAAAACTGTAGACACTCAGTGGAAGAGCCAATCAAGTATCAAACGATGTCAGAGCAGGTTGCACCATGGAAGTTGCAGTCCAGCTGGATCTTGAGGGACATTTTGAAACCCAGTAGATTTTGAAAACAGCAGGAGAATGTTACTGCTACAAAAAAGTGCATGTCACATTTTAGAGATGAACAGCAGAGAGTAAGAAAGTTAAGGGATAAGATTGGGGAGGTGGGGGGAGATGAGAGGTTCCCAACAGCCAATAACTTACTCTTCCATCTACGGAGGATCACTGGAGAGGGTGTATGTGCAGGGCAGTAGCATAATCTAATCTTTAGACATATGTGGACAACAATTCTGCATGGTGGGTAGAAAGCACTGGAATCAGGAACGCCCAGCAACAGGAGGACCTTGAACAACATAATGAGAAAGAAAGTGTTATTACCACGGTGTTCAAAGTCTACCCCACCACCTTGCAGTCCTGACTATTATGGGAGCCTTAAATGCTCAGAATTCCAGGCTTTGATTACTCTGAAGAGGCAAAATTATTAGATGAGACAAGGCGACACTATTACGTACACTCAGCTGAACAAACAGCAATATCCAACCATGTTTTGGGAGGGAATAAGAGAAGAATTTCAAGGTATTATTTTATTTTTTTAGGATTTCAGTAAATTTTAAATGCTGGAAATTTCTCTATAATTTTCACTGCAGGGATTCCTAAATGTTTGCTTTTAAAGCTATGCATTAAGTATTATGACAATACCTAGGTCTTTTTTTCTGGACCACAAGGTAACATAAATGTTCTTTTTTTTTTTTTTTTTTCCCCGCGGTACGCGGGCCTCTCACTGTTGTGGCCTCTCCCGTTGCGGAGCACAGGCTCTGGACGCGCAGGCTCAGCGGCCATGGCTCACGAGCCCAGCCGTTCCGCGGCACGTGGGATCTTCCCGGACCGGGGCACGAACCCGTGTCCCCTGCATCGGCAGGCGTACTCTCAACCACTGCGCCACCAGGGAAGCCCAAATGTTCATTTTTTTTTAATGGTGTAATATGTGTTGATTACATATTTCACGGCTGTCATAACCTAAGTCCATATGACCTACTGCAACT
The DNA here is from genome assembly GCF_003676395.1 of Aethalodelphis obliquidens. Lineage (NCBI taxonomy): Eukaryota > Metazoa > Chordata > Mammalia > Artiodactyla > Delphinidae > Aethalodelphis > Aethalodelphis obliquidens. The sequence goes on from NW_020838009.1 coordinate 661,271, forward strand.
AAGATGTGGCACGTTCCTCAGAAGCAGGATAACTCACTGACAAGCTCTGCCTGCAATCAGGGTTCAACAGTAAACTTAAACTAGATTTCCTGTAAAACATCTGCACATTACATCCAAGGAAGACTCATAAGACTTACCCCCACTTCTCTATTAAAATGAAACTCAGTTTTGACTTAGCTTAATTAAATTATTCACAGTCCATTGTATAAAGATATAAGTAATTAAAATCTCTTTCTCCATGGTTAACCTGAAACAACAACAAAAGCATAGGTACAAATATAACAACAAAACTTTCAAAGCAATACAAGAAAAATGTTTGTAGTAGTACAAAAAGGAAAAAGCATGCCTTAGGGAATGTTTGAAACCGTCTCTTTCTGTGTAAGTCTTATCTGAACTGGTTATGTGGAGGTCTTTGTGTTCTAAGCAAAGTCAAAGAAACAAACTCAAAATGACTCTTTTTACCCTAGTACTATGGCACGTAGAAAGTGCAGACTATACTGTAGATGCTAATTCTTTTTTTTTTTTTGCGGTACGTGGGCCTCTCACTGTTGTGGCCTCTCCTGTTGCGGAGCATAGGCTCCGGACGCGCAGGCTCAGCGGCCATGGCTCACAGGCCCAGCCGCTCCGCGGCACGTGGGATCTTCCCGGACTGGGGCACGAACCCGTGTCTGCTGCATCGGCAGGCGGACTCTCAACCACTGCGCCACCAGGGAAGCCCGATGATAATTCTTAAAAACGCTTAAATGATTAGTCGTTAGGATGCACTAGAGTTTATAAACTCTTCTTCTCTAAACCTCTTGGTGCCAAAATTTGCTCATACAACTAGCTCTTTCCTTCAACTTTATAGCACTTCTGTTCCAGTGATACCTCACACCTAGGAGACACTTAAAAATAATGGTCACCTGAAAGATGACGTGTGCAAGTGAAATTTCGAGAGGGGTCTAACATTCTTTGGGGTCTGAAACCAAGAAAGCATTACTCTCTAGGAGTTTATGAAGGGTAAAAACAAAACAAAGCAAAACGAACCTTGGACCACTTATATTTGCACAAACCATGGGCCTGGTAATTTGAACACAATGTAGTTAATGTATGAAAGGTTAGGGTTCCCAGCTAGTATCTGGGTTTATTCAATGATTTCCTTGATGTCTGTCACTCACTTCTGTCTCTGTGCCTAACTTCCTGTATTTACACCATCAGATGTGACCTTCTTGAATTCTTGTGGTGTCTTCATATAAGAATCCTGTCATGGGCTTCCCTGGTGGCGCATTGGTTGCGAGTCCGCCTGCCGATGCAGGGGACACGGGTTCGTGCCCCGGTCTGGGAGGATCCCACATGCCGCGGAGCAGCTGGGCCCATGAGCCATGGCCGCTGAGCCTGTGTGTCCGGAGCTTGTGCTCCACAATGGGAGAGGCCACAACAGTGAGGCCCGCATACCACAAAAAAAAAAAAAAAAAAAAGAATCCTCTCAGAAATTGTACTATTGGGATAACTCAGAAAGTTTACACTGAGGATTATGAACTTGGGTAATAAATCCTGAAGGAACAATAGCCATTAGGTGTTCTTCCACTCTTGGTATAACATTGCCATCTAAAATATCCCAAGCTTTGGAAGCAGCAAGAGAGGAAATCCTCTGGGTCATGTGGACGTTCCTGCCATGCTCCTTGCTCACAGGATTGAAAGGGAAGTCTCCATATTTGATTTGGACCTGAGTTTTCCAGACTGCGCTGACCCAGATCCACATATATATAGACAGAAAAGGCAAGTCTGCAATGCTTCATCAGTCATTCTGATGATTCATGCGTTTTAACCTTGTCCAGTGGGGTGGCATTTTGCACAGGGGTATTTTCTAAAATTGCCATAGGTATTTAATATGACTCAGCTGCTCTCTGTAACATACGATGTAGAGCACAGTGGTGTTTCGACAAACAATTCCTAACAGCGTAATTAACATTTATCAAGTCCTACTCTGTGCCAGGCACTAGGCTAATGACTTTAGAGGCAAAAGCTTATTTTTTTCCCCATTTTACAGTTGAGTAAATGGAACCTGGCAGAGGGGATGAGATCCTGGGGTTGAGTCACACCGCCAGTCTCCCGACTGCAGGATCCCTTTCCTAAACACAGTGCTATTGATAGTAGTCCTCCGTGCAGTGTATCACGCTGACTGCAGTGAGGACTTTTTTTCAGTGACCCTGGGGCGAGGTCAGTCATTGCATCACCGCCTGCAAGGCTTATCCCAAATATGGTTTAGATTCTCTTACCTCTACTGCCATGCAGGAGACCTGACATTTTCTGGTTTATAAATATTTTGAGAAGTGCATATTTATCATGTTGCAGGCTAACTTCTTCCATCTCACATCAAAAGGTGTCTATTAGTGAGTTTAATAAATACATCAAACCAGTACTTTATGAGCCCCAGGCACTGCAGGTACTACAAAGAGCACTTTCCTACTGGGACTAGGGTAATGTTTACATGCATGATTTGAAAAATAGTGCTGTGCTCGAGAAAAACAAATCAGTTGCTTATTAAGAAAAATTTTTAATGAAATATTTAATATATCCAAAAATCGCATAACGTATCCACATAATTTAAAGAATGGTGATTTACAAATATCCATCATACTATCCAGCTTGAGTACACATGTCTTTCTTTAGAAACATTTGCTAATTAAACTTTTCTTTGGCCGTGGTCATGAAGGGTTAGCCCCCCCTTTCATATTACTGATGAAAAATGAGACCATTAGAGTTTGACTCTTCAAGACGGTACTCCCAGACACAAGCTTGTTACTTATTCAAAGCTATCTGAAGCCAAAGGGTATAATGAGTCAGGTAAGCTGATTTTTCATTTTCAGGGAAAAGGAGGAAATTCTGAAAGAATGAATATTTTTAGGGGAGTGCCATCATTCTTTAGGAGGATAAAGAGGAAAAAATGCTCTGTTTTATTTCCCCAGGGTGTAAGCATAATCTTCATGCTAAATGAACTCACGGAAAGTCATGAGGACGGTGCAGTTCCCTACAAAATAACCCAGGAGGTTAAGGAGTTTGGTCACCTCACATTAGACATTGCCTCCTAAGTGAATCACCAAAGGAATCATATATATAGTTATATAGTTGTATATAGTTTTATCTATATCTGTAGATATCTATATCTATATCTAGATATCTATATATATTTGCCATCATCAGGGTCTGGCCCTTAGCTTGACAAACCCAAACCCAGAATGCTTCTTGTAAGCACATCAAGAGTTATTTTATTTCTCAGTTTTGGACTCACATTCACTAACCTTGCAAGAATAAGGTATAAGCCCACGATGCCAAATTATTAACTGATAACGTTAAATGTAACTGTCCATATAGATGGGAATACACATGGTTCCATTTTCTTTATTTTAATAAGTTTCCCAAATAATTACCTATATAAAAAGCCAGTAAAAACAGGAATGATACATTAATTTTCAATGATGAATGTAGTAACTCACAGATAGAAAACATTTCACGTCACAGTGATCAGCCCACTCTCTCGCCAAGGCACAAACTCACGTTGGATTTTACCATCATGATAGCAAATGATGAGGGACATGCAGTCAGAATGCGGAGAGCTCAGTCTATTGAGTTTGCTCCCTCATCTATGTCAAAACACATACAAACATTGCTATACAGCCTGAAATATTCACCATTCCAGACACTCCTCTTTTTGTTGCCCAGAAATCTTCAGTGAAACCACACATTTACTTCATACTAGACTATACATGTTACCTGAATTATATTCTAGTACTCATAATCCATAATGAGATTCATGAACATTCTGTGCTGTTAATTTTGGGCTGAGCACCACATCTAGAGAAGCAATGAGTGACAGTAGAGGACGGAACACAGAACTGGGAGCTGGATGTCCCGGACATTAGACTCAGGTGAGTTTCAGACTGAGAGGGTATGCTTGGGAAGTTTATCTCCCAGAATCAACCTACTCCTCCTGCAAAATAAGATAAACAGATAGATGGTCCCCAATGACTGTTCTAGCTTGGGGTCTTTGCTTTCTTTCAACCTTTAATCCTTGTTTCTCTTGCCGGAATATCATCTCACAGATCAGATCCTCCTCTATAAACACCAAAATACACTCTCAGTGTACTTTGACCTCCATGTTTGGTACACATTTAGAGAAACTTGTCCAATTATTTGTTTCATTCCAGGTGGTGAAGAAACCATTAAAGATTCGTCACAAGTGTACCTAGTGCCAAGAACATTGCCCTATGTGTTCACATTTACTACTTCACTTTCTCTCCTTAATGATGCTGGGAACTAAGAACACTGATTTATGAGGAATGTGGAAAGCAGTGGTTCTTGTTGCTTCCATTCTCTCTACTTGACAAGTTTTCAAGAATTTTTAGATTGCATCACCTAAGAAAACGTGTAAGCTGTGGAATGCTTCCTGCAACAGACTCAGGGTGGACCACGTCATCTGATAAGGCATGCCCAGCAGACTTAATTCAATAGGAACAACCGAGGTGTCTGCTTTCAGTAGTTGGATTCATCTCCTCTATTTTTACCCAAAATCATTGCTTAAACATGGTCTCTATGTATCATTATTCAAGCTCAAATCATAATAAACAGAACACCACATTTTAGAAGAGCAAGTGTTTTTACCACCCACCAACTTAAATAAATAGTCCCTCCGTCAAATTACAAACTATGAAACACTTGACACATAAAAATCTATTTGTAAACTCCATACATGTTTTCCTACATCAATTATAATTTTGACAGATATTAGGCCCTCCATAATCTCCAGAGATAATTCCTAGATTAACTCTGTCTTACCAGCTCCACACTACAAACTCAGAACACGTACACCTCACTATCATTTAGTGTTTAATCATTCTTCATTTTAGTAAAATGTTTTATGTTATTTAACATCTTTTCACATCTGGCATATACAGACTGTAAGATCCTTGAGTAAAAGAATAAAATTTTGTTTCATTTTATTCTTACATAGTACATAACACCATGCCTTATTCAATAAATATTTTACTTTATTTTAAATAATATGTCCACTTTTCACCCATAAGATATTCAAACAGGTGGGGGGGAGGGAGTTTGGGATTAACATGCACACACTGCTCTATTTAAAATGGATAACCAGCAAAGACTTACTGTATAGCACAGGGAACTCTGCTCAATATTATGTAACAACCTAAATGGGAAAAGAATTTGAAAAAGAATAGACACGTGTATATGTATAACTATATCACTTTGCTGTACACCTGAAACTAACACATTGTTAATCAACTATACTCCAATATAAAATAAAAAGCTAAAAAAACCCAATACACACACACACACAGATTCAAATGTCAGTCATGGTTAGACATGATACCCCTTACCCAAATTTCAAAGTCACAGCTCAGAAAATATCTCTTACCACATCTACAAGTGGAAGACAAGAATTAAGTGACCTAAATAACCAAAAAAAAAAAAAAAAAGAAAAGTGGTTTAAATGTCTGGCTATCTAAGAAACATTGCTATAAGCATTTCTAATAAATGTTCAGATCGTTAATGTACACGAACTGCTGAGCATAATGGTATTATTACAAAGTATATGCGTTCACAAAGGATGGTGATTATAAAGGAGAGCACCGTTCTACTTCTATATTGGTCTTCAAATCAACAAATCAAGGACGTAACTGGAGAACAGACAATAAACTTTCCATCTTTTAATTTGAATTTTTAAATATAAGAACTGAACTAAAAATGTACTCAGAAAATACTATGGTGTTATTGCTGATAGTACTTGACATACACCATCTGGTCCAATTCATTTCAGTTTTCCTTGAATTCCCCTTCCTCTCTTGCTTTTTCCTTTCTTTGATATTTTAGTACGTACTGTGTGCAAAGCATTGTAATTGGTGAACGAAAGTGAGCAGGACAAAAAAGTCATGTATTACATTCTAGTGGGAAATGATGATCTTTATTTAAAGAAATCATTTTCAATTAATCAAAAATTTGTCCTCTTCCTTTCTCCTTTCTTTCCTGCTTTAATCCTTCCTTCTATCCCTTTCCCCTTTTGTTGAATTCATCTTTTCACTCTTCCCCCACCAAACCCTAATGTAGACATAAAAACAATAATAAATGCTTCACTTCCTTCAAAGGAAGGACACCTCCTTTCCCTTGGGAAGACTGAAGAAGGTGGAGACACCCGTGCCCTTGAACCTTAGGTTTTACACGATATTCTGTGGAGGCTGATGGTGATTGCTTTGCTGAGGCTACACTTTGTCTGACATTTCACCACCATTAGGCAAACATTATTCTTTTGGTCGGTATTTGTTTAGTGAGCAACATACTCAGGGGTGTATGATTTATATAAGTCACCCTCTCTTCCTGGTGGCTTAGGCTAAATTATTATCCAGGCATTCGAATTTAGACACACAAAAAAGGACAGGTTACTAAGTCCCTGATGCTATACCTCCACCAAACAAAGCCTAATTCTTTATTCGTCATGTCATGCACAAAATTCATGTTTCTAATGAAAATGTGGGCTGATCTGTTAGCTGAAATAGCTTTAGGGCTTTTTGCGTACCTTTTTTTTGTTGTTGTTTTTCTTTTTCTTTCGGTGCGCGGGCCTCTCACGGTTGTGGCCTCTCCCGTTGTGGAGCACAGGCTCCGGACGCGCAGGCTCAGCGGCCATGGCTCACGGGCCCAGCCGCTCCGCGGCATGTGAGATCCTCCCGGACCGGGGCACGAACCCGTGTCCCCTGCATCGCCAGGCGGACTCTCAACCACTGCGCCACCAGGGAAGCCCAACTTTAGGGCTTTTTGGTATTTCCAATTTTATTCTCGGAGAATGCATGTTTTTTTAAAATTTAGAGACTGGTGCAGGTAGGACTATTTAGATGTTATTGCTTAAAAAAATATATTGCTGCTTTCAATTACTTTAGATGAGGTGACCCTACTCCTAGGTGGTGCTGGATGGTCCCAATTTTCTCCTATTGCTCCAGCACAATTATCTACAGCACTCCTTTCACTCTGAAATGTGTCCTGGCATGAGAAAGTGTGTTATATGGACACTCCAACTTTAAAGGGTGGAAGAGTGAGCTCCTATCTAAAATTCCCCTGGAAGCTTTAGAAAATCCTGGCAAGGGGGAGGTCCTGAGCTGGCAGGCAATGGGTTGTGGGGATGGGGTAGGAGTTCATACCCCCAACATTGTTCCCACAACAGCAGGAATTCCCACAGAAAGTATGTCTATCGAGGCCAGCTGATTCTGAGATATATTAATACATGTTATAAAGAAGAATTCAGAGGTTAAAGCCATTTTCAAAAGCCTGAATTAAGGATTAAAAAGTTGGCTGTGAAGGCAGGGGTAAAATTCTCAGAGCTTTTGTTATTCTAATGTGTGTGAATTTCAAAGAGGAGTTTGTCCTAGGAAAACTCTTCTAGGGGTCACTTCCCAGAGTCAGGGTTCAAAGAAACATACTTTAGGGGGTGTTGCCAGGTAAAATTACAACTTCCCTATTCAGACTTAAAACTCTGGAGCCATATAATTCTCCCTGTTAAATTCAGATGCTAAGGAAAGAGAACAAAGCAACTGATCATTGGCCAGAACCACTTTGACAGGTGTCAAGAGAACTATACGACTGTGGTTTAGAAACAGAGCTCAGATTAGAGTGGAGGACCAAGTTTTAATCCAAGTAACAAGCAAGGGAAAGAGAAAAGACTTGGGGCTCTGCTCTGGAAAACAGACTGAGAGTGAATACCTAGGGACAAATATACTCGACATTTTGGATGGTACAGGAGAGATTTCCGAAGATATCCTACAATTGTGAAAAGAGGAAGTAGATGATGTCTACGGCTGAGACTGCCACGTTCCACACAGAGTAATAGTAAAGAAACAGAACCTAGAGGAGGTAAAGAATAAGATTTATTGCAAGGAATTGGTTTATGGGATGGTGGAGGCTAGCGAGGCAGGTCCATGGCATCAGAAAGAGCCGGCCGGAGATGCTGTCCACTGGTGGAGTGTTTTCTCCAACGAGGAAGCTCACAGCTCCTCCCACTGACTGAATCGGGCCCACCCATACTCTCCAGCATAATCTCCCTTACTTAAGTCACCTGATTGCAGACTTTAATCATTAAGATACCTTCACAGTAACATCTACATAGTGTTTCTCTGATGAATTGTTTCTCTGATGAATTGACCATTCTTCACTGTAAAACAGGCCCTATTTTTACGTGATATTATTTGTTTTGAAATCAGTATCACCCGATATAAGTGTAAACATTCCAGCCTTCCTTTGTTTACTATTTGCACATCACGTCTTTTTCCTTTCATTTACCATTGAACCAAGATCCTGAAATGCAGTGGGATAATGAGATCCCAAAGGGGAGGGTCCAAGGGGCAGCACGTAATCACGGATGGCATTTCGTGGCTACCGTGATGCACAGGGGGGCCAAAACAACAATCAGGATAGTCCACTCGAGCAGACCTGTGGGATTGGCTAGTAGATCACAGGGTTCCTAGAACTGAAATAGGAAACCTGCTATATTCTTACTTGATCTGATCTGTATAAATAGAAGAGTTCTAGGTCAAGTGAAGAAAGTCTAACTTGTATCACAAAAACAGTCACAGCCTCTCAGTCAGTTCCCAGACTTGAGCCAGTTTACAGACCCAGAAGCCCTTGAATGAAGGGGAAGTTGGGTTCCCTCAAGGAAGGACCCTGGTACACTGCCCAAAATCTGTACTGTTAGTATTTCTCCCTGACTTCGCCTGCAGCCTTTCACCAGGGAGACTGTGCACTGGGGAAATGGAAGTAATCTTTCAGGGACCACTGGATACTGGCTCTGAACTGACCCTAATTCCAGGAGACCTAGAAAGTCACTGTGGTCCACCAGTAGGGACTTTTTAGGGTCAGTGATCAATGGAGTTTTAGCAGAGGTCTGTCTCACAGCTGGCCCAGTGGGTCCCCAAACCTATTGTGTGGTTATTTTCCCAGGTCCAAAAGGCATTATTGGAATAGACATACTCAGGAGCTGGCAGAATCCCCACATTGGTTCTCTGACCTGTTGCCTGAGGACAATTATGGTGGGAAAAGCCATGTAGGTACCACCAGAATAGCCTCTACCTAGGAAACAAGTAGATTGTTTTCCCCTGTCCACATCCCTTAGTACAAGTCGCACAGGTTAGAACAAGAAGCAGACTTAATCCATTGGGAATATAGGTTGGAGGTGACACATGGAGGGCCCCTAGTTTCTTAAGTTTCTTGTACACATTTTTTTATTCAAAAGTTGTTACAATGACGTTTTTTGTTTGTTTTCTGTGAGATGCAAAAGATAGGATGGGGGTCAAGATTTAGCAGACTATCCAGCTCCAAATAAGATAGATAAGAAGGGGACACAGAACAAAAGATGCATAAGGGCCCCATTTTGAGAAGAGGGGCCCCGAATGTCACCTTTCAGATCCTTTAGCCAAATTGCTCTCTTTGTTAGAAATATATTGGCTGTTTTCTGTTGATTGAAAAGCAGAAACGATAAGAAACACAAAGGACCGAGAAAAAAGATCAACACTACGTATTTACACGCACTAATCCACATGGCGATAATCAGATCAGCAATTTGTGAATTTCCTACAAAGCTTAGGCAAATACGAAGAATTTAGGGTAAAACTTAGGAGAGAGAGGAAAGCAGGTTCCGAAGCACTTCACCTAATTTCATTTGCTCTGTCTCAACACATACTCAGTGGACCATTAGCTCTGCAATCAACTTACGCAAAATCTCATTTCTCCATTAGCTCCTGGGTTACTGTATCCACTACTGCAGTAGGAAAGAAATTGTCCTCTGTAATTCCATCTGGAAACCAAAAAGAACAAGTCCAAAATTTTGAAAGATTAAATATTTTAGTCTTTGCTTCATACATAAGTCTGCATGCAGCATGTGCGTGGTGCAGAAAATTCTTATTTGAGATATAAGCATATCTGATTTTACTTAAAATTCCACAAGATAACTAGGTGCAATATAGGTCTCCTTCAATTCAATGAAGGTAGGATGTGCTGTGAGCGTAAGTGAGCTTAGTGTTCTGAGAAAAGGTCTGGGCCCAGAACCTTCTATCCCATACGGCCCCCGCTCAACTGCCCTAGTGCTCAAACCCTGTGTGCTCCTACTTCTAATCTTCCGATGAAAGGGACTGAACCATAGAGTAACTCAATTAAATCTGGGTCCTTCCTGAATCATTTTCAAGGTGGGACAGAGGCCTAAAAGAACATTTTGGTAAAAGGATAGTGTGGGTATGAGGGCTTCTTTGATTTAATGTACAAAAACACAAAACCAGGATAAACATCTAGAAAGCTTTAAAATGGCAAAGGGACTTCATTCACATACAGCTAACATCTCAGAGACAGTGGCTACCTAGGTGTAAAACAGAGAAAGTAACTTTCACTAACACACTGTCCTTCTGGAACCAGCTCCTGTTCCCTGCCGTGGAGAACAGGCCAGAATTGCTTCAAAGATTAATCCAGATCCTTGTTTATTTTTTTCTTCTATGAAAAAATTATCATTTTCATTTGAGTGCAATACGGGGAATTTCCGATAACAGCTATTACATCTGAGAAGTAAAATGCCCACTCCCTTCTAAATTTGGAGAAGAAATGCTTAACTTCCACTTGCTTTAAATACTTTAGATATGAGTCAAATTTCTTTTTATCTCAGAAGTAGATGCATTTTTAATATTTTTGAGAATATAAATATCTGGTTTTAGAAAAATCTAAAAATAAAAATATATATCAAGCTTTTACATCACTTGCAGAAATGATTTCAAATATTGAAAAAGAAGTTATTTCTGGGGTTACTGAGAAAAGTTAAGAGGAAGAAAATTCTGTGATAGCTTTTAAGGACTTATAGAAGGAAAAATACTAACATTTAAAAAGCATATTCTCTAAAACTGCTGACTTCATTCTCAGATCATTTTCTATACTTCTCTACTCCTCTGGCTGTGCCAGAAACTGTACAGTGAGCTTTAGATGAACTGTGAAAATGAATCTGGGTTTTTTTTTAAGGTAACAAGTCGCTACCATAAAAGCAATGTCTACTTACCAAAAACAACAGAAAAAGAATGAAATACCTGCAAAATTGCCACATGGAAATGAGTATAACTATTATGTAAACATTTCAAGAAATGCACAGCTAACTTAAATTTCTGGGAACTTTTTTATATAATGATAAAATTATTGTTTAATTCACATATAAATGATGTAACGTGTGCTTATCTTACCCAGAACAATATGTCTACTTTTTATTTAATATGAAACACTGTTAAAAGCATCAGCTGTGCACTAGTGTTCTGTGAAGATGCATTTGATTCCTGACCTTTAATCTAGGAAAAATTTAAGGGAAGGGGTCCTGATATATGATCATGTACATAGGGACAAACAGCAGCAAAGAACAATGTATTCATTATTGGGATTTATCCTTTAATCATCCTCAAGAGATGATTAGAATCTATGAGAAGAGAAATGAATTAGATATATAATTGAAGTGAAGAAACTTCTAATTTGGATATTGGAAGCTGTCTGAAATGATCTGTGTTATTTTGTTGTTTAGATCAGTGATTCCTATACTTACAGATGAGTAAACTTTAAGACAAAAATATATTCAAGTAACTGTCATTCAGTCGCCCACCTTTTAATCTTAAATAAAGGCATAAATAGAACAATTACTGTGAAATGTCAGTATCATTTCATCTCAAGATGCATATATAAAACTTTTGAAAATCTATTTCATTCATATTGAGTGGTTTTCAAGACTAGCCTTTTTTAAAAACCTCCCCAAAGGAATTCCAATGGTTAATAAGAGTTATAGAGACAATCTAGGTATGCTTCCTTTATGATTCCGAAATTCACATTCTATGTATTCTCCATCACCCACAAGGAAACCGACTTTCTCTATGGAATCTGTTTTCTCTTTATTGTTGAAACTTTATGGGCTACAGTTTAAGATCTGAATATACACTCTTGCATTTTTCTTCCTTTTTTTCACATACAAAATCCTGCACAGCAAGCAGACTGTAATTCCTCAGGTGCTTACTGGGGTCCCATACTCTGTACCAATGCCTTCAGCATCACGCCATGGGCCTGCCGTGTCTAGCGGGCAACATTCTGGTCCACGTGCCCTCAGACGCTGGGAAAGGTAACGGGCCTGTGCACGTTCATTCCCAGCATCCATATAATTGGCTTTAGTTAAATCCTCCGTCACTGTTGCTTCAGCTTTTGGATCCAAACATCTGCTGTGTTTAGAATCGGGGATTGTAAAAATCAGTAAACATTTACCAGTCTTAGCTACAGCAATCTTGATGGTATAAATGGTATTTATTGTGGCTACTTACTCTTTGGAAATATTGTCTCTGTGTAATTTTGTATGAATGTCTAACCTTCATTGTTTTTCTGTGAAGTACTTGCCGATGCTGTCCTAGGACCACGACTCAGCTGTGTAGGGTTGCACAGTCTCTGCCTCATTCGACTCTTTTTAAAGACTCTATTGCTCATTCTTTCCTATTTGTAGCAAAGCCACATACTACTGAACCACCCAAACCGATGGGCTGCACTCATTTCTCCGCAGCGAATTTGCTCTTCCTATGAGGCTCTCCTCCAGTGCTTTGGGTGTGGGATCATGTTAATAGCCTCCACAGAGTAATCTGGTTTTTGTTTGTTTGGTTGGTTTTTGTTTTGTTGGGTTTTTTTGGCGGCTCCCTGCGGCTTGGAGGATCTTATTTCCTGGACCAGGGATTGAATCCGCCCCCTCGGCAGTGGAAATGCGGAGTCCTAACCACTGGACCGCCAGGGAAGTCCCCAACAGAGTAATGTGACTCTGACTTAATATTTTAAACTGAGCTTATAGGTAAAACGTTTGTCTCTTAGATGCCATGCTAATCTAATCCTTGCTAAAGAAAAAGCTGGAGTGTGGGATGCTAGGAAGAAACTTCGAAGGTGCGGGAGAAAAGTGCCTCGCCTCTGACCTTGGGGCCCTTCCGCTGCTGTCTCAGCTTTACTGGCCTCTGGAGCAATGCTCTGGGTGGCTTGCCTAAGATCTGGTTCACCTCCATCAAACCCCCTGCCAAGCTCTGGTGCTCAGGGGATATACTGTGTGGTCCATTCGCTGCTGTGGGTTGTTCAGCTCGGTGTTTCCCAAATGGGCGCTCCGCAACTCCTGCGACTCTAACTTCATTTGGGCCCCCGTCTCCCTGCCTCATGAATCCTGCCTGCAAAGCCATCGCAACCCCGGTTCAGTGACCTCTTCTGGCAGGATTCCCGGCTAACGGGGCAGCTGACTTCCTTGGTGCACACGCTTATTTCTGAGTCCCTTTCAGCCCACAGGAAAGAGGGCAGCTGTGCAGAGCTGTTCTCAGGAACCTTCTTCCCTGCATATGTCACCGCTGAAACTGAAGTGGTCGAGGTTTGTCTGAATGATCTCGGAGTCCTGCTTGGAAACGGGGTGGAAGGCCCACTGCCGTTACTCTCAAATTATTTCATACAGGCCCATCTCCAGAATTTAAGCACAGAGAGGGTGGATCAGGGCGGACGATGACCACCTGAATCTCTATCTCCTTCTCCTCTCCCCCATGATCCTGCTTTTTGCACAAGCCGTTTGGGAAGTGCTGGGAGGCAGGGTCTCTCCTAGAGGAAATTTCCGGCGGCCAGGCAGTGGGAATGTGCTAGTAGGCCCTGGGGTCTCCGCTACACCCTGCACAAAGGGGTGCTTCTAAAGATACCTCCTGCCAATTTGACACTGGGGTGGGGAATGAGGCCCTTGGCCCTGATCTAATCACCACCCCCCTTCTTCATCCCAGCACTCTTGCAACCCAATGGAATAGAGGTAGACATTTTCCAGATTCTAAATATTTCCTCTCATAGTTAGGGTTAAACCCCATGATGTAACAGTAATAAACAGATATAGTATCTTCTCTTCTTTATTTGAGAAAATCTATGATATGCATCTTCTTGCCTTGAACTTTGATATGATAGCCTCCCACAGCAAATTCTGGCTTTAAGCCTATTTTTCTTGCTGAAAAAATATGATTTTTGAGTTTCAGAAGCTGATCATCAATTATGATTTTTCTGTGTATATTATTTGAAACACTCCCTTCTACTCTTTCAACTCCACATGGAAAGACAGAGGCTGGAAGTAGATTAGGGAGACTATCATGAGTGTGCTGTGGAAAAATGCAAACGAGAAAAGGATATCAATATTCCAAATATAATACTCTGATATACATGAATTCAGGAATTATTAATTAAATATTTTTAGTACAATCCTCAAGTCTAGATGCTGTATAACAGCGTTAAAGAGAAAAGAGTAGGCGATTAAATAAGGAAATAGAGAGAAACCATGTTTCCCAATAGCCTCATTCCTGTCTCCTTCCCCAGTGTATATCAGATAATTTTATTAGATTTAATTTATTAAAATAGTGAACAAGTTAAAGAAAAAAGTAAAATATCGTCACTCAGAAAAACACACTAACATTACCAGAGATCTATAAGCATATCTATATATATTTATATACTATAGATATATAACCATATCTATATCAAATTGGTCACACTAATCATCCTGTTACCAACTTGCCATTGTTAATGAAAACTACCATGGGTATCTTTCTAATTCCTGACAGTTTTACTCTCAGATATAATTACATGTTAATGGCCGCATCTATTCTTTTGTATGATTGTTCTCTAAGTTATTGAGCCAACCCATATTGTTGGGTATGCAGATTTCTTCAACATTTTTGTGGGTAAACATTGCCAATAATTATAATTACTTTTTTGAGATTGCTTTTTAGAAATACTATTGTAAAAGTTCACATAGTTTTATTGAAACAGACACATTATGATTAAAAATAAAAATCAAGGGCATTCTTGAAGAAGAAAGAGTAATTCAGGCCAACATAGATTCTGAAGGGTATAAAGAAGGGAGACAGGACGATTTCACACTTGGTCTTATATCAGGGCAGAAAAAATAGTTCTTATAGACTGATTTTATTCGATCCTCTCATTTTTTTTACATGTTTCTCATTGATTGATTACTCAGCAGACACTGCTGGTTGCCTACCCAATATTCTTTCTTTCCCTCTTTATCGATAACCAAACCTTAATCTTGTTGAAGGATGTAATATTTCTAGATAAAATTCTCCTTTTATTGACTCATTTACAGCAAAGAGTGACCATGGGCTAAGGTTCTGGTCAATTGAACAGGAGCCAAAAATGCTAAGGATTTGGGGGATGTTTTTTGCTAGCCTGATGCAGACATCAACCTTCTTTGTTTCTTCCTGAATATGAACAAGATGTTGGAGATGGAATGGCATGTTGAAATCTTGAGGACAACAAACATGAGGACAAAAGCCGCACCAAAAAGATGGTGGAGAGAAAGCAGCAGGAAACTGGGATATTATTGCCATCAATTCCAGGTGAATATGTGACCAAACACGTCTGGGGAAACGGCTATTCCCCGTTCCTGGGGTATTGCTGCACCAGGATCAGACCCTAAAATATAATAGGAGCACAATAAATGTTTGGTGAGTAAGAAAATAGATAATTCAAAATTTTAATTATTTGTGGATTTGTTTTTTCTACTTTTAAGATTATTTTCGGCCTGGAACTTTTAGTAATTAATTTTAAGGAAGAATAAGCTGCATTTGAATAACCTCGAATTTTAAGCACGAGTTAGTCTGATAGTTCTAATATGGATTCCCTTTGTCTTCAAAACATGTCAGGCATCTCAAGTGCATTGAGAATGAATGGTGAGGTGTTTGGCAAAATATATTTTGATTTTAAGTAAGAATAAATAGACAATGATTTTGAACTCTTCAAAATCTCCATCCAGAATATTAATAACAATTTCTATTCCAAATTTTCTCAAAGTAGGCAACTAACTTAATAAATTAAAATAAAATCTATGCCCCTAAAAATTAAAATTATGTTAAAATATTTATATTATGCAAAAATAAAAACTTTCACATGGCTTATAAAATTACATACTATTTATAAGCACAGTTAAAGCAGGTATCCATTTCAATGAAAGATGATATAAATCACACAATCAAGAAACAATACCAAGCTTTTTTACAGGAGCTTTGTCTAAGATTTTTCAGCTTGGGCCTCAGGTGTAAGACTTCAGTATTTCTTGCAGATTTTGATTATCTTTACATTATCTCTAAAGAGTCTCATATTAGTGCAAGTTTATGTTGAACTATGCTGAACTGCGGTAATTATTTTGAACAATATTAGAATCATCATAATTATATTCTCTCAGTATGAGTAATCAGTAGGGTAGGTTCAGAACATTCTAGGCTATGCAAACTTAAAATTAATTCAGAAAATTTTCATTTGAATATTTCTGAAGAAATATTTCATTTCATCTGCTTGTATGATCTTGCGAATTCTAATCATCTCTAATTACTCTTTTTACTTTATTCTTTGCAATTGTTATGAATTGCTATCGTGAATAGGAGGAGCATCAATGAATATTTATTAAGCTCCTATTTATTCTAAGGAACGTGGCTTTATGTATCTATCACATTTACTGTCTTCCACTCAATCTCTCATTCTCCTTTAAGGTGGAGAAATCTTAGCATGATTGCTTAAATTTTAGATCACTAATGGGGCCCCATTTGCTAATGGTGGCATTAAAAGATGTGTTGATTGGAATAACTCGACTCTACCTATGGCCCAGAATTCTGTGTTCTATTGGAACAACAAGGAAGGTGATCTATGTCTCATATTTTGGGAACAAGTTCGTTTGGTACACTTTCAACTTACTAGTCTCCTCCACACACACTGATAAGATAAAGGTCACAGCTGCTTAACCCGTGGCACTTTGCTTCCTATTTCTGGTCCACTGTGTTCATCTAACCCATCAGAACACTCAGTGAGATGGATGGCTGGGCTTGGGGTGCAAGTGAGCATCTGTGGGTCTTCCAGCCCCGTTCTCTGAATGTCATCAGCTCATCTATTTCATGCAGAGAAAAATGTCCACACTCTAAGTTCAGAAGCTAGCAATATTTTTTAAATTTTTTATCTATATTAGACTCACTCACTTTTTATTTTTTGTAATATTAAACATGCCACTAAACAGCATATAAACAGGTGTGGAAAATGGTAAGAGATGTGAGCTTTGATCTTGTTATTTTAAATGCCCCTGGGCATCATCTAACAAGTAGAGACATGGCCTGGGAGCCTGGATTCTGTCATCAAGGTGTGATGTGACCTTGATCAAGTGGCCTTTATGTTCTGAAATGCCTCACCTACAGAGAAGATGGGACCAGATATTCTTTAAGACCTTAACCAGGTTAATGAGCCTGATTACAAGCATCCGGGTCTAATATTACAACTTAACACGATGATTGTATGAACTAGAATAAATAATGAATGTAGAAATTCATGGAAACAATAAAAATGTACATACCAAACAACAAAATATTAATATCTTTAAGTTAAGAATGATCTGCAATTTAATTTTTTTTTTCTAATTCAATATGCAACTCCACCTGTTAAGGGCTCACTACATCCTACAGTTGTTTTTCATTAAATTAGCATAGATGTTGAAGCACAGATCATTTTATCAGAACTAATGACTTTTCAAAAATTTACTAATAGCCAAAGATTTCAGGTAAAAATTCTCAGGCCAAACAAAAAATGATTGGTATAACTGGAAAGATAAAGTTTTATTGAAAAGTACACTATATGTTATTATTGTGAAAATAATTTTTAAAAATCATAAATACATGAACAATTGTATCAGTTCTAGTTGTAGTAGTTCAAGAACAGCTAATCAAATATCTCACCCAATTATTAACAAAACTAAATAAAATTTCCAATAGTCATAAGGCAGTTAACACAAACAGAAAGACAAATTATTATGAGGTTTAAAAGTGCAGTAAGTCAGCGATTCTTTCTGCAAAGAAAAAGAGCATGAATTTTCCTTCTATGTGTCTTTTAATTGCAGAAATTAGGGCGACATCTGTAGAGAGGTGTTCTTGAATTCATGAATGAATTCATTTATCCTCAAGTATTTATTGAAGGCCCATGACATTTCCAGGTTTGTGCATTCAACAGATGTTCATCTCCTAGCACCCACGGGTCACTGTTTTTCTTTTAGATGCATCAGTAGACAAATTAGACAATGTTTTTGTCCTCATGGACCTTGCATTCTGGGGAGAAGGCAAAGAAAATATTAGTAAATTACCTGAAACATGAGTTTTAGAGAAAACCATAAAACCAGAGCAGGCAAGTGGGATATAGCAGGGGTTGCCGTGTCGGGTAGAGAGAGTTTGTGAAAATGACTGGGCCGTCCGGGGAGCTCTAATGGATACGGTCACTTTTGAGTAAAGTCTTGAGGCAGGTGAAGGTGTTGGCTTGGCAGGTACGTGAAAGAAGAACTGTTTGTGTAGAGGAAATTGGGGGGCAGAGGCTGACGTGGGACTGTGGCTGCATGTTGGCCTATGCAGGGTAGGCCTCTAAGAATTCCGGCTTCTACAATGACACAGTGAGGAGGACATGAGGTTCTTAGACTCATAGAGTATAAAATCAAGCAGATAAAAGAAACATTAAACAACTAAAAATTTAAAGCACGATAAGTGCTCTAGAGAAATACAGGAACAATGATGACATTTAGCAATGGCCTATCACAGGCTTAGGTAAGGAAAAGCTCCCCCTATTTCAGTGAGGTTTAATCCAAGACTTACAGGATGAATAGAATTAGCAGAAGAATGAGAATGTGGGTGGAAGAAGGACCTTTGGTGGTGAGCATGCATCAACCAGCAGAGGAAACAGCAGGAGAAAGGAGCGGCTGGGAGGTCAATACACCAAAGACACTAGCATGTTCAGTGTAGGGAGGAGGAGGTTGGAGAGAAGATTTCTAAGATTCTCTTCCAAAAAATACATTGGACTGTAATATACAGTCTGGGGATGTCATTCCTAAACCCCACCTACCTTCTCCCCAAGAAAAATCTTTTCCAGCCAAACATGGTCCAAATACATTTTCCCCCTAAACTACAGACAAATGTGAAAGTAAAGACGAGGTGGCGATTTTTGTTTGTCAGTAATTCCACATATCTGGTTAGCCTGGAGAAACATTCCTGGTTGAGCCCATGCTTTTTGGTGACCAAGATTCTGCTTCTTTAGAGAAGCTGGTCTTGGGCTGTGACTCACAAACCCAGTCTTCTCACGGCTTCCATATGGTGTTTCCTTTCCCTTCCTTGGTACCTTCTAAATACTTATTTCATAATGCATTTTATCTATTGGTTCATTCATTTTCTCTTGACTTTTTAATTGTGATAAGTGTAGAAAATTTGAGAACTAAAGAAAAATAGGATTAGAAAATGAAATATGAAAGAGAAATAAGGAACCTATTTGTAACATATTACAAAGTGTTATAGCCTTAATGTGTAAAGTACACAAATTGATAAAAAGAACACCTTAACAGAATTGGTTAAACAATTCAATAAGAAATTCAAAAAAGAAAAATAAATAAATGCACCCACACAAGAATATTTTTTATTAGTAAGGCAAAAAAATATCATTTCCTTTATAGAAGATAGAAACTTTTTGAAAAGAATAACAAAACTAAGGATTGTTATTTTTGATAAAGTATTAATGGGCATACAAATAGATACAAATGCTATGTAAAACAATTTGGTAAGATAAGTTGAAAATTCAGTGAGATAAATTGAATCAGAAATGTCACTTTAGGAAATTTTTTCCCAAAGGATTTATCAAACATTTGCACAAAGTTGCAAATGCAAGATCTTTATTTTAGTGTTTTCACAATAGACGAGAATCAGAAATGTCCTAAATATCCAAAAAAAGTAAGGTCTTCATTGATTAAAACAATGCAAATTCCAAGATGGAATGTTTAAAAGACATTTAAAGATATTAAAGGTATCGTCTCAAAAGGTAGTTAAAGATGTTGCAAACTGCTTATCATATTGTGAGAAATAAAGCTAAATAATAGTATTTAAAAATTGTCGTTTCAATATATGCTTTCATATATATTATATCATTTATTATATGTTAATTTGTATATTAAATAGTATTCTTAAGTAAAATAATAAGGATTTTATTTATATATATTTACTTATATTATTATGAACTTACAGTGCTATACTAAGCATATTTCTGAAATACATCAGAAATATTTCTTCCAGTTTGTCATTTATTTTTTGATGTTCTATACAATTTATTGTGCGTGATTTCTTTTGTTGTTGTTTTTTAAGGAGTGCCTTAGAAATTTCGTCTCCATGTCTTGATATTATATAATCACCTTTATTAAATAATAAGAACTGAATGCAGTAATTTAATTTGTATAAATCATAGTCCTTGATTTTTTTTTCAGATGGTTAACGTGTTGCCCTGTAGCTGTTAAATAATCTGCTCCTTTCCACAGTAATTGGAAATGTCACTTTTATCACACACTGCCTTGCAAATTCTTGTGTCTGTTCTCTCCCCATTCAGTTTTGTAAACTTGTTTCTAATGGTTGCTAAAACAGTTTAATACATGTTACAAGGGCTAGGAAGATCCCCTATTTTCTACCAAATTTTTTTTTCTTATGTGGCATTCATTCTCTCCGCTGTGCTTCAGAATAATTTTTTTTAATATGAGAAACATTGTGGGGAGTGATGTCAACAAAATGTCAGAGTAGGTAGCTCCACGCACCTGCCCCTCAAAGGAAACATTGAAAAACGAGCAGAAACTGTCGGAACCAAGATTGTCAGGACACTGGAAAATGGTCAAGGGTTTACAGTAATCAAACAAAAGCTCAAGGAAAGTCAAATTTCAATCGGTAGGAAAGCATTTTGGTGTTTTTATGGTGCTAGCCCTACTTCCCCCTGAAGACAGCCATTCAAGGCTTCCGTGTGGGACCCTGGTCCTGTCTCTAGAGAGAGCAGAGCAGACTTATTTGCAAGTCGTTGTGTTTCTGTTCTAACTTGTCTGGGCTACAGAACGACTGAAGAAAGGTGCTGTCTCTGTTTCTTCTAACTCGGACCTCACCCAGGCCAGAAAGTTGTGGGTGCTGCTGGAAAACATTGTTAAGGTGCCCAGAGGAAACCCTTGCACATATGGTCAAACAATTTCAAAAAAGTGCCAAGACCATTTGATGTAGAAAAGGGCAGTCTTTTCAACAAATGTTGGTGGGGAAATTGCAAAATAATGAAGTTGGACCCTTTATTGACACCATGTACAAAAAGTAACACAAAATAGACCAAACAGCTAAAGGTAAGAGTGAAAGCTATAAGAGTCCTGGAAGAAAACATAAGGGCAAATCTTCATGACTTTGGATTTGGCAGGGGAATCTTACATATGACACCAGAAGCTTGTATAACAACAACAAATATATAAGTTGGACTTGATCTGTCAGCTTGCACGGCTATGTTGCCACTTTGAGAACATTTGTCTCCGGAGAGTGTCCTGGACCGTGGCAGATGTTATGAGAGGAAGAAATAAGCAAGTAATAGGTTACGCCATTGAGATTTTGGGTTTTTTGTTAACATACGTACTCTGGTCATCCTACCTAATGCACTACTCCAAATTCATAGAGAGGTTGACTTATATTTATACAAAATAATTTAAAATTCTGCCATTTACATTTAGGTTTTTTATATATCGAAATTGAATTTTTAAATTAATTTTCCCAAATCAAAAACCTATTGTCTCTGCTTCCTTTATTCAATGGTCCTCATTCTACAGCAGTCTGTATTTTTTCATAAGGCTTTTCAAATGTGAAAATCCAGGCATTTTGTGTAGCATATGCAGTTGAGGCAGAGTAATCCAATTAACACCAAAACAGGAGGCTACGAAGTTAGCTGGAAGCCTGGGTGGTGGTGGCAGACAGATGATTCCCGTGTTAATGATGCCGTTGGCCAGGTGTAAAGGTTGCTGAAGAGAAATTTCTCGCCTGGTTCTCACCACATTTTGTGCTTGGCTGTTGGTGACACTTTCCTATATTCTGATGATGGCTTCTTCACACAAATAGCTTTTTTCTCTGCAGCTGACGTGTTCCAGAACCCTCTGTCAGCCTCTGTTGACACCCACATCCCTTACGTGGTCTATAGGATGTGAAATGCCACTGTGACCTGTGGTTACATAACTTTAGCCTTTTTCAGACCCCCCCCATCTCCCTCCCACCTCATCCCACTGACTTGAAGCACTTCTGGGTGCACATACTTGTCATTGCCTAGTTCCCAACCATCAGGACAACTGGGAGAAGGGCTCTGGGGTGATGGGTCCCCCTGAGACTGACGATTGCCACAGGTGACCAGGTGACCACTGACTAGCTTACGCATGACCCCTCCAAGGTGACAGAAAATCAGAAGAGCAGGGTGGTCGGGATAGAATGAAGGACCCTAGAGACCAATGTCACTGTATTAACTCATTTTACAAAATTAACATTATAATGATTTTATGATATTAATAAGATTTCATATTATTGAAAAATGCAACGAATAACTTTGTTATGGTATCCAGAGATAATATAGAATAATAATGAAGTCAAACAGGGCATATTCTCACTTCAATATTATTCTAGTTGTAATGATTTACAGAAGTCATTATTTTGAGTAAAACTGCTTATTAAGTGGTACATTTTTAGTTCCAAATAGACCGGCTTGTATCTATATGTTTAACTAGCTTCATGGCCCCAGGGCTTGCGCTGTGTCAGGGCTTCTGCATAAAACAGTTTGTCTGACTAATTAAGATGTGATTTCAAACCCTATTTGTTATTACTTCTATTATCTTCTTGTAGGGCCCTAGAATAACATGTTTATGGCTTCTTCAAACTCATTTAATTTAATATTTGCTTAGTAACCCAAATGTCCCCATTTAACAGCAGCTTCCCTTGGAATACAGATTTTTTTTTCCACAAGGCCAGCTAGGTTTTAACTAATTGTCACTGCGATATTCTGCTCTGGGTACATGAGCCTTTCTGATGGTGAAATAGGAATTGTTTAACGCAAGCGGTTATTAATTTGTTCTCAGTACAAAGGATGCAATTATTCATCTAAAAATAAAGCTCTTAGGGTTGGGAGAAAAGCAATGAATGGAACAAGTCCTCATAATTTCATATTCTTCATTTTGATTTTCCTAGCAGATCTTCTGAGTGACAGTTAGAGGCCAGAACTGAAATTATTAGCCAGCATGACCAAGCAATTCAAAGGACCATAATAACTTCTACAAAAATTATGAAATGATGACAGTGTTTCCGTAGTAATTGTCCTTTCCAGCTCAGGAGGTGCTGCACAGCAGGGCTTCTCAGGGTTGGCTGCACCCCCAACCCGGGGGTCTTGTTACAGGTGGATCCAAACGTGGGGTCAGCAGAGGAGCTGAGTGTCCACATTTCTAAGTCAGCCCAGGGTTGCCGAAGCTGCATCCTGAGCTCTGCACTTTGAGTGACAAGGAGGCAGGATTATCCTCCAGGTTTTACTCACAGGACTTGAAGGTAATTTAGACTGAAGACTTTAAGGTTTTCCAAGTTATCTCCTTACATAAGAAACCGTTTAAAACATTTAACTGCTGGCTCGCTAATTAAACAGAAGGAACCAGAGACATCATGAAGCCTCGAAGAACACAAAGCAAACACATACATTTTTCTGAAATACACTGAAAACACTCCCTGAAACTCAATCACCTCCCAGTACTTGGCTTGATCTCACCTCATGGATCACTCCTTCCATGGCCGGTGTGTTGCTTTACTGATCAGACAAGGAGCATGTTTATGAAGGGCTGTTTTTAAATGATATGTTTCATGTCTGTGACAATGCTTTACACTGAGGCACCGAATGCCTCATCCTGAAATTCTATCCAAAGGTTTTCTAGAGAATATTTCCCAGCTTGTGTTACAGACTACTGAACTTTTTATACCTGACCCTGGAATTAGAGAGACAGCATGGGGACGGTGCATTGTCCACTGATGCAAAAACAAGATTCACCATGATTCAGGGCACCTGGGGAGGGTAGTAATCCAGAGGCCAACTCCTTGCTCCTACACTGCCTGTTTTCACTGGGCTGGAGAAACACACTCCACTCTGCCGCCTGGTCTCATATTGGCACAGGATGGCAGAAGGTGTGGCACAGGTCGAAATGGCCATGTGTGCTTCCCTTTCTCATCCTCTGTGCTCTGTCTCTCTGCATCTGACACATAACCCAGGCCTGGTCACTCTGGGAACACGGACATGTCCACCCTCAACTTTCCTCTTCCTGTGTCTTCCCACAAGTAAGTCTCAATTTTCCCAAGAGCTCAGCAATGATTCATTGAACACTTGTATATTCCAGGCGTTTTGCTGATCACAGTGGATGTAATATGAGCAAAGTCTGTAGAGCTACATGTTTGCGTAGGAAGCAGGGATCAACGTAATCATCACAGCCACGCACGACTGCAAACAGTCCTCGGTGCACTGGACTTAAATTGCAGGGTGACGGGCCAGTGTGTAAAAGGCAGCCCAACTTCAGTTATGCATATACATATATTACAATAAAATTAAAATAAAAAATAAATGGAATTGTACAAGAAAAACAAACAAAAAGACAACCCAACTAGAGAGTCAGAAAAGATTTCCCCCAGGGAGTGACATTTTAGATGATATTCAAAGGATGAAGAGAAGTAATTAGTTGAATGCCTTTGAGATAAGGGAAGGTGCAGTGCCCTGGAGGAGGAGGAAGCTGGGGTCTTGTGGACTTGATAAAGGGACAGAGATTTCCAGGTTGTCAGAGTTTCTACGCCTCCTGTAAGGGGAAGCCCTGAAGGGTAAGGCTGGCCACAGGGCTGTACAAAGCCGCAGCCAGCCAGGAGGGTGTGGGTCTTCTGTGCAAGAGCAAAGGGCACTGATGAGTGGTGTCAGCCGTGGAGGGGCCCCGGGGACTTTGATTACCTTTCTGTTGCAGGATATTGAACCGTCTGTGAAGGTAACTGTGCCTTTGCCTTGGCGAGTGCACACTAACAAGAGCAGGGATCCTTTTGTGCAGTGATTCTAACTGTGGGGATTTTAGGTCTCAGGTACAAAGGGAACAGCTTTGAAGAGCGGCATGTTTTGGTCACAGGTGCCAAGAAATGTCTTGTTTGGGGAACTTCAAGCAGATTGGAGATCAGAACAGAAAGAGAAGCGGTGGGGCACACGGTGGGGCTGCGTGCTGAGAAATAAAACTCTCAGTGGTGAGATGATTCTGCAAAATGAATGTGGAGAGAAAGCAGGGCGATGACGTCCTCTGTCTCTGACTGCGTTATCTGGTGTAGGATGTGGCATTTAACATCCTTTGGCCTTTCTATACCCCACGTGGCAGCATTTGCTACCTACAACGTGCAGGGAAGTGAAACTGTGTCCTCAGGCATGTTCGTTGTCTGTGTTTTCTTGCATTTAGAAAGTCATGAAAACCTAACTATAGATATCTATCCCCAATTTTTCTTACTGGCTCAGTAAGTGGTTAAAGAATTTTAGATGTCACATTTTAATAATTCCAATGTGTAAATCAGACCCTAGGTCACACAGGTTACCCAAACATAGACGGGTGACCATATAACTGTGTTAATAGAATTTTTTCAGTGATTTGAGATATATCTGCAGCTGGAAAAAACATGGATAAGAATGATCTCTGTAAGGTGGGATCTTAACAAACGGCACCGCGAAACAGAGGAAAGCTTCAAGTGAGCTTCATTAGGGAGCGCTCCCGGGCGAGGTTCACTGGTCCGAGAGAAAGGGGCCAGAGAAGTCGCACCCGGGCGAGGGTTGGGCAAGACTTTATAGGGGAAGGGAAAGGGGTGTGGTGAATCTGGGAGGGCGCAGGGTATTCCTTATTTGGTGGTCTTTTCGGGTATCCTGGGGGACCGTTAGTCCCGCCCCTCGAAAGGCGGGGCTGGGTTCAAAGTCCCCAGGTCAGTTCCTGGAACTGGGTGGTCCGGAGAATTTCGGTCTGATGCAACCTGTGAATCTGATTGTGTTCCCCTGCCTCGGGCCAGTTGGCCTTACAATCTCATGACAGCCGCTTGGATGTGGCTATCTTTTGACAGCCACTATTATTTTGAACAATCCCTTTTTATCTATTTTTTAATTACGTAAACATTACAGCTCTAGTTACCAAATTTCTCAGGAAGATCGTCAGTGAGGTAATGTTTAGTGTAAGTGTTCTTTTGGGTTATATAAAAGGTTTGTTCCAAAAAAAAATTAGTTCCATATACGTGTTAAGGAATGATAGCAAATACCTAGTTACAGGATGATGATTACCTTGATTTCAAGCGAGGCAGTGAAAGGGTGTGTGTGCTTCATGCTGCAAAGAAAGCATTGATAGAATAAATGTGTTCATGCCTGGAACTGGGACAGCAAAGAAAGAAAGTGAAGTCATGAGTTACTTCATTGTTTAAGCCTGAGTAACTAGGACTATGATGATAGATATGAGGGCGATTTGGTGAAAAGCTCGGTTGGGAGATATAAAGATGAGATTAATATTAGATAGACTGAATTTTCTTGATTTGGGAAGGGAATCATTTATCAATGCCAAAACCTTGTGGATTGTTATTTGAGAAAATCAAACCAATGTGTACCACTCCCTCCTTCTCTTTCTCTCTCTGTCAATAAATATAGCAAGAAAGAGACCCAATTCTATGCAAAATAATTTCGGTGCTTGAATGGTGTCTAATAAATAAATCATTCAGTTGTTCCGAATGCACTGTGGACAGACGTGTGAGATAAGGGTCCTAATATATATAAAATCTACTTTTAAGGAGAGACCAGACACTTTCACCCTGAGATCTCTCCTGCTTCCATCTTTCACTGAGACAATCTAGGATATCAAGTCCTCAGTGTTCCTCACCCAACATCTCGAGGGAGGAATAGCTGGGTGCATGGTTGAATCTGTTGTCCTGGGAATAAAGTCAAAGGCTGCAATGTGAAACATCTTCAGGAAAAGTGCTGCATGAGGAATTACCCACAAACCCACAGCCTGCAGTTAATGGAACACTGCACGCCCAGTGTAATTACAAGCTTGACTCGAGAGCTCAGTATTATAAGGAAGTGAAATCCCTTAATTATCTAGGATTAAAGAGGAGACAAAGTCTAAAGACATAAGGACAGACAGAAAAAGATGAACTATACTCAGAAAAGTTTTTCAATGACTAGCTTTAGGTTGTAAATATCTTTCTCAAGATTTTAAGGTTGTTTGGTCACATATCTCACACATTACCATACAGAACACTAGTTAGAGTCACTATGCTAGTTCTTTAATATTTCACACCTGGTATCATATGCTATCAGGGTATAGGCAAAGAATAAGCCATCTCCAACAGAGTTTACGAAGCTAAGTTAGGATAAGGATGAACATCTATCTGCAAATTTTATATAGAATATGTAAATGCAATGCAATAAAAAATTTCATATCATAGTGTTTCGTGTTTTCACGTCATTTCAGATGTGTGACAGTTTGTGGACCCGAGGTGCCTAAAATCCAGAGATTTTTGTTAGTGATATATTACCTAATGCCATTTCATAAAGCTGAACTCAATCGCCACATACTGAGAGAACAAAAGTATCATCCCATTAATGTTACAATACGTGAGAAAGATTTATTTGTAAGCCATCAATGTTAGAACGTGAGACATTAATATTTAACACCATGACTAAATAGTAATTAAATACTGATGTTTCTATTTATTATGGTCTTCCCATATTGTAGCAATTTCCCAATTGGTTTCAAACAAGAATGCAGAATTGGATGTTTGTAACTAAAGAGGGCTGGGGTCTCTCTATAAGCTCCTATTTGGGGACTTTCTTTTCTGGAGGAGTAGAGAATACTTGATCAAGGAACACCAGTGGATGAGGAACTCCTGTGAGATCCTTTGTGGGAAGGCGAAGGAGACCCCAGCCCCAGGGTGCACAGGGCCAAGGGGAAGACCCTTCTCTCCAGCACCAGCAGTCTTAGGGTTAAACTGGTCTCTTGACTTGGAGGTTTATTTTCACAGAGGGAGGTAGCATGTGGGGCAGAGCTGAGGCACCATGACAGCATCAAACTTTCAGGAATTCCTGATAGATATGCTGAACGGAATCTGAGCTCTTAGAATCATACAGCTGGAATGTAGGAACACTGGACATTTGTGTCAATGAAATTTAATCTCACTCAAATGAAGCTGAACCTCCCAGCATTTCATTTATAAAACGTATACACGGATAGTAGGACCTGAATGCATTTTTTAAAAGTCTGACATGCTCTCCCATTAAAAGAAATGCATTTAATATTTTAAGCATTTTCAAGATGGATGTGAATTATTTGGGTAAACACAAAGCCCTAAAGGGGTATGAGATGACCTCCTTCTAGGATAGAATAAAAATAATTCTTATTATTATTATCATGATTGTGACATCTGTCTATATCTATAAAAGTGTTTGGGATCTGATTGGGATTGTACGGAATCTACAGACAAGTTGGGAATCCCGCCACATTCTGGAATCTCACCTCCACCCCCTAGCGATCCTCTCGACCCTGGCCCTGATGGAGTGCAGACTTCTGCCTAGAGATGAAGCCTGCTCTGCAGTCTGGTCCTTGAGCAGAGTGGAGACCAGAAGTGGTCAGACTAAGACAAGGAGTCTCAGAAGGCTTCTCGAGGGGCATGAGAGGCTTTGGTTCAGGACCCTCCAAGGGCCCACGGGCACCGTGATCCACTGGCATAAGCTATCCTCTCATCTGAGTGCAGCCAGCCCAGCCCAGCCCTGCTTCGCCCCAGCCTGATCCTACCCTCGCCCTGCTCAAATGAATTGAGAGGACTCATGCCAGGGCCTGGGTTCCCACCCCACCTACCTGGGAAGTGGCTCACACAGGGCCCTGTGGAGGAGAATTCCAGAGCCCTGGCTCCAAGGGAAAGTCCTTCCCTACCCCAGAAGCCCAGGAACCAGAGCGGGCATTTCCAAGCCCCTGACCCTGGAAGAGTCCTGATGCCTCCAGCACGGCCCTCCAGGCACCAGAAGCTTCAAAGATGCTGAGCCATGGGTCCCTAAAGACCTGGACTCTACTTTCTTGATGGTAGTTACTGGTTGTGTTCCAAGTTTTAAAAATGAACTCTGATGACTTCAGAGAGCCTAGAGCAATGAAAATGGCAATGTTAGTTAAACTTGCTGGTTGACCAGCTGTTCACATGCGTTATCTCCTCTGAATGCAAAGAAGACCCCTGAGGGTAAGTACGTTTACTGCTTCTTTTTTATATACAAAAAGTGGGGTTTAAAGAAGTTAAGTAACATTTCAAATAGATAGATCTAAGCTCTAAAACAAGTCCTCCTTCAATATCCTAAGTTCTCAGCCAGCACATAACACTGTCTACTTCAGGAAAGTACCTCAACATTGCTTCCAGTTTCATCCTATGACAAAAATTATATTTCTCACAAAACCTATAAATTTTTTTCAAACACTATGATGGCAAAGAATTTTCAATAAATGTCTATGCCTTTCTCATCTCTCCTATCCTCAACAGCAAGGCTTCTCTCTTCTTTCATCTTCACTCTTCTTTACTCACCTTCAAAGTGGACTTAATAACGTTAAGGATATTTAGAATCATTTCTTTTGTAATGGAAAAAATGCAATCTCAGAAGCAACAGGTGTCATAGGGTAAAAATAGCTCATTGTACATTACACACTCGCTATTCATCAAACCCAATCTGCCCAAGTCTGAAAGAAGAAAAAGGTAAACACAGCCTCTAAAATTATTCTTGTATCTTATCCTTGAGTCTCACATATTAATTAATAAGGAGAAAATGGAGTGCTCTGTATTTGATAACATGGAGTTTCATAGACCTCCATATTCAGACCTTATTTGCATCTTAATTCATAGAAACCAAATATTTACAAAAATACATTTATTTGAGACAATCAAACGTTTGAATTTGCACAAGTTATTAAATGACTTTCAGGATTCTTTTCAAAATTCTCTTAGGCATGACAATCATATGGTTGTTATACTAACCGGACATACATACGTATCTTTTCCAATTAGAAATGCAAAGTAAAGTATTTGTGGGTTAAATGATATGTCTAATACTTGTTTTAAATACTCCAGCAATAGAGAAAAAAGGACAGAGAGAAGGGAAGAGGGGATAGAAGGAAGGAAAGAGAAGTGTGAGGTGCAACCTATCAAAAAAGACTGGGAAGTGTTGATAGACTGGTGCCGAGTGACACACACGAGAGTTCATTATACTCTTCCTGCTACTCCTGTGTATGCTTGATATGATAAAAAGTTAAAAATCAAATACTTTATAGTGGAAAATAAGATCCAATCGTTTGCTTTCAGAATCTTTACAAGCAAGTACACATCTTAATTTTTATCCTACCTCCCTTTGTGAGGACAGCGCTGTCATAAAATAGAGCCCATACAGACTAACAAGTAGTAAACGTCTCAAAGAATGTGCAAGCCAGTCTAGCCTGTAATAGCACAGGTCGGCTCACTTTAGTGCCAAGGCTAATCACGGCTTATGGGTGGTAATGAGAAGGGAGAAGTCAATTTCATGACATACAAAAGGCTGCCCTCAGACATGTGTGGCTTCTGTACCTAACTAAGAGCTCCTTTGTGAGGGCAGGAAGCGGGGGAAGAGGCCGATGAGAGTCACAGCCAATACACTAGGAATTCGGCAAAGTCACGTGTGGTGAGAGAGCTCGATGCCTTGTCGGCTGGATCTACAGAAAGGAAGGCAGAGGAGGGAGGAAGAGAGAGACAGAGAGAGAGAGAGAGAGAGAGAGGAGAGATGGTCTGGCATTGCTTTATCCCATGCAGCAGAAAGCGATTTTTCCAGGTCTGGCCGTGGTCTCTCCAATGATGCAGACATCCTTAAATGCTGAAAGAGGTGGCAGTAAACATCTG
Organism: Aethalodelphis obliquidens; assembly: GCF_003676395.1. Lineage (NCBI taxonomy): Eukaryota > Metazoa > Chordata > Mammalia > Artiodactyla > Delphinidae > Aethalodelphis > Aethalodelphis obliquidens. Next base: position 692,116 of record NW_020838009.1, read on the forward strand.
TTGAGTTCAGTTAAAAAAAAAAAAAAGTGCTCATTATCGGTCCACAAGGTGAATATAATCAATGCAAAATAAGATTCAGGAGGTTCTGAGTTCCACATTTACCTTGAAATGATCTAGATTTAAAGCAGAGTTGAATATTTCATAATTAGTTGATAAAATTCCCGAGAACAGAATGATGATAACCTGAAACTAAATTTATCTACTTAAGACTCTGAAACTGCCTTGTCTGTCTGTCTGACTGGAAGAGAAGTAGATGCCAAAAAGGAAGCTGTAAATCAAGAAGGCCATGAAGCATTCTGATTAGAGAAGGCAGTTCTGTTTCTAGCCTAGCTCCCCCAGCGACTTAGTCAGTGTTGTCTGAGGACTACGTGTGGTAAGAAGTGCATCAGCGAGAGAAGCGGGTAAGCTGTGTTACAGCCCACACGCTTTCCCGAAGTCATGAAACACGGTTCACATCATTGCAGAGGAGCCTGTCCTTGGGATTTCAAATGACACGGTGACACTGCCCTAAAGTACGAAGCCTCTTGTCGCGTCCTGGGCTGGTAGGGTAGGCGTGCAGGCACTAGGATGCAAGCGGACTTCTTGTTCTGTAAAAACATCCTATGGGATGCGAGATGCCCTGAGTGGTGTGTACATATCCATTCTCCTTACAATATCAATGTGGTCTTGCTTCATCCTCTGACCTAGATACTGTTCCACAATATGCCTACATGTCCTAATTTCCTTTCTTTGTTTTTTCTACTTTCTTAAGTTTATCTTTTGAATTTTTAAAATAAACTTTTCTTTGAGAGTAGGTATAGATTTACAGAAAAGTTGAGATATTACAGAGAATTGCTAAACCCCACACCCAGTTTCCCTTATTACTAACATCTGATATTAGTATGATACATTTGTCACAATTCATGAACCAATATTAATCCATTGTTACTCATGTCCATATTTCAGATTTCCTTACTGTCACTTTTGAAAATTAATTGCATCACAGAAGCAACTTACTTGTACATTATCTTAAAGTCTGTTAACACTTGAAGTGTATCATCACATTTAATAATAGGAAATAAGGCGGGATAAATATTATTAATCCCATATTTTTTAAATGAAGAAACTGGGGTTCAGAAATGACGTGACATACAGAGTTAAATAATGAGAAAGAGAACAATAAGAATAAAATTAAGAATGTCTAACTCTTTCTAGTCTACCTTGATGAGAGTCATTCCTCACTTACAAAGAAAATGTGATTTAATTGGAAGCATGGTATATTTACATGTTACATATTACCTGTCATTCTTGACAGAAAAGACCCATCCATCGATAGCCACAAAACTTTTTTTTTAACATTGTGGGAATTAAATCAATAGAGAGCAGAGAAAGAAGTCTACGCTATAAGAGGTCAGAGACACAGGAAATATCACACTAAAACAAATTCCTTCCTTGTTTCTAGTTACCTGCTCATTTATTCCTGAACTACTTATTGATTTTTGTATATATCGTGCTTATATTAAATTATGCCCATAATTATGTACTCCGTACAAACAACAAAGAAGTGTTCATTTTCCCAGATTAAAGAATTCAGTGTAAGCCTGAAAAGAAAAACGTTTCAACCACCTCAGAGAACGTGATCATAATTATTTAATGGTTTGTGGATGTCTGTCCTCTCTTATTATCTCTCTCCTTCTCTGCCTCTTCTTTCTGAATCCAGGTGTGGATAAGTATAGAAATTAATATTAACCTGAATCTGATTATTTAGCTCTTCAGCATTTCATTGGATTATGTTGACTTGGAAATTTGATTGCTCTGCAGATGTGAGCTGCACTGATTGCATTAAAATAAGTAAAGGAAATGAGGAAATATCACCAGACAACATGGGAAAAGACGCATGGTTCCCCACGTCCTCCAGGGAAAGAGGTGGGATGGTAAGTAACACGCCGTCCTTCCAAGTGACTTTTTGCTCTGAAGAGTTTCTCCCTTATTAAGACAAGGTAACCCATTACTCTCCACCAAGGTTGTGAATTTTCACATGGAGTGAAATCTTCTAAAACATATCCCGTGGTCTCATTAAAAATTAGGTCTTGGCTTTCCTGCTGGAGAAAACTATAATTTCAGGGCTACTGGGGAGCGGGTGCATTAGTAAGGAAGCAGGCACAGGGGTCCAAGCCACAGGGCCCGACGGAGAGGCAGACTTAGAGACTCGAAGGAGTAACCATGGAGACAAGGAAGCAGCCCTGGAAGTGAGACTCCCATCCCATCCCAGAGCAGGTCCCACCGAGAGGGAGGGGCAAGCCAAGTGCTGTGGCTTCAGGGTTATGTGGCATCAGGTGTCTGACCTGGTCTGCAAGTAACTCCCTTCCAAGACCTGCGGATGGAAGGCTGAGGTAGCACACTTGCCCTGCTGGTGGCATTGACTCAGAAACTGGGAAGAACCAGAATTTGCACAAATGGTCTGGCTTGAGGCTGCAAAGGTAGAAGGTTGAAGACCAGCTGTAGCAGCATGAAACCTTATAATCCACCAGGGGAATGTCTTTAATATCTGGAAACTGATGGGGAAAAACACTTTGCCAGATAAAATATACAGTATCTGGTTAAATTCTCATTTCAGATAAACACTGAATAGAGTTGTTTGTTTGTTTGTTTAGTGTAAATATATCCCAGGTGTGCCCTTCTAGTTTTATTTGATAAATGTGACAGTCCTAGATTAATACCACCTATGGTTTCCAAGGTTCATTGGTAGGAATTCCTACAAAAATTTAGACACAAGAATTTCCTGGGAGCTCTCACAAAGCCCCCATCTGCACAGAAGTAGCCTGAGAAATATTTCCAAACAGAGAGAATATTGTCCATGCTGACCACTGTCAATCATGTCTTCTGCCTCTGAGAGCCATGTTTAAAGTGTAAGTGCTATTAACAGCCCAATTCTGATGTCCACTCTGTCTCATGTTTCTTACTCAGAACGCTTTATTTTTGCTACTTATAAAGTATTTTTTGGATGTGGGGTAACATTAGAGCCACTGGCACTTGTATTTGATGGTAATCCATGTAATATACTTCCATAGATTTATTTTGGAAATGCTTAGGTATGTTTCAAAGCCATATTTATAGTTTTTTACAATATATTCATCACAATTTAGATTAGGAGAAAAACCCATAAGCTTCTCTGAATAATTCAGAGAGCAGTCATTTGATGCTCATTTATTAAATATGGAGGACGTGGCATTTATGTGGTGCTTTTAGAGCTTCTGTGTACATAAATGACAATTGTCAGTGTATTCTAAAATAAAATGCACAATCTTCCATTGACATTACATTTTCATGGACAGTCCGCACGTCGTTCTTCCTGAGGTTATAAATTACAGTATCTCCCTCCTGAAACATGACAGTCAATTAGCCACTATCTAACTTCCAAACAGCCAACTCACTCCCGAGGGGGGTTTCTAGATTAATTCAGCCATTCAGCCCATAAGCAAATTGATAAAGATTTTTTTTTCTCCATTGTAACGGAATTTATTAATATTTTAACTTTGTTTTTCATTGAGTATACATTTACCTGCACTGAGAACTCATAATATCTGTACTGCCCAAGCTGTATCCACTGGCTACATGTAGCCGTGAGTACTTGAAATAGGTCTGGTCTGAACTGAGAGGTATGTAAGTACAAATCACACCAGAATTAAGAGATTTATCATGAAAAAACTGTGTATAATATTTTATACATTGATTACATGTTGGAATGATAAAACTTTTGAAGGAGTGCATTAAATAAAATATATTAGTAAAATTTCACCTGTTTCTTTTTACTTCTTGATGTAGCTACTAGAAAATCTTCTATTGATAAATGCAGCCCACATGATATTTCTGTTGGGCAATGCTGCTTCAGACAGCAAGCTTCGTGGGCGTGGGCACTGAGCTGCCTCTTAAGACGGTTTATATTCTTACGACAGCTCTTTGAATAGTAAGCATTTTCATCATCTCTTCTTCCTCACTTGTGCTGACTGTGACATTCACTGAAACCGGGCTTCTGTTTTTACCCTCAGTAGTGCATCTTTTCAAAAAAATATTCATAATCATTATTCATATTGGTTTGACAATATACAACCTTCAGTCTTCACTTAACAGACCTTTATACTTGACTGAGCATTGCTGTCAACACTCTTCGCAAAGCTCTATTTCTCTGGGTTCTGTGCCACTACTCTGTTGATTGTCTATTTATTTCTCTAACGTCCTTTACTCCATCCTCACTGTGGATTCCATCATTGTCCCTGCCCTGAAGGGTGTTGATTGTTTTTTCTCTAGATAAATTTTCTCCCGTTGTGATCCCATTCGATCTGATGGTTGTAACTACCACCTATAGACTGATCTGTTTTTCTTCAAACAGAAAGTTGAGAGTTAATTCACCCTGTGTGTGGGCACAAAGGCCAGATTCAGCCTGGGAGAAGGCTCTCAGGTGACCAAGGCAGACACCAGCAGTTGGAGTTTAGCTTTCTGAAGAGATAAAGCCTGTGATATACGGTCAGGGAATCAACAGCCTCTTCGACACGGCTCACAATCACAAGGATCTATTTTTTGTGTCTGCAGATCTGTGAGTCAACTGATGTCTGGCTGAGGTACGCTGGGCTCAGCTGAAAGTCACAGGCAGCTTGTCTGCTGTCCTTGGCTCCAAGCTGTGGGTTTGATTCCAACCTCTTGTTTTCCGGGAAGGTTCCAGGTGGATGGGGTTGTGACTACAAGGAAGCATTTTCGAGCAGGTCACCAGAGAACACACTCTAAACAGCACACGCCACCGACAGGGCAGCTCCCACATCACATCAAAACTCAGCATCTATGAGGAGGTGGCAAGTTACCCTCCGCCCACAGCGGGAATGTACCCTATGGAAATCAAGTGTTTGATGATTTTAAACCTGTCCTCAAGTGTTTCCTTATTTTCAAGTATTACTGTCATTATTATGTTACTCAGGATGGGCTACAGTGTAAGAAATGACCTCAAGGGGCTTCCTTGGTGGCGCAGTGGTTGAGAGTCCGCCTGCCGATGCAGGGGCACGGGTTCTTGCCCCGGTCCGGGAAGATCCCACGTGCCGCAGAGCGGCTGGGCCCGTGAGCCATGGCTGCTGAGCCTGCGCATCTGGAGCCTGTGCTCCGCAACGGGAGAGGCCACAACAGTGAGAGGCCCGCGTACCGCAAAAAAAAAAAAAAAAGAAGTGACCTCAACATCTCAGTGGCTCACAAAACCATGTGCTTTATTCCTCCCACTAATGTTCAAGGGACTCAGTTATGACTCTGCTCATAACACCCTCATTTTGTGACCCTCTCTGAGGCAGCAGTCCCCAGCAGGAGCATTGCCAGTCTTGCGGCAGAGAGAAAAGAGAGACATAGTCAATCCCAAATTGGCTCATAAAGCTTTTCTTTGAAAACGACATGCTTGATTTCTATCAACATTTCATTACCCAGAGCAGAAGTCCAGCCATTTCTAAACTCAGCAGGGCAGGGATGTTTATGCGTCCCACAAGAAAATAAATAATTGTGATCAATGCAATCTGCCTCTGAATTCAGGAATGGATCATACTTGCAAACTTTATAATTCTTTTTGCTTGTGACACCATTGGAGTGCATTGAACATTGTCCCTGAATTTAAGAATGTTAAAAAAATATGTAATAATCTATGGGTTTGTGGAGCTGAATTTCCAGAAAAGACTGACAACTTTGTTTGGACCGATTGCCTGCAGTGTATAGTTCTGTAAACTGGGTTTTTTTTTTAATTGTGCAATTTGTAAATAAATCCTGGCCACAAGGATTTGCAGAGGCAAAAAGTCCAGGATGTGAACTAAGCATCTGGCATTATTTTTCCCACTGAAGAATTGTCCAATTATAAATGTGTGGAATGAAAGACTGAAAGGCTGACATTGGGTTTCTTAGGCAGAAGCAGCATGGACTTTCTACCCAAAATTTGGTTGGATATTCAGAGACTCCTGAGCCACACACAGAAGGCTTATTACTCACTCAATGAGGTTTTCTGGGAAGGTTCCCAAGCAGTTGTGAACAGGGCTTAAGGAGAGAAGGTCGCGGATGGGTTGGGTTGCATGGTAATTTGTGGGCAGGGATGGGACTGCGTCTTGTGTGGTTTGAACTTCCTGCCAATGCCAAAGGAAGGGAGTCTTGGGTATCAACTTGCACGGATGGGGAATGGGAGAGAGAGGGGAGGAGAGGGGCTTGAAGCCATCAACAGTCAAATGTCAAAAGTAAAGTCAGGGGCTTCCCTGGTGGCGCAGTGGTTGGGGGTCCACCTGCCGATGCAGGGGACGCGGGTTCGTGCCCTGGTCCGGGAAGATGCCGCGTGCCGTGGAGCGGCTGGGCCCGTGAGCCGTGGCCGCTAAGCCTGTGCGTCCGGAGCCTGTGCTCCGCAACGGGAGAGGCCACAACAGTGAGAGGCCCGTGTACCACAAAAAAAAAAAAAAAAAAAAATGTAACTACACTAATATCAGACAAAGCAGACTTCTTAAAGGAAAGATGCAATATGAGAGATAAAGAGAAAACAATTTTAAAGGTAAAAGTTTTAATGTCCCAAATAAAAGTTTTCCCCTTTAAAAATAGTTTTACTATCACAATTAAAATCTGTATGCAATAGACTAATCTATATCTTAGTGGTAGCCAGGTGAGTAATAAAACGAAGAGACACAATTCCATAAGAATGTAAAATATTTGGGCAGCATGATGAACTAACATTGTCTCACTGAACATAAAGAACATGGCACCCATCAGCTCCAGGGTACACATTTTTCTCAAGCACACAAAGCGTATTTACCAAAACTGACCACAGGCTGGGGCAAATATTAAGTGTCTACAAACATCAAATGACTCAACTCATGCAAAGAATAGTTTCTCAATACAGTGGAATTAAACTACATAATGATGATAAAAACATTTACAATTCCACATGTATTTGAAAATTAAGCAATGTATTTTTTGGATAACTTATGGATGAAAGAATAAGTTATTGTATATCAGAGTGTGTATAACTTATGATAACAGAGTATATTTTGAACTAAATGAAAGTAAAAAAATATATGACATTGAAGCAGCTAAAACTGAGTTTTAGGGAAAATTAAATCTTTAAATACATATATTAGAAAAAATATATAGCTTATAAACAGGTATGTCAGCCTTGACCTCAAGAAGCTATAAAGAGTACGGCAAATTAAACCCAGTATAATTTATGGAAGACAGAAACTCATATTTTCATCCAAATAATGCAGGAAAACATTTCAGAAAATGAAACAGTACTTTGTGATAAAAATCTATCAGCAAATCAGGTAATGAAAAGGAAGGTCTTTTTTGTGATAGATTAGCCAAAAAATATTATAGCAGGCTTCCCTGGTGGCGCAGTGGTTGAGAATCTGCCTGCCAATGCAGGCAACACGGGTTCGAGCCCTGGTCTGGGAAGATCCCACATGCCGCAGAACAACTAGGCCTGTGAGCCACAACTACTGAGCCTGCGCGTCTGGAGGTTGTGCTCCGCAACAAGAGAGGCCGCGACAGTGAGAAGCCCGTGCACCGCGATGAAGAGTGGCCCCCGCTCGCCGCAGCTAGAGAAAGCCCTCGCACAGAAACGAAGACCCAACACAGCAAAAATAAATAAATAAATAAATAAAATAAAATAAAATAAATATATATTATAGCAACTGTAAGAGTTAATGGTGAAGAGCGGAACAAATTCCTTCTAAGATTAGAAACAAGACAAAGATGGATTGAGTTGATTCACCAATTTGAGAAATCATTGTTCTAGAGGTCCTAGTCTGTGTAGCAAGGCAAACAAAAGATAGCAAGCATATATAGATTATAAAGGATAAAAGAAAACCAACATTATTCACAGATGTCATGTTTGTTTGGGGGGAAAATCCAAATGTGTTTCAAGATAAGCAATTCTAATTAAGCAAACTTAGCAGTGGTACTGAATATAAGCGGAATATATGAAAAATGAATTTCATTCTAGAAATGCCAGCGCGACCTAAGTAAAAATCAATTTTTGGAAAATAAAAATTTTAAAACTACCATTTACAGTGACACCCGAAGCTCCAAGTGCTTATGAATAAATGTAATGAAAGATGTGCAAGAACCCACAGAAACTAATATTATTAAGACAAATGAAGACATACTTTAAATAAAATGACTAATATCCCATGCACATGTTTTAAAATACTTTATATTGTAAAAAGTGTGTCTCACAAAATTATGCATAGATTTAATGAAATCTCAATCAATATCCAAGACAGTTTTTTTTTGGTGTAGTATTTGATAAGCCTACTAAATATCTAAATATCTATATGTATTATATATATATATAAACAAATATATATATAGAGAGAGAAATGTAAAAGGCCAAGATATCAAAGAAACATTTTAAGAAAAAATGGTGGGGAAACTTTACCAAGTATCAAGACATTTTAAAGCCACATTCACTAAGTCAGTGTGATGTGAACATGAGGATAAGCAACTCAACGAATGGAACAGAATATGTAATACTAAAAATAATTAACTCAAAGGAATAAAACACTAACTTTAATTTCTGACAAAGTTTAGACCCAACAGAATAGTGAATAAGGAGTCCTTTTCAGTACTTGGTGTTTGGTCAATTAGTTAGATACCCATATAGAAAAAGAGGAAAAAAAAAAAAAGAAACTTGACCACAACCTTACATCATAACCCAAAATAATTCCAAATAGATTGTTGGCGAAAGTGTGAAAGATAAGCATTAAACTTTTTCTGTAAAAGTCCAGACAGTAAATAAACAAGATCTCTTGCAGCTGCTCAACTATGCCTTTGCAGAGCCAAAGCTTCCTTAGACAGGCTTTGTGAATGGGTGGGGCTGGATCTGGCCTGCAGGCTCTAATAAAGGAGAATGTACTCATTCTAAAGTAATTGTAATCTAATTGTAAAGAAAGTTTTGTCAAACACAATAAAAAAATGTAACCTTAGGGGAAAGATGAAAAATATGGCTACATTTAAATTAAGAACTTCTCTGAATCAAAGGGTGCAGGTAAGAGAAAAAAATGCAAATCACTGGCTGGGAGAAGTAGCTGGAATTCTAGTTTCTATCAGGAATGCACATGTAAAATCACTTTCGAAAATAGTTTATCATGGTCTATGAAAGAGGAACGTGCTCTGTTGCCATTTCTAGGTAAATCCTTGCAGAAATGTACATATAGGACTTCCCTGGTGGCGCAGTGGTTGAGAGTCCGCCTACCGATGCAGGGGACACGGGTTCGTGCCCCGGTCCCGGAAGATCCCACATGCTGTGGAGCGGCTGGACCCGTGAGCCATGGCCGCTGAGCCTGCGCGTCCGGAGCCTGTGCTCCGCCACGGGAGAGGCCATAACGGTGAGAGACCGCGTACCGCAAAAAAAAAAAAAAAAAAAAAAAGAAATGTACATATAAATATATATACTAAAATGCACGTGCAAGAGAGTTCACAACATTATCTTTATTAGCAAAATCCCTGAAACAGCCTAAAATCCTTCTCTTACAGAATGGACATTCAGAAAAAATGGAATATCATACATACAGAACTGAAGAGGAACACAATGTTGTATGAAGGAGGAAGAATTAAATATGAACATACTTAATGCTGAGTGAAAGAAACAACAAGCAAAAAACACACATATTATGATTTCAAAAGAGGCCAAATTCATCACTAGCTAATTTTGGAAATAAGTTGGGGTGAGGATGGGGAGAAAATCGGGGTGTCGTATACATTATCTCTGGACCTGTAAGGTGTTTTCATTCTGTAGTCATTCATCTAGCTGTATATCTTGATTTGTGAACTTTTCTGTAGTTAGGTTAAATGGCATTTTATTCGTTCTTTAAGAGGAAAGCATATATATTATTTTTCTAGTCTTTCAGGGTTAAACTACCCAGCTATGTCAGCTGTGAGGCTATATTTATAGTGTTTTATCGTGGTGTTGAGTAGTCTCTAAGCCAGAATTCCTGGGTTCACATCTCGGCTCTACTTTGCACTAACCATGTGGCCGTGGGCAAGTTAATTGATATTCTTATGCTTCAGTTTCAGTTGTACTACAAATAAGAGAGTGCGTATGTCATGATTTCTGCTGAGAATTGCACACGACAGTGTATGGACGTCACTTAGAGCAGGACACCTAGGAAGCACTACACTTTGCTAGATTTTTCTGCCTTTCAGTTCTAACATTTAATCAGACTTTAATCCTGAACATACTTAAGTGTTGTGAATTTTTGCAACCCTTTTCTTTATAGAAACTTTTTCCAGTAGTCACTATCAAAATGTGATAATTATTGAAACACTGACAATGAAAAATAATGGATACCAGCTTGCCACTTCATAACTTGCAGTACTATCCAAGTGTATTTGCATAAATAGGCACATTTTCATGTTCCATTGTGGACCTATAAATCCCTAACATAAATGAGAGCCAAAAACAAGAGAAGCTAATTCTCTTCCTTTTTTTGGTCAATCTTTTGTGTGGAAGTACAAGCAGATCCCTGCAGGAAGCAGCACGTGGCAGGGTCGGGGAGAAGGGTGCACGGCAGCCTCCACTTCAGTTCTGTGGTCCAGCAGGTTGTGTCTGGCAACTCAAAGCTTTCTTCCCTTGGGTCACTCTGATCCTGTTCAAGGAATCTAGAAGAATATTCTCCCTCTCTTGCTTGGATAAATTCAGTTTTATTTAACAGGAGAAAGGGTACTTCACTTTCTTTGTCACTGGTGAAAATACAATGAAGAGTCAATTGTGTGAGTGCAGGAACTACATTAGTAGTAAAATTATAAGGATAATGGGACAGTTCACCCAGCAGTTTACACCCTGTGGTCTACTAGGATCTGCCAGCTGCCCATCCCATCTAGTTTGTGTTGAATGTGCCCTACATTCTCTTAAGAGCGTTTGGTCAACCTACAATAGAAGCAAACAAAGCAGGCAACTCCCAAGGAATCGGTGAGAGGGAAACTGAGTATTCTGACCAGACAGGAGGTGGCCAGGACGGTGTGAAAAAAAAGCAGTATCTGCAAGCCTGACCCAACTCAGGGTGCCTCGATCCAGACTTGGGATATCGGTAATAAGCAGAGATGAAAGGATACAAAATAAGAAAAGCGAATTTAGTTTATGTCCCCATTTTACCTAGGATCAGCCCTGGCTTTGTGCCTAAGGCTTTTTGGAAAGATATGAAGCATTAAAATTACTAATTATAAGCACACTTGAAACCATTCCATAAGGCCTTTATGATTACACAAATGCAGACAAACTTTCTAATTGCTGCAATGGGGTCCCGTGGTGTCTAATATTGTATTAAACCACGGTACTAGCATTTTAGTTACTTATGCAAAAACCACATCTGCAATTGATAGAAATATTTATCAGTGTGTTCACTAAAATGAAAAAGCACTGAAGCAAGTAATAACATTTAAAACAAATAGGAAGGCCCAAATGAAAATGAAGCATTTGAATAATTACACAGTGTGTAGCCCAGAATAAATGATATCAAAATCCACTTGTGTTTCAAATCAATAACATTGAAATGTGACAGAATCTTGATGCTAGTGTATGACAAAAATTTAATCCATAAAAACATACTTGTACAACATTTCCAGACAATGGGATACTTGCAATTTTTCTTTAGTGTAAAACAATTGGCTCCCGGAAGTGTTTTTTTTTCCTAGTTTACTATCGTGTATAACTCAGACATTCCAGATGAAGATTCTAGTGTGGCACATTTATTTTTTAAAGACTGTAGAGGGTCGTTACAAGTTTACATTGATTTGGGTGGACCATTAAAGATATTTTCAGAGAGGTGAAGTCAGATGCACGGTCAGGTGTTCTGTGAATCCATTGTTTTGTTCAGTTTTGAGTGTTTGCAAACCACATGTGTAAACAACCTCTTCCTGGTTGCGCCTCCTAAGGTGTTGTCAGCAACTTCAAGTTAACCATTTCTCGCCCTCTGAGGTCCTCATGCGTTTATCCAGCCCTCGATGAATGCACCATCACGCATCCACAGAATCGTAGAAGGCTTCCTACTTCCTCTCGGCCCCTGTGTTAGGAGTCACAGGAAAGGGTAAGGAAAAGGCCATGTCCTATCCATCGTACCTAGTGGGGAAAGCAAGCTTGTGAGTTTGTCTAAATATTTTCAGGCACTCATCTGCACCCTCAAAGGGAGTTCTCAGATTTTGGAGCTTCACGACACATCCCCATTTTACCTGGCACAGACTATCATTGAACACGAACTGGAAGGGAGTGCGGGTCTTGGGAGGGCCCGCAGGACCGGGTTGGGTCAGTTTGCAGAGCCCAGGCCTGCAGGGACACGACAGGCTGTCCCAGAGCATCCTGTCCTGTGGGAGCAAAGAGAGCAGCTGAAGCATCGAGTACCTGGCTGCTGGCGACGTGTAGAGTGTGGACAGGCCTGAAACATGCTTCAGCCAGGCCTCCAGTGTGGGGTAGGCATTGGTATGTCGGGTGTTTTCAACTTTGTCGAGGTATAATTCACAAGTAGGCACTGTATTGATACTTATTTAAGGTATAGGAGGTGATGTTGGGTATACGAATATGCTGTGAAATGATCACCACAGTCAAGCTAATGAACACATCCGTCAATCCTCCTTACCCTTTGTGAGCACGTGTGGTGCGAACACCTCAGATCTACTCTCTTAGAAAATTTCAAGTACACAGTACAGCATTAACTATAGTTTCCACACTGCACACTGGATCTCCAGAACTTGTTCATCTTATAAGTAGAAGTTTGTGCCCTTTGACCAACATCTCCCCAATCCCCCCACCCTCCAGCCCCTGGTAACCACCACGCCACATATAAGGGAGATCATGCAGTATAATTGTCTTTCTCTGACTTAACTCACTTAGCATAACGCCTTCAAATGGCAGTATTTCCTTCTTTTCTATGGCTGAATAATATTCCATAATAATATTCCATATATATATATATATATATATATATATATATATATCACATTTTTCTTTATCCATTCAGCTGTTGACAGACAGGTTTTTTCCCAAATCTTCACTATTGTGAATAATGCTGCAGTGAACGTGGGAGTACAGATATCTCTTCAAGATCCTGATTTCATTTTCTTCAGATAAACACCTAGAAGAAGGATTGCTGGATCACATGGTAGTTCTGTTTTTAAGTTTTTGAGGAATCTCCATACTGTTCTTCATAGTGGCTGCACCAATTTATATTCCCAAGAGGAATAGAGAGGTTTCCGCTTCTTCACCTCCTCATCTACATTTGTTATTTCTTGTCTTTTCCAATAATAGACATTCTAACAAGTGTGAGGTGACATCTCACTGTGGTTTTGATTTGCGTTTCCCTGATGACTAGTGATGTTGAGCACCTTTTCATGTACCTGTCGGATAGGCTGTACATCTTTTTTTTTTTTTTTAAATAAACATATTTATTTATTTTTGGCTGTGTTGGGTCCTCGTTGCTGTGCGCAGGCTTTCTCTAGTTGCGGTGAGAGGGGGCGACTCTTTGTTGTGGAGCACTGGTTCTAGGCCCTCAGGCTTCAGTAGTTGTGGCACACAGGCTCAGTAGTTGTGGCTCATGGGCTCTAGAGCGTAGGCTCAGTAGTTGTGGTGCACGGGCTTAGTTGCTCCGTGACATGTGGGATCTTCCCGGACCAGGGCCCAAACCCGTGTCCCCTGCATTGCCAGGCGGATTCTTAACCACTGCGCTACCAGGGAAGTCCCTAGGCTGTACGTCTTATGACTAACACTCCGTTGGTAGTTTTCCCTACACTGAGCTTCTCTTCACACCATTATTTCTTCATTACGTTAAGGACTCATAACTGTAAGAGCCCTCAAGCCAACAGATCCTTTGCCTGTATTTGTGTAGGTAGTTTATTCCCATTTGTCAGCCAAGGCCTTTGAGACCCACAGAAGTTGCTGGCATCTCCTGGTCACACAGCCAGGTTCTGAGGGTGAGGATTCCAGAATCTAGGTCCTTAGGATAGAAGTCTACTACCAGTTTTTTTTTTTTTTTTTCGCGGTACATGGGCCTCTCACTGTTGTGGCCTCTCCTGTTGCGGAGCACAGGCTCTGGATGCGCAGGCTCAGTGACCATGGCTCACGGGCCCAGCCGCTCCGCGGCATGTGGGATCTTCCTGGACCGGGGCACGATCCTGTGTCCCCTGCATTGGCAGGCCGACTCTCAACCACTGTGCCACCAGGGAAGCCTCGAGAAGTCTACTATCTTTTGAGATGAGAAGAAATGGGTGGGAAGAATAAAAGGCATGACTCTGGAGAACTTTGCCTGGTGATCATAAATCAGGAATGGGTGTGAATGAATCTGCAAAGTGGATGAATTAAAGCAACAGAAATTTATGGTCTCACAGTTCTGGGTGCTAGAAATTCGAGACCAAGGTGTCATCAGGGTTGCTTGCTTTGGAAGACTTTGAGGGAGAATCTGTCCAGGTCTCTCTGGGCATCTGGTGAGGGCTGCAATCTTTAGTGTTCATTGGCTTCCCTCGAGAACCCATCTCATGAGGTCTTTTCCCTTTATACCTGTCTCTGTGTCCAAATGTCCCTATAAGGGGACATCAGGTATACTGGACCCTAATGAGCTCACCTTAACTTGATATCTCTGTAAAGACCCTATTTCCAAATAAGGTCACTTTCTGACGTAATGAGAGTGAGGACTCCAACATATCTTTTTAGGGAAATAATTCATCTCACAATAATATCTGTTCCATCTCGATCCCTTAAAAATCTGGAGTTCAATGTATGATTCCAAGTAGTCTTAGCTGCAGCAGAGAAGGTGTGTCACTCTGGCATCTACTGTGTGGAAATAGCTTGGAGTTTGAACACACAGACACAGGACACACACACACGAGTAAACACTGTGAAAGCTCTGGAGGCACTCACATGCACTTTGGTTTTCAGTTCTCAACTCTCTTGCCAAATCGGCTGCTGTGCTCGGCCCCTTCCTTTCCCAGCTACATGGTGCTTTTGTTCAGCTCAGTGGCCCTTCCACCCTCGGTGCCAGAGCCCTGGCCGGTTCCCAGGAGCAACAGCTCAGCAGGGCAGCAATGCTCTGGCTTCAGCTTTGGGGTCTCTTTAAATGTTTTTCTCAGGACAGAGGAGATGCAGCAGTAAAAACAACCCAACTTTTTAGGGGCCAAAAGGGCTTCACTACTGATGCTAAAGTAGCTCATTGAGAAATGGGTGGAGAATTTAAATTTCCAGATTTGGAAATTATTTTAAATGGGAGGTGGTGGCATGCATTCTAGAGGGTATTCTAAATGCCGAAGTGATTTGTCTCTAAATCCCAAAGATGGTCATTCAGCCACCAGGATCAAGTGGCATCCAGTGGTCAAAGCTACCCAGAAATATTTTATTTATACACAACTCTGCTAGACAGTCTTGGGAATAGAGTAAAAATATATAAAGCACATATATGCCCTTATGGAGCTTTAATTCCAGTTGATCATTGCACATAAATAATTGGTGAGCTCCAAAAAAACAAATTTAAATGCCAATTTGTGTTACACAGCCTCTAAGCTCTGAAGTGTTTTGAGGAAGGGGTCGGTTTGTGGTGGCAGAGGTGAGCCTTATCGGAGCTCTGAACAATGGGTGGGTTTGCGGGACGCTGAGGAGGAGGGCTGTGGAGTAAGAGAAGGTGCTGGTGAGGAGAGGAGGGGTCTGACTTTAGGGATTTATATCTCAGGTTTTCCGAGTTCTTCTCTGCTTGCCGCTGGAAATGGCACAGAAGGTATTCTGTATTCTACTGGTATTTGGGATATTTTTTTCCTTAACTTGCCGAGAAGGATTATGTCCTAGTTTCACTTGGTAACCCCCCCCTTGGCATATGTTGTACCCTGTGTTTATATCATTTTCCAGTTGTAAGGAACAGGTGTGTACTCTAGCATTGTATAGACTGGGCATTCTATAGTTCTGCCCTTTCCTGGGCTGTGTGACCTTGGGCAATGAGCTTTGCAAACTTGATCTTCAGTGCAATTAATGCTGTATTCATACTCTCCAAGATGAGATGTATGGGACTTAGGTTAGAACTTACCACTTCCAACCCCCATCACAGATGCCACGTCATAATTTTCTTGCATTGACTTGAGTGCTGTGTTAGAATAATGGCTAGACAAACTAGTAGGTGTTTTCCATTGGAAAGCTCTTGGGATTCAAATGGTGAGAGAGATCTTTCTGAGGTTTTTATCTTCTGGTCTATAATTTTTTAATTTCACTAATATTAATAATCACTTATGTGCAGTTGCAAAGTCTGAATATTTCAAAAAAGCCAAAAGTTTTCATTTGTTATAAGTTGGATTCCAAACATTTTTAGAGAATAAACCTGACCTGACATGAGACTATTTATGGTCTTTTTTCTTTAATCTTACTTTCTGTAGTTATCCATATATTCCACTGCCAGTGTAATATATATTTGATCTTGTGATGCTACTTTATGCTGGGATTATAGATGGTCTATGCACATATCTTCTTTCTAAAATTCTGACAATTCTGAATGCCAAAATATATATGGCCTGAAGACTTTCATAAAATGGATTGTGAAACACTAAAACTGTCTTGTGTTATATTTTTTGAAACAACACACTTTAGCAAAGATGAGACTGGCAAAAGCAAACAAACCAACCTGAGTGTGGTAAGATACTGACCCAGCAAATGTTAAGGCCTCTGGAAAATTGTGGGGAAAATCTTTGCAATGTTCCTGCTTATCTGTTGTAAGAGCCCATCCACCTTCAAAACTCTACAATTTTGTGGAAATGAGCTGTCATCCTCACTGCAAGTAAATGTTACCTATAATTAATAGGATGAATGCTGACATGATATAATAGAAACTTGAATGTGTATTAAATATGGGCATCTCCAAGGGACTCTAAGGGAATTGACTATCCTTACTTTGTCTCAAAATGCAGTCCAAGAAGTTTTTGTCCAGTTGGTGACAGAAAAATGGCAACTCCCTTGCAGAATTAGTCATCAATTGACCTTTGGCCCCCACTTCTCAGAATGTGCCACCAGTATCTGTGTGGCAAAGCTTCATGGGTTTGATGAAAGCTTACTATTATCCATTTTATTCATAATTTATTAAACATTTAGTTACTTCACTTAAAGTGAAAAATAAAGTACACAAAGACTGGAAAAGGAAGATGTAATTTTATTAACAATTAAAAAACATAGATTTTACAAATACATTACCAGAATTAATGAGATTTTAGTATCATTCTTATATCGAAGTTTAATATTCAAATTAATAGCATTTGTATATAACATTAACAAACAAAAATTTAAATACTTTTAAAATATACCACTTACAATAGCAAGAAAAATATAAGGAACTTAAAAATACCAATATGTACAAGATATTGATAGATAAATACGTTTGCCTTTATTGAAAGTTGTTAAAAATACTCATTGGAGCAGTAGGTCAATGCTCATAGATAGAGAGACTCAAAAACGAACGTGTATTAGCTTTTTTAAAGCTGATCAGTAGATTCAATGCAATTTCAAACAATAATTAAACTTGTTTCAGAGAGATTTTTAGATGGTACACAAGAGAGTCTTGCTGGTATGAATTAGTTTACACTGCCACAACAAAATACTGCAGACCAGGTGGCTTAAATGACAAACATTTATTTTCTCGTAGTGCAGGAGCAGGGGTGGAAGTCTGAGATCAGGTGCCAGCACAGCTGGGTTCTAGTGAGGGCTCTCTCCCTAGTTTGCCAACAGCAGCCTTCTCACTGTGGCCTCACATGGTGGAGAGAGATCACTGGTGTCTCCTCTTCTCCTTATAGGTCCACCAGTTCTATCAGATTAGGACCCAACCCTTCTGACCTAACTTAACCTTAATTATCCCCTTAATTACCTCCAAATAAAGTCATACTGGGGGTTTGAGCTTCAACATATGAATTTTGGGAGGACCCAGTTCAGTCTGTAGCATTACATATGAGAAGCTGCTTGCTTACTTCTCTAATTATGAGTTACATAATACATATAGTAGATAAAATTGCCTACCATATAACGTTATGGTAAAAATTGCAGTAAGAATTAGATGACCTAATGTTCCATAATCATTACCTCTTTCTATGCATCTAGAAATCATTCTGTTTTTGTTTTACATAAAATACAGTGAGACATCGCACAAATTCATGTTATTTTTGTGAAAGACTCACACTATTACAAGAGAGAAAGTGGAAATTGTTAGAAAAGAGGTATGTATGTATTGACAAAAATTTTATACCATTTAATATCAAAGATTGACATAAAAAGATGCCCTTTTAAAGAAAGGTAACAATTTTAGAAGAAAATATGACTTACTCTTAGTGTCCCTAATCAAATTATAGGGTACTGGCAAACTCCAAACCAATGCTAGGTAAAAGTTTTGAAAGATACCTTTATTCTAAAAAGAAGCGATGAGATGTAATAACTATAGTGAAAGCTTGAATTTTAAATAATATATTAGAAATCTTGAAAATTCACAGTAGTAATGTCAAACATTTACCAAGTTCAAAAAACTTAAAATGTTTGTATATATTCAACAATGATTTAAAGACAGTGGCATATATTTATATGCCATATGTGTTAATTCTATTCTTAATTATTTAGGGGGAATATTAGTATAATACTTTGCCTATGACAATGGAAATATCTAATTTTAAAAGCAGGAGCACTATTAATTGGTCTTAGGTTCTCTAGTTAGACAGAATAGTATCTCAAGTGCCTGAAATGAACAGGTTCTGGGCAATCATCAATGAAAACCCAAGATGAGTGCCAAGTATTTGCATATTTTAGTCATTGTAAAAGGTTATATAATTTAACAAATGCCTTCTATGCAGAATACATAAAGACAAGCCAATGGAAAAAATGGATAATGACTTGAATATACAGTTCATAAAAAGGTTATTAAAATGGCCTATAAATATATGAAGAGGTGCTCAATTTCATCAGTCCTCAGAGAAATGCAAATTATAACCATGATAAGATATCTCTGCATACCTACAAGAACGACTAAAGAAGAAGACAAAGGATTAATGAGCATATGGAACACAGCCCTCCTACACTGCTGAAGTCAGTGTAATTTTGATTAACAAGTCTGGAAATCTGTTTGACAGTATCCAATAGAACTTAACTTATGTACCCAATACCCCAGCCAATCAAAGACATATATAAGAATGCTCATGACATCACTACATGAAATGTCTCCAAACTGCAAACTACCTAAATGCCCATCAACAGTAGAATGGATACATGTTTCATGGTATAGTCATGCTATTGAGTACTAGACAGTATTGAAAACAAAAGAAAATTCCTTGATCACAAGATCTATGAATCTAACAAACAAAATGTTGAAAAAAGTCAACCACTTTTAAAAAGGAATACTGTAGGTTTCCATTTATAAAATGGTCGAAACACACACTATAATCTATGATGTTAGAAACAAGACTGGTGATTCTTGGCAGAGTTGGTGACTAGATGGAAACACAAGCATTTCTTCTAGAACACTGGTCTGCTCCACACCCTGTGTGGGGCATGGTTATGCTGGTGTGCTCATTTTGTAAATATTTATCAAGCTGTCTACTTATGATAATGTGCTGTTCTCCAAATGTATTTTATACTCAAATAAAAAGACTTAGAGAGATTGTGTGCCCTGAGAAATAAACTACCTTTGAAACGATTGAAACTAGATATCATTTAAAAGTCAAGGACAAAGTGAGAGAGTGGCATTGACATATATACACTACCAAATGTAAAATAGATAGCTAGTGGGAAACAGCCGCATAGCACAGGGAGATCAGCTCAGTGCTTTGTGACCACCTAGAGGGGTGGGATAGGGAGGGTGGGAGGGAGACACAAGAGGGAGGGGATATGGGGATATAAGTATACATAGAGCTGATTCATTTTGTTATACAGCAGAAACTAACACAACAATGTAAAGCAATTATACTCCAATAAAGATCTTAAAAAAAATTAACACCCCCCCCCAAAAAGTCAAGGAACATTTTCCACTTAATAATAATAATATAGTCAAATGGCTGTTTTCCAACCTGATTTCTCAAACAAAGGGTGTCTCTGCCCCCTATAGCACAGAGATAAGAGTACCTTTTCCTCTTTTTCCCATATTATGACAATAATTTAGGTCTGACCAACTGAGCTTTTGTCGTTATGAAGAAAAAAGTTAAACTACGATAAGATTATTTTTATTACTACATTTAACTTAGTTTCCAAGAAGTCTGTCTCAGAAGTTATTACACAGATTGGTGATGCTTATCACAACAACTTTACAGCAAAATCACCCACCAACACAAATCTCATTTTGCAATTTGATGCATGCTTTTCTGAAACAGGTATTTTGAAGACATGAGATCACTTCTCCCCTTTATTTTTATGAACCGAATCTTGGTTCCTCACCTGCCATGCATGTTGATGGATAAAAAGAGAGGAGGAGGCTTATGAACCATCACTTTTCACCCAGTGAAGAGCCCCTAGGTCTTTCATGCTCATTATTCTTAAAGATTCTGGAAATAGTTTGCTCAGTGAGCTTTCGGCTTTGAGCATTTACCTCTGTGGTCACATGTGTTTTCTGGGTGTCTTTCAATGCTTTGATCAACTTGGTGTATGGATACAGTGTTTAAGTCATCATGATCACCATCCTCAATTGGAGCATTCCTCCAAAACAAGCATGCCTCTCTCACTTTGACACCTTCACACTTTCTTAATCTGCCCAGTACAGTCACGTATCCAAGGCCTAAAATGTGAAAACAATATGGTGACTAATTACACGTGTCCAGTTTGCAGTAATGAGTTGTGAAGGGCATTTATTTAACACGCCCCCTCTGAAGCTTTGGAACATGATTGCAAATGACACGTCTGACGTCCAGCTGTGTTTTTTTTTTTTCCCCCCCAGAATGTTTGCAGATTCTACTGGGAAGAGGGAACTTGGAGGCAAAGTGACAGCTCCTGTCACTTAATGAGACATTTATTAAGAAGCTAGGACGGATGATAAGCTGCAAATTAGCCATTATACAAGTGATCAGCAGAGATGTCACATTGGTAGAGGAAAAATGATAAACAGCAAAATGCTCGTCCCTGTGCTCATCAAAAATACCTGCAGTTCATTACAGACGGTAATTCGCTGGAGTCCCAAGATGTAGGTAGAAGAAGTAAATGCTTTTTCCTAAGGTGAGTTTATCAGAGCTAGTCTATGTTGTTTCAACGTGGATTTCATAGAGTCCCCTAATCACACCTTTGAGGTTTATAATTTTACCTAAGTATTATGGATGTATGTCATAAAGTATCAGTAGACTCTGAGATTTCCGATGTGTCAATAAAATTTAAAGAAGTAATATTCTCAGAAGAGAATTCAATAACATAAATATTTTCAACTACTCTCACTGGGCACATAAACATATTGGGAAAGAAATCCCTAATTGCAATTATAAAGGATTTCTAGACTCTATGTATGCCCCAAATAGCAGGAGGAGACATATAAAATGAGTGACTAACATCCTTATTTCATCATTAAAATGAGTATTCTAGAATGATGAAAAATGTCCCAGGTAAGGTTCTTAATTTCATAAGAAGACTTGATCAATACCTTTGAAACATAGATGTTTCCCTTGCAGGGGCTGTGAGAAACCATTGAAATTGTAAGTTGTCTTCACACAGTTTCCAGTTGTACAATCATGTTATCCATACCAGGCAAATTTCCAATTTGTTCGGACTACGCGAGAGAAGTATTGTTATTTGATCCTTTTCATCCCTCCAACCTAAGCATTTGGCACAGCGTCAGAAACACAGAAATAAATTAATAAGTCCATTGATCTGTCCTATTTTGGCATAATATTATGGATACGGAGACTGGAGAGTGCTTTAGTAATCACTGCATCCAGAGTTTTAGCAAATTAAATTTATGTTCCTAGAAAGATATTTACGTTAAGTTAGCACTCCCCAACTGTTCCAACACAAAGATATCACATAAATATTAATTTACTAAAATAATAAACGAAGCAAGGTAGGGAAAAATAAGGAAGAAGAAACAAACATTAATTAGGTGAAGTAGTAACCACAGAACTATATTTTGTCTTAAAAGAAGCTACCAGAATCCACGTGAGCACAGCAGTACAAGCGTCTGAAACCAGCTCGATGCATTTAATTACTTTGCATATATTTTATAAGCCTCTATCTTTAGTCATTATTGAATTATTACATACTATGTAATCGTCATAACAATTTTTTTAAAATTCTGTTTAAATTTTCTGTGTATTCACTGATCAGTATTTTTTTCTTAAACCCACCTGAGCAAAACATTCAAAAGGTTTCATGCTAAAATTCCACCTTTCCTTCCAGTGTTGACTATTACAAATGGGGAGAGAATTATATAATAAAACACAGATGAGAAATATTAACGTATTATAGGTCAAACACATGTAAACACATCATATAATATCTTATACATGATGATATGATGCATCTTAGATAGCTTTCATCTGAAATCAAACTGAAATCATTTTCAGATTTGCTTCTTTCACTTAGTAACGTGCAGTTATGTCTCCTCCATGTCTCTTCACGGCTGACAGCTCATTTCTTTTTAACATTGAATAATATCCCATTGTCTGGATGCACCACAGTTTATTTATCCGTCTCCTACTGAAGGATGTCTTGGTTGCTTCCAAGTTTTGGCAATTATGAATAAAACTGCTATAAATATCCATGTGCAGGGCTTGTGCGAACGTAAGTTTGACTGCTTTGAGTTACTATCAGGAGCAGGATTGCTGGATCGTATGGTGAGAGTATGCTTAGTTTTGTGAGAAACCACCAGACTGTCATTCAAAATAGCTGCACCATTTTGCATTCCCATCAGCAATGACTGAGAGTTCCTGTTGCTCCATTTGATGATGTGAGTGTTTTGGATTTTGGCCCTTCTAATATCTCGTTGTTGTTTTAATTTGCAATTCCCTGGTGACATAGGACGTGGAACATCTTTTCCTGTGCTTATTTGCCATCTGTGTATCTTCTTTGGTGAGGTATCTGTTGATTTATTTTGCCTGTTATTTAACTGGGTTACTTGGTTTCTTATTGAGTTTTAAGTGCTCTTTGTGTATTTTGGATGAGTTGATTGTCAATTATGTCCTTATGAAGATTTTCTCCCAGTCTGTGGCTTGCCTTCTGATTCTCTCTCTCTCTCTTTTGTTTGTTTGCTTTTGCTTTGGACAGTTATTATTTCTTTCATGGATGATGTCTTTGGTGTCATTATGTAAAAACCCATTGTCTTACCCAAGGTCATCTAAATTTTCTCCTTTGTTATTGTCTAAGTATATTACAGTTTTGCATTTTACATTTTGGTCTATGATCCATTTTGAATCAATGTTTGTGAAGGGGAAAGGGCTGTGTCTAGATTCAATGTTTTGCTTATTGATGTCCAATTGTTCCTGCATCCTTTGTGGAAAAGGCTACCTTTTGTCCATTGTATTGACTTTGCTCCTCAAATACAGACTTCTAATACTAATGTACCAATATTGGTTGAGCAATAGAAACCAATGTAACACACTGAAGCAAGATGTTACTAACAGGGGAAACCGTGGGGAATGGTAATATGGGATTTGTTTGTACTTCCAGCCAATTTTTCCATAAAACTTAAACTGCTCTAAAAAATAAAAATCTTAATTTTAAAATATGCTGGCTGCAACATTCATATTTCCATCTTCTATAAGATCATTTACAACAGTGAGAGTAATAATTGACATGGATTGAAGGATGGAATGATAATAAGAAAGTAAAATGTAAGCTTAAACCACATGACCAAACTTTTATCAGTGTTTGTGAGACTAAACAGTACAGGAGCTTAGGAATCTTGGGATTTATCTATAAATACTTTACATACAGAATGTATGTTTTCCCAAGGAAATAAATAATAATATTAAAAATAATCAAAAGATAGAGCATTTGAATAATTCAGGGGCTTGGGACCAGGTGTGTTTGAATTAGCATGAGCCTTTTCATGACAGAAAAGCTTTATACAGGAGAGAAGCACAGACTTTCTACAGTTTTAACCTACAGTATTCCTCACTCTCACTCATTGCTACAATTCATGTAAAACACCAGCCCTCCACCAGAGAAAATAAAATAGGAAACGGCACCAAATTCACAGACTTTAAAGGTGCTCAAGAGTTAATAAGTAAATTAATTTATCATCTTCAACTAGAGGAGCAATTAAACTCCAGAAGAAATCTGACTCATAATTGAAAATGAGTAATGAGCAAGCAGGATGTGAAGAAAAATAACTAAGTGTAATCATTAAGAGAGGAAGTGAGTCTAACAAGAGGGCATAATGTCGTGTGTTTGTCACTTACAGCATGGTGACATCCTGCAGCTGTGGTGTGGGAAAGTGAAACTATAGCTGCACATATCAGGGCGTGGTTAAGATTCCATCAGGTCAGAGCAAAGCTGCTTTGGTGAGCGGAGACAGGTCCAGAGCCACACTTGGTCCTGACAACACTAGGACCCGTCCCACACAGCGACGAGGCATTTTGTGTAAAATTGTAAGGAGCTACTATGCCAACAAACCGTATTGAAGTTTCTGAACTTAATGATTTGAGACTATTGCCCTGACTCTGCCAAAGATCCCATCAGACTCATGGAAGATGACTTTATAAAAGGAATTGTATAAATCTGAAGTTGAATCTGGAATTTCCTGATATTAATCAATCATTTCTGGGTGGAGACTTTAGGGTTTTTCTCTATGAAGTATCATGTCATCAGCAAATGGTGACCATTGTACTTTCTCCCTTCCAATTTTGACCAGATTTTACATATCCAGGGATGAAAATACGTAATCTGAAAATGTCTGCCTTTTTTCCATCAGTTCATGTTAATTTAGCAAGATGGATACGGTCTGTGTGCATAGCACTGTACAAGAACCTTGCCATTCTAAGGAACTGCAATTAAAAGGGAAGAAATATTTGGGGTAAATTAAAAGACAAAACTGAATAAAGCACCAAAATGGTAAGCAGGTAACATATTTCTTGCCAGGTAGAGGGTAGATTAGGTCAGCAAGGATTATTTGGGTAAGCTTCTTGAACAAAAGGAGAACACGAGAGATGCTTTAGGGGGCAGAGGCGGTAAAGTTATGATTTATGAAGCTGATTTAATAGGAGCAGGCGCACATAAATGCAGTAAAGACCAGCAGTTTGTGTGGGCAAGGCTGGCATGGAGACAGTGTATGCAATTTATAGGAGGAAGTAACAGTGATCAGAAAAAGGAGACGTGAAAATGGGGAAGGGGTCTTCCCTTGAACTGACAGAAAAGGCAATGCCACCTAAAATCCATTCTTGCTTTTCTACTTGTCTTTTCCTAACCCAGCAAGAACATAACTTGTCTGTCTTAATTAATTGATTTTTGATTGTATTACGATCAGTTAACAAATTAATTCAGAGATGAATAAATGTCTGATAAATTATCCTATTTACTCTGTTGATCAAAGATATGTGACTTTTTCATCCCAGGGTTTCTGTTCATCTGGAGCAAACTGTTGGCATCAGGGAGCCAGCTGCCTGATATTTTTCCTCCAATTATGCCTTCGAGACTCAGCAAAGGGGCTAATCCTCTTCATCGCATGATAACTTTGACCTCCTATAATACAGGCTCTCTTTTCTTACTCTTTTGTGTTGAAAGTTGGCTGCGTTTTGAAAAAGTCATTAAATTATTCATTTTAGTTTAAATTTTTTTATTCACCACCTACTGCCCTATGATTTTTTTAGATGTAGATTTTAACTAAGCTTTTTCTTTTAGCATTGCTTTAGATTTATAGACAATTCCAATGATAGTACAGAATCAATCACCCTATAACCCATACTCATTTTTCCCTGCAATTAACATCTTACCTTAATATGGTACACTTGTCACAATTAATGAAACAATTTTGGATAGTATTATCAACTAAAGTCCATATTTTATTCGGATTTCCTTAGTGTGTACCTTATGTCCTATTTCAGTTCCAGGATCTCATCCACAACACCCCATGACATTTATTCGCCATGCCTACTAGCCTCTCCTCTTGGCTTTGACCTTGAAAATACCGAGGAATACTGAGATATTGTGTAGATGGTACCAGTTGGGATTTGACTCATATTTTCTTATGGTTAGACTGGAGTTATGGGATTTGAGCAGAAATCCCATCGTATTTCCATCACATCGTATCAAGGTATATATGGTCAACACAACCATCCCTGTTGACGCTGACTTAATCACCTGACTGCAGTACTGCATGTCAGCTTTCTCCTCTGGCAAGTCGCTCCCCAACCCTTTCACACAGTAGATCTTGGCAGGATGGACTCTGCTCATCCCACACTCATCCAGTGGGGAGTTATGCTCCATCTCCTTGAAAGTGGATTAGCTACATAAATTATTCAGTATTCTTCCACACGGAAGATTTGCTTAGTCTCCGTCATTTATTTATGCAATATTTATTTATATCAGTATGGGCACATGCGTGTTTATTTTGTATTCTGGAATACAATCCAGTGCTACTTTATTTATTTTGTGGTTCCTATTATTCCAACTCTGGCCACTGGGAGCGCTTTCAGTCGGCTCCTGTGGTCTTTTGCCATATCATCACCATTGCTTTATTAAATTTAGGTTTGTTTTTGTTTCTACTGTTTTTTTTTTTAATCTGGCACTACAAGATACTGCAGGCTCATCTTCTATATTAAATAATGTTATTATTAACTAAGGCCCAGAGTTTATTCAGATTCCTTAGTTTTTATGTAATGTCCTCTTTTCTGAGTCTTTATATTCAAAGTGAGTTTCTTACAGAAAGCATAGAGTTGAAGGTTGTTTTTTTTTTTTATCCACTCCTCCAATCGGTTCACATTGGTATGTATAAACTGCTCACATTTAAATTTTCACTGACATAGGTTAATATCTACCATTTTTATAACTTTTTTTTTACCTGTTGCATTTGTTCTGTTTCCTCTTTTTCCCTTTCTTTCTGCTATATCTGGTTTTAATTGTCACTGTATGTGATTCTGTTTTCTCTCCACTTTGTGATTTAATAGCAAAATATAATGAGCATCTCTCTGTTTTCTGGTCAGGCTAAACATTCAGACTAACTTTGTTCATAAAATTATCCCTAATACAAGCGACCATTTTGTAATTTATTTCCTCCAAAGATTGGCTTTTTTAAGTATTTGGCAAATGCTTTGAAATATTAATTAAGAAAAACTCTTCTGAAATGTTGTTCTTCTTCATAAAATGGAAGAAGGAAAGCCAACACACACAGAAGTGTCAGCCTTAACATGAGTGGTAGTCCTATGCCACCTCTGTCTTTGTAGAATTAAAGAAAGAAAGAAAGAAAGAAAGAATAGAGAAAGTAATTAAGAAATTAGGTGAGAGTTACAAAATAATGGTTTCCAGCTCTAACTTTGTGATACCCAATTAGCTATCTGTAAAAAAGGAATCATCATAAAGGATTGAGTTAAGTAAAGAATGTAAATTTAATCGTGCCTGATACATTGTAAATGCTCAATTTGTGATCATTATAGCCCTAATTTCAATTATTATTATGAGGGAATTAGTAAATGGCAGGTTTTCCATTCCTTATAAATTGCTTTTGGGCAAAATATTTTAAAATCTATTTTACTCAAAAAATGTATGTGTTGGTTGTTTTGATGCACTGAGAATAACACAGCATCACTTTTGTCAAATATATGTGAACTCCTGAAACAAAGACAAATTAAGGATATTCTCCAAAATGTTTAATATGTTATCTTCCAACGCTCAAAACAGGAGAAGACAAGCTGTTTGGGGTCAAAGGAAGTTGGAGAGTTGTGAACTCTAAGTGGGATGTGTGGTCTTGGACTGACTGTTTGAACTTTTTTTCCTATAAAGAAAATTATTGGGGCAGTTGGCAAAATGTAATTAAGGTCTGTAGATTAGATGATAGTCTTATGTTACTTTCCTGATTTGGTTTATCGTGTGAGTCTACAACTTCCTTTTAATGATTCATAGAAAACACTATGGCTATATAGGAAGAGAAATGATAAAGCAGATATGGGGTAAAAATATTATCAACTCTAGAATTTGGGTAAAGATATATGGGATTTCTTTGTACCATTTTCGAACTTTCTAAAATCTAAAGTGATTAGAGAGTAACTAATAATATAGAAATATGCCATAATGCTAATGTGTTCTTAAATTCTAAAATAAGTGATCTTCAATTAATTACAGATGGCATGAAGATACCAGGACATAACTCTTCATTTTCCTTTTGATAAAAATACTGTTCTCCTCTGAGTTTCTGAACACTGCCTATCTAAAAAAGAAGCATATTTTATGAAGCTGAATTTTTTATGATAAAAAGTGTTCTCAGAATTTTTCTAATAACTTTGTTGATTATAAGATCATGGTTCTGTATTTACAAAAAAAGTCAATAATTTCATTGTGTTCAATGTGCTACATTCAAACAGGGTGGCTTTGGTGAGACGACTTCTTTTGTAATATATAATGGCATCCTTCAATTCTGCATTTGGATCACTCTTTTGCTTGGCAACGGCACAGACACAGGTGTGCAGACCCCCAGTTCCTCCTTGAGCCTCTGATAATGACTTTCTTGGCCAAAGCACCTCCAGATCCCTGTTGTGTTTATATTGTATCATTGTCCCCTTGAGTGGCTTTGGCTAGGACAGCACATAATTAGACAGTATATTCTAAATTATTGCATGAACACAAAAGGTGAAAATTACTAGCCTTCGAGCCAGTTGGAAATTTTTTTAAATAGATTTTTTTCCCGTAGATTCGATGACCTAAGATGTTTGTTTTAGTAAGATGGGTTTGAGCTGTATAAGGATGGAGCCAACTGCATAAAGTAGCTCTAGCTGAAAATTCATGGTTTGCTAACTCCCTAAATTACCTGGCACCCTGTGATGCCGGTCTCTGCTACTGTACACACTGGAAAGAAACAGGCTTTAGAAAAGCAATGTGGGTTTTCAGCAATCTGAAAATGCAACAGAACCTGCTTTGAACATAAGATTAATCCTCCAGATAATATCAGTCTGTTGGCAAACCCCAAACTTTTCTGTGCTACTATGAAATTTTAAATGCATAAATAACAGCATGCTAGAAATGGCCTCAAAAAAAAAAAAAAAAAAACGCATTTGCATTATACCATGAGTAAGAGAGACGAGCACCCGTGCACAACATCGCACTTTACAGCATCTGGTTTCATTTATTTGGGGGAGGGTTCAACTGTCTTTTCAAAGTGGCAAACAAGTACTTTCTGTACAAACATGCCTTTAGTTTCCCATGTCAGTCATTGAGAGGATCACAGTGAAAATCTAGCTTGATAATAAATCTAGGAAATTACACTTAGTATAAAAAGTAAGGCATTTGGGGGCTTCCCTGGTGGTGCAGTGGTTGAGAGTCCGCCTGCCGATGCTGGAGACACGGGTTCGTGTCCCGGTCTGGGAAGATCCCACATGCCGCGGAGCGGCTGGCCCCGTGAGCCATGGCCGCTGAGCCTGTGCGTCCGGAGCCTGTGCTCCGCAACGGGAGAGGCCACAACAGTGAGAGGCCCACGTACCACAAAAAAAAAAAAAAAAAAAAAAGTAAGGCATTTGGAAGATGACTGAATCCTGGTTTTTGTCACTATCCGGCTACGTTACCTTACCTCGGGTAAGTTACGTAACCCCTCTAACTTCCGTTTTCCCATATCTATTACCTGGAAATTTTGTAAACACACACACATGAACAATTTAAAGATGAAAGCATTTTATACCTTGGAAATAGTAACTACATGCCAATCAGTATTTCCCAGCCAAGGAGAACAGAGCTTCCTACTGTTTTTTGTCTTTCGAAGAAACATAAATAATATTTTTAAATTTCAGATTTTGCAGAATAGCAGAACCAAGAGGAAAAAGAGAGTTTAGATTCGTACTCCTCATTGGGTTGTAAAGATTCTTGGTTAGGTACTAGAACCCTACAAGCTCTTTCCTCCTCTTCAGCCCCCTCCCCAATTGGTTGAAACAATGGCAGCACTAATTAGTTGGCAACTGCACTGGCAGCCAGTCCAGAAAGTCTCTCTCCAAAACCTGGAGTTTTCAAATTCACTGTCAAGCTTTGGGAGCACTTCATCTACGTAGCTGACAGGAGTATGAGAGTTGATTCCAATAGATTAATATCGCAAGGCAGCTAAGAGCAAAACAAACCTCAAGGCTGCAGGGAATCTTTGAAGACAAAACCAAAAATCAACACTTTTCTTGGCTATAGGGGATAAACTATTCTCAGGTTACTTAACTGTCTCAACTGTTAAATGGCATTAAACAAATTTTATTAAAATGCTTTCTGTAATTATTTAGAAGCAACAAGGTATCTACAGAGTCACTCCTGTGTTTAGAAGCTTAATTTTCCTCTGTGTGTGTTTTGGACTATTTCACTACAGCCAGACTAAAGAGTCACTAGAATAGACAGGAGTAAAATAAGTGAAAAGAAGGAGTGGAACCTGTGACAAGGTGAAGAAGCACATCCTATTTCACAGGACAGCCTCACTACATAGATAACAACTGTATTAACCCAGAAATGATGGCTGGTCTAGGAAGGTCTTCCAAATTTTCAAAGACAATAAAACCATTAATTTGTATGTGAATTCGTAATGCTTAAATGTTAGAAACTAATGTTTAACCCTATTTGCAATAGCAGTAACGATTAAACTGAACAATTTTAATAAAGCTACTATTTGCAATAGTTATATAAAAATAGAACATTTCCAGGAATAAATTTGAAAAATATGCTGAAGGCTACTTTGAAAATTATAAAACTTTTCTAAACAATAATTAAGCCTAAATATATAGTTATATATTACTTGCATGGATACAAAATTATAATTCCCTAAAGCTGTCATTTTTCCCAAATTGACATGTAGATTTTTTATAATTTGAATCCTAAATTAGCCAAATCTAGTTTGTGTACATGTATGTCATGATCTGTGTATACGTGTTTATGTGAAACTTGACAAGTCATTTCTTAAATTTATATATAAGGCCCAAAATTCAAAAATAGTAAGACCCTTTGAAAGAAGTTGAATAAAAACAATTACTTTAAAATGATTAGTCATACTGATTAGACAGTATGGTATCAGTAACACAGGGATACACATCATAGAGACCAGAAATATATCTGAAATTTTAATGTATGACAACAATGATAAGACAGATTACTAAAGAACAGAAGCTCTTGAAAATAGAGGTGGAAAAAATAATTATCCATGTAGAAAAAGTAAAAATGAGACTCCTACCCTGCACTATAAATATCAATTCCCACAGGAAAAATAATTTGATGTCAAAAGCAAAATGATAAATTTTAAAGACAAAAAGTCATATATATTACATGTAGGTTATATATGTATATCATATATATTATATATATAATCTTTGTTAACGTTTATGACTTCCTTAAGCACAAGTGTATAAACATCAAAGACTGACCAACACAAATCCATTATAAGCAAGAATTTCTATCTATAGAACACATTCAGAAAATGAAAAGATAAAAATAAATTGATACGGCCACTATGCAGAACAGTATGGCGGCTCCTTAAAAAACTACAAATAGAACTACCATATGACCCAGCAATCCCACTACTGGGCACATACCCTGAGAAAAGCATAATTCAAAAAGAGTCATGTACCCTACTGTTCATTGCAGCACTATTTACAATAGCCAGGGCATGGAAGCAACCTAAGTGTCCATCGACAGATGAATGGATAAAGAAGATGTGGCACATGTATGCAATGGAATATTACTCAGCCATAAAAAGAAACAAAATTGAGTTATTTGTAGTGAGGTGGATGGACCTAGAGTCTGTCATACAGAGTGAAGTAAGTCAGAAAGAGAAAAACAAATACCGTATGCTAACACATATATTTGGAATCTAAAATAAAAAAGGGTTCTGGAGACCCTAGGGGCAAGACAGGAATAAAGACGCAGATGTAGAGAATGGACTTGAGGACATGGGGAGGGGGAAGGGTAAGCTGGGACGAAGTGAGAGAGTGGCATGGACTTCTATATACTACCAAATGTAAAATAGATAGCTAGTGGGAAGCAGCCGCATAGCACAGGGAGATCAGCTTGGTGCTTTGTGACCACCTACAGGAATGGGATAGGGAGGGTGGGAGGGAGATGCAAGAGGGAGGAGATGTGGGGATATATGTATATGTATAGCTGATTCACTTTGTTATAAAGCAGAAACTAACTCACCGTTGTAAAGCAATTATACCCCAATAAAGATGTTAAAAAAAAAGTCAAGAAGACAAGAAGGTCTTTGCCAGATGTATAACTCACAAAGGACTGGTATATAAAATACAGGAAGAACTCCTAAAATAAATAAGAAAAATCAAAACCAAAGAAAAAAATGGTCAAAAGGCATGAATAGATATCTCACAAATAGAAA
This sequence comes from Aethalodelphis obliquidens, assembly GCF_003676395.1. Classification (NCBI taxonomy): domain Eukaryota; kingdom Metazoa; phylum Chordata; class Mammalia; order Artiodactyla; family Delphinidae; genus Aethalodelphis; species Aethalodelphis obliquidens. The sequence goes on from NW_020838009.1 coordinate 724,536, forward strand.
TGGAGAACACAATGAGATATTATTTACACCTATTTCTTTGGCAAAGTAACAAGTGTGATGATATTAAGTTATAGAAAAGATGTGAATCAGTCAGGTCTCATACATCACTAGGGATAGTGAACTTTTGTGAAAGCATTTTGCAGTAAAATGTGGTGCTGTCTTGTGAAGTTAAATATATGCAGATTGCATGGCCAGGGAACCTCACTCCTTGATTACTTACCCAGAGTAGTAAATGCAAAAACCCGAAAAGCTTCCACTGAGAGGAGAATGGACAAATCAAATATGATCACATTATAGGATACTATAGAGCAGTTAAAATGAGTAACTGTGCAAAAGCTTGTATAAATCTTAGTAGCACAGTACTGAATGAAAAAGCAAATCCTAATAGATAATACATATATAATATGTTCATATATAGTATCACATCCTTTTAAACATTTGCACAGTTTAATAATACTATATATTTTTGTTACACATTGAGTGTTAAGAGAGGGCTTCTTGGAATAGAAGAAAGTTACATGGTGACCTGCAAGATGAGAAGGAACCAGTCATGTATAGAGAGAAAGAACATTCTAAATAGAAACACACACACACACCACTGGACACCTTGAAGCAACTGAGAAAAACCCTTTAAACAGCATAATGATGTTTAAAGGAATCTTTCTCCTACAGGAACCAACCGTCATACTTCCAGTTGCCTTCCCTCCTTTTGTGAATAACACTATTTGTCTTCTCTCTCAAGGGTGAACTGGGAGATTGGGATTGACATATACACACTACTATAGATAAAATAGATAACTAATAAGGACTTACTGTACAGCACAGGGAACTATGCCCCATATTCGGTAACAACCTCTATGGGAAAAAAATCTAAAAAAAAATGGGTACATGTACATATATCATATATATACATGTATAACTGATTCACTTTTCTCTACACCTGAAACTAACACAACATTGTAAATCAACTATACCCCAATTGAAATTTTTTTAAAAAGATGCCAGATCTGATATACTGTGAGTTATTTCTGAGCTTCTATTTATATGTATAGAGAAACTGTGTGGGTATCTGGGGACCTATTAAACCAATATTTTCCAGGCTTTTCAAAGGTGTGATCACATTGATGTGGGAGGGAGAGCCTGTCAGTGGGATCCCTAATGTTCTAGGAAGCCTGAAGTAGGAAACTGTCCAGCATGTGCTCACCATCCAGCCGGGAGGCTGCGGGCTGGGGGAGCAGGTACAGCCTTAGAAAGCCTTTGGGACTGTGACACTGGAACTGCTTGTCCATCTTCTCTGAAACAGTCAGCAGTGCTTCCACTGACAAAAACACAAATCCTCCCAGACTCACCCTCCAGACTCTTGGATACAGCCCTGGCCTGACCTGACACCTCAGAACTCCTATAAAATTCCTCGGGGAACATACTCATTGACTCTTGCTCTGGACACCGCACATTTCCTCTACTTGCAGTCCTAGCTGGGGTCTGGCTTCCCCCCGAGGACAGCACTGCTCTGTTAGCTCCTGTGTCAAGATTATGTTTTCTCCCACATCTTTTCAAGAGTCTGATAACCCCTAGATCTTGTTCTACCCAGACACTCCATGAAAGTACCTTGGTAGCGATTGGCATGTATGCTCTATTTCCCTCTCTTGGTAAAAGCATCCACTTTCCTTTTGAGGAAATGTCCATCCTCTAGTTATGTTATTGGGAAGAAAACTCCTTCTCCTTTAATACAGTTTTCTAGATTCTTTTGAATAAAAATAATTGCTTCATTCTCCATGTCACTTTGTAAATATAGTCATAGTATCTTTTTCAGAGTTGTAAATCCAAAGTATTTTATTAAGAGAACCAGTTAAATGTCCATTTGACTACTAAATGTCCATGTTTGACTACTAATATTTTGAGGATTATGATTTTAAATTGTCTGACAGCTTAGCAAATTATCATTCAGAGGAATAGTTCCAGGCATTCAAAATTTCTAGAAAAATTGAAGTGTTTATAATTTTGGCTAGTTTTATTCATTTTCAGCTTGGCAGAACATAAGTTCTTTGATATTGCTACTAAGAAATAACTTCAGAAGTATAAGGTTGAAAAATAATTTATTCTAATTTTATTTAGTTACTTAACAAAATTATTTCTAAGTGATGGTAGTAGTTTTATTTCCAGGTTATACTGCCAGCATAGTGTAACTACCAGGAAATTGTATGTGTATCTATCTGACTCGGAGGGAGGAGCCTATATTCCAGAAGAAAGAGTCAGAGTCATGAAGAATTATCCCCAAGTCTTGGAATTTAATCAAGGAGCTCCCAACATTTGTCCTGCTGGACTTCAAAACTGCTATAGACTGGCGACTCCTTTTTACTTGCCATGTTCCTTCTTTCTGACCTGACACATCTATAGCTATTACCCTAAGCCTGTCCCACCATTGCATGTTGGGTGGGATGGGAAGATAAATTGTTTCTCTACTTTCACATGTTCACAGAAGAAGAGGAATTGTGCTGTACTTACCAGGAGCTGTACTTAACTGATTCCACCCAGAAGTGTCATCTGCACTGAGACCTGACTTAGATGATGAGATTTTGGATTTTGAGTTGATGCTATAGTGGGATGAAACTCCTGAGAACTTTGGGAGGAAAGTGACTACATTTGCACGGGGAAGGAAGTGAATCATTTGAGGCAGAAGGTTGACTGTGGCAGACAGACTTCAAGGTGGTGCCCACGATCCCCACTTCTCGGTGTCCACATCCTCACATCATCCCCTCCCCTGGAGTCTGGGACCAACCTGTGCCTTGCTTTCAACCAATAGACTGTGGTGGTAAAGGTGATGAGCTGGCACTGCCGTGACAGCATTATTTTACGTAGGGTTCCATCTTGCTAGCAGCCTTACTCCAGATTCTTGCTCTGCATTCTGGCTTTGAGAAAGCAAGGAGTCGTGAGTCCTATTGTCTCAAGGACATGAATCCTGCCTAAATGACTGAATAAACTTGAAAGGGAACCCTTCCATCATTGAGCTCCAGATGAGAACCCTGTCCTGTCTGACACCTTGATTGCAGTCTTGGAGAGAACCCAGGTAAGCCATGTCAGGACTCCGGATGCAGAGAAACTGTGGTTTAGTAAATATGCAATGTTCTAGGCAAGTCCATTTGCAGGCATCTGTTGCACTGGACACTATTACACTCTCTGCAGTGATGCTGCGGTGAATAATACTCTTCACCGTTGCTTGCTTGAGCCTGACGGACATACATTGCCCAAGGCTAACCACAGTTAAGAGGCACTATTTTGTTTCTGATAAGTTTTCTATATCCTTTAGGGAGAAATAAAGTGCTGCTCCGATTGATTTCTGGCTATGAGTTTGGGCTTACTATAAAGAATCTCTAGGAAGTCATTGAAGCAATCAACACATGCAAAATGGTGGCAAAAACACATTAGATTAACTGTTCATCTCCTCCAAGGATGCTATCAGAGAAAACAGCTGTAAACATGGCATAAATTCGATTCAAGTTAAGCACAGCAATCTAGTTCAGGTTATTGATCTGGTCCCTAATAAATTAGTGGGTGAATGCCTGGCTGGGCAGAACAAAGGTGGTTGAAAATTCCTTACCTGTAAACACTCTTGAAGGATTGCTTACCCTGTTTTCCTCCACCTGGTTTTATAAAATGGAGCTTAGGAACTAATTCCCAGTTTTCCAGGCAAGGGTTTGGTGTCAGAAGAAAGCAGTGCTTTTAACACCAATTAATGCATGGTTTATAGGCTCTCAGATGGTGAACACTGACGGAAGAAAGGCATAGATTAAGACAGAAATGAGAGTCAATGACAGGGATAACGAAGCAACACGCTTGCAAGTGCTTGTGTATGTGTTTAGCACTTTGAGGCAGGGAGAAGATTTTTTAAAACGTGTATGTTTCGCTGGTTTATTCATTACAACAATAAATTTGGTAAACCATCATCAATGAAATGATCTGGTAAGTAAAAATAATACCTCCTGGTCTATACTAAGTTCTTCAAAAAAATGGGCAAATTCTGCTGTAAATGAAAGAACAATATATAAAGTTAGACGTACAACTGTACTTACTCTCCAAATGTTGCCTTCAGCAATTTATTGACTACTGAAAACAACATATGACAGCATGAAGCCGCAGATAATAGACTATCTTGAAAGAGGATCCTTTTATTCTACACACAGCAGTAGGTGATAAATGGCTCTCATGTCAGTGCCTCCTATTTTCCTCTCTTTTCCCCCCAAAGTATATCTCAGATCAGGGACTAATAGCCCCCCAGGAGAAGATATCCTGACACAACCCCTTCTCAGCTGTGATAGATGCTGTTATCATGCATCTGTCAGAAACTTCCAGTGGGGACAGGCTGATAGCTTGTTGTTTGTCTACCAAAACATGGTATTTTCAGCTATAAAACAGGAGAAAGAAGCATAATGTAATTTATTTCTGTAAATGGGAGAGGTTTTATGATCCTACAACCACAGTTTAGCCAGAGGCCTTTGCAGTATTAACTATTTCTCTTAATATGTACCTCGAACAATAATATCTGTCACAAAGGTTTCCCACAGTGAATGGGAAACTCATATTTAAGCTACCCTAGAGCGAAGCTTATTTTAATCTTGTGCTTTGAAAAAAGGAAAAAAAAAAAAGGAAACAACAATTTCACAATTTCACGATGACATTGAATCCTATGAAATTTCTAGTGTTCAACATTGCTCAGTAGGTATGTATTTAATTCAAATGGGTTTTAATGTCACTTTGAGACCGTTGCCTAAAAGTTATCATCAGTCTCTGCAGGTCTGCCTGACTGAAAATGGACACACCTCTTAAGAGGCCGAAAACAAGGCCCCATTCAAAGCTACCAGCACAGTAATGCAAGTACTGAATTCCCTCTTATTAAAAAAACATATAACTGTAATTACAACCTACTCTTATTTGTTTTGTTGTCTTTAAGAGAAGAGTTGCTGGCCTCTTTTAGAATGTAATGGTAAAATAAGGTGATGATTCTTGGAGATGTGCTGTGAGATTTTAGAGAGAAGCTGTGAAACCATTTTGAGGAAGAGATTTAAGCGCCATAATGAAGACAGATAGCAATTAAGGGCTCTTGAATCATTTAATAAAGAGAAGAGATTAAGGGCGGCTAGTACTCCTAGGAAATCAGTGAAGAGTGGTGAGATAGTTAATTAGTAGCTGCTACCGTGCACGTTGGTGGTTGTGGGGAAGCGCTGTCCAGATTCGTTTTGGGGGATAATGGGCTTGTTATTACCTACCTGCTGGGAGCGATGCCTACAGACAGCCATCAGCCGTCAGGCCCTAGATGGGTCTAGCAGGTGAAGACCACGCCTCTTCTGGGCAGTTCCCGCTCTCTGATTGGTCAAAGGGAGACTAAAGGCCTGGCCCCCTTCCCCCCCACTCAGGATGGTGCACGTAGCATGTTATCCCAGCTCCAGAACTCCTCGCTGGCTCTGCCGAGGAGCCCATGGATTGCTTTTTGCAGAGATTATACCCATCGGAGCCATGAGGCCGAGCCAACATTGACCGGTAGCACCCAGATAGGTACACATAGGACTAGTTTCTGAACGTGCTTGACAAAGGGAAGGAAATCATAATATTGGGTATGAAAGATTTTTATATATTGGGAGAACTCTTCCAAGACAGAGGATTTAACACCCCAGCAAGGACCCCAAGAGATGGGGAGTACCCATCGTGGAAAACAGTGATGGCATGTGCTAGGTAAGGTAGAAATGCGCGGACCCACCTGTGTGGGAGGAAGGCAGTAAAGAGGTTCTCAGAAGCAGAATTGGCTGAGCAGTTGGACTATGGCCAGACAACAGGCTGTGGGCCTGGAGGTGCACCGCATAACAAAGCAAAGAACACACCAATGAATAGGGTCCAGCATCACCAGGAAGTGCTATGGTGGGTCTCTTCCACAGGCTGGGCTAATGGGAGGAGGCACAGTCTTAAACCAGTCTTATAGGCAGCAATAGGAATGACTGAATGCCGAAAAAATAGAAGGCAACTCTGGTGCATCACTGTCACAAGCCAGATAGATTAAATAATTATAAAGCCCAGAAAGATTGGAATGGCAGCTTCAATCCATGGGGGGTTATGGAGGTTTTGGATAAAATGCAGTATCCCTAGAGGCACTCACCAAGGACTACGCCTCGATCTGTACAAGTTATGTAGGTAAAGGAGGTATGGTCAGGAGGGAGAGGACAGTCACCCCATTAAAAGTCACAATCCTTTGCCATTTTCCATGTGAATCCAGTCTTCAGATGCAAAACCCATTGCCTGAGGAGAGGTTAAGTGCTCACCACTCCCAGGAAAGCATCAGGGCAGTTAGTCTCCAAGTCCTTCCAGTGTCTTTACTTGAGAGACTGTGCTCTGGGGAAAGGGGGAGAGGCAAACGTTTCGAGCCCTGCTTTACACCAAGTTCTTGTTGCCAGTGACACCTTAAGAAGTAGAGTGACATTGCAGAGTGGGGCCACCTCAAGGCCACTGGATAAAAGGAGCCCTGACTCATGTGCAGCTCACAGTGGTTCCCACTGGGTCATTTCCCTGGTTCCCAAATGTACTTGGCAGTTGAAACAACCTTCACATCTGTTCCTTGACTTGTGGGTTGACAACTATTCTATTTAGGGAGGCCAAGTGGAAGCCTCAAAGACTTTCTTCTCCCAGTCAAAGTGATACACCCAAAACAGTATTACATCCTAAAGGGGGAAAGTAAAAAATTACTGACCTAAGAGCTACAGGTGTGGTAGACACCAACATACCACTGACTCCATGAAATGGCCTCTGAAAAGACCAGACAGATCCCAGAGCAGTTGCTGCCTTAGGTTTGCAGCCCTTGAGCTAGCAGATTCATTCTCTTCCATGCCCATCTAAAGAGAAAATCAGAAAGTACTCATGCAGTTGAAAGATAACACAAGAGGATGCATTTACAATCTAGCCTCAGGACTGTGTTTACTCTCACACTTCTGCCAGGACATAGTCTATAGGGAACTGAACCAGTGTGACCCCACGAAATGGCACAGTTTCACCACCTCGGTGACACAGAGAAACAAGCAGTGGCTGGTCCATAGGAGCATTGAGAAGATACGTGAGCCCCAGAAGGGACCCACCACGTTAGAGAAGTATTAGTTATTAGGACATGCCCTGCACAATAAAGACAGACACTGCACAGTGTACCCCCCATCACGAAGGAACAAGCACAGCACCTGGCCAGCATCTGAGAGCCACATGTTCCATGCTAGGTAAAGCCACGAGGCAGTGGAGGTGGTAACTGAGGACGAGGAAGACACAGTAGGGAGACTAGAGGAAGAAGGTGAGGAGGAGAGTTGGGACCCCAAGGGCTGCAACATCCAGGGCTTCAGCTCTTCCCCAGCCTTTCTCTTCTGTATTTCCCTCAGGAAGAGAGACCCACCAGAATCCCGGAGGAACTTTTCCAAGAATCAACACAGAGTGTATCAGATGGTTGTAATGGGTGGACTATGGAGCCATGCAGGGCCCTCTTCAGGAATGGAGTTTATTACCCCAGCTGCTCAGGACGTGTCTGGAAGACAGCCTCGGCGGCCACCCATCTTCAGAAACTGCCTCAGCTGCAGAGAGCTGCCGTCCCAGGGTGGCTCAGATCCGAATGACTGAAGGGCATGGGGATATGAGACACCTCAGCTCAGAAAATCTCTGGATTTATTGATTTATCCCATTCTCGGAACCCTCCGTTAGATTAAGGCTGAGGCTGCCATTAAGACCAATACTCTTCCCAGGTCCCCACAAAAGAACCCAGTAACACCCCTCCTCATGCTGATCTGGGTTAGAATCTGCCTTCTGGAACCCAGCCTGTAACCTGTAGGCATATGATGTGCTGGAAGAATTAATCCAGCTCCATAAATTTAGCAATGTCTTCCCTGCTCATTGCCATGTTTCATGTAATACCACTTTCTTCATAACACAGAAATTAAGAAAATGAGTCCAATCAACAAATCCTGGTGGTCTGGGTTTAAATGAATTAAAACAACTGAGAAAAATAGAATCTGTCTCGACATGGATAGAAGTGTGTCCTCCTTATTTATCCAAAGCCAGTCTTGAAGCCAAATGTTTGCATAGCCTAAAATGTTACTCTACATTTGCACAACTTCTTTTTGATTCAGGGGGCTGACTGTAGGAAGACAGATTCTGGGAACTAAATCTGTGAGAGAAGCTAATTACATGAGTTCAAAACTAAAGCTGTGGTTTGTACATACTATATAGATTCACACCCCCAAAGCAATCTTATGACACATATACATGCTTTAGGATAAACTTTCCAAAGGATGAATTATTTCAGTCCCAGATGAGTTTGTAGGATTCAGGCAGACTGAAATGTCAGTTCTCACACAAACGGGATTTGTATGTAATACAAGAAATATTTGTCACCATCATGAAGACAAAACTTCAGGTCTCCTCATGTTGGTATGTATTTCATTTAAGTCTCAATTTTTCTTTTTTGATAATACACTTTGCTATTGTTATTGCACAAAGTATGGGTGGTATTATTTTTTTTTTAATTCTTGAAATATAGTTCAATTTAGAAAGCAGGGGTTTAACACCAACTAGATAGAATTAAAATCCAGCCAGTTACTTCAAAGATTGTGAGATGAGATGTTAGTTACAAGGGAATTTCAGATTTTGTCTAAAAAATGAATATCTTCTCACTTTCATCTTGCCATCTCTTTCCAAATATTCAGATGATTGAGAGCAAATGTGGATTTTGGTTTCCATTGCTGACAACTCTGTGGTTATATTTCACAGTGGCAGAGAAATTGGAATTTTGTTTCAATTTTGTTTCCAACAGATGCTTGGAAGCCAGAACTGAACACAGACTGGAATCCTAGTGTTGTGTATCTTCATTACAACGTAAAATTCCTTTGAGGGAAAGTGGTGTCTTCAGTACTAGCTGTGGAAGGTAGTTTATGTATCATTATTCATCACAGCTTACACTCTGGTTTGATGTTGGAGGCCCTTGAGTTTCAACGCTTTATATGTAAAGATTTATTCATATATTTCCCAACAGACCCACTAAACACACCCTCTCCACTCCGCTCCAATCTCTGCGAGAGATTTAATGAATACACGTTAGTGGAGAAAAGCTTTAAAATGAGCCATTTTTTAAAGACTGTGAAAAAGCAATCTTATATTTCATGTGATTTATTTCAATTTTAAATCATAAAAGTTACATTGGAAGAATGAAATAACTTATGTGCGCCTGTATATCGTTTTATTTGAGGTAGTTCAAATACATTTAAACTTATATTAGATATTTCCCTGGAGTCTAATACTGAATGGTCATGAATCTGTATTAAACTATTTCACACGTATTTTCTACTATCTTGTGCCTCAGTTTCAATCTTGCACTGATCACAAAATTTCTGAAACTTGAAAAATTCTGAGTTATGACTTCCCCCCGATATCTAAAATCACAATGCATTTGTTTAAAAAATACACAAAAAAATGGAAAGAAAAAGAAAATCAAAAACAACAAGGATAGGGGTTTTCCCTGGTGGCGCAGTGGTTGAGAGTCCGCCTGCCAATGCAGGGAACACGGGTTCGTGCCCTGGTCTGGGAAGATCCCACGTGCCGCGGAGCGGCTGGGCCCGTGAGCCATGGCCGCTGAGCCTGCGCGTCCGGAGTCTGTGCTCCGCAACGGGAGAGGCCACAGCAGTGAGAGGCCCGCGTACAGCAAAAAAAAAGTTAAAAAAAAAAAAAAAACAAGGATAAAATCTTCTCTTATCCCCACTGCCTCTTTCACAGCCATATTTCTTTGCTTACCTTGGCGGAAGACAAACTCCCTCTTGGGGTCTCCTCCTATTCTTATTAAACCTCTCTGATTAGATTGGTGTCCTCTGCCACTCCATAAACACAAGCTTTGTCAAAGTTTCCGGTGACCCGTACTTTTAGAAGGTCAATGGTCAATTTCTGCCTTTATTCTATCAATGATATTTGACATAGTTGGTAACTCACTTCTTTTGTCAATACTTTCCTCCTTTGGCTTCCAGGAAAACACATTTCTGTTTTTCTTTTGAACGTTTAATATAGAATTCCCCAAGTTCATAACTAATTACTTCTCCTCTCCCATCTCCACTTCCTTGAGGATCACATCCAGTCTGGTGGTTTTGTTAACATTTATACATTAATAATCCCTGAAGTTATACTTCTACTCCTGATCTTTTCCATGAAATCCAGACTTACATAGCCAACTCAAGTAGAGACCAACTACAGCTTCCCTAGGGGTTTCACATACACTCAATGTGACTTAACACGCCTGAAGATAAAATCCTAACTTTCCAGCCTCCTCACTTGCTCTTCCCCGTTCAGCGAGGGGACTGCATGCTTCCATCTTCTCAGAGCAAAAACCTTGAAACAGTCCTTGATTTCTTTCCTTCCATTGCAGTACATATCCAATCCAACATCAAATTTAGTTGACTCCATTTTTAAAATATATTCTGAATCCTTAAGTTAATTCTAACATAACATTGGTATAAAAATATCACAATTTCTTCTATCCCCCTACTGAAAGATAATAATCTCATTTCCAATCATTCCTATCACAAATAAAGCTAAAGTGTTATCCTTACATAATTCTAGTATGCCCACATGAAAATGTTATCTAGAAACTCAGAATTTTCTAGAAACATTGGAGTGGATTTGCTGTATTCCTCAATTTTACTGGCATTGCAGAATGGCCCTCCAATGATTTTACCAAGGCATATTACCATCAGTAAGTTTTAAGAGTTCCTTTTCCCTGTTCGTTCATGCTAACACTCACTATGTCAGACATTCTTTATTGCAAATCCGATTAATGAGAAGTGGAATCTCAGTTTTCTCCATTTGCATTTCTTTGATTACTAGTGTGGTTTTAATTCCCAGTGACTTGCTCGTTCACGGGAGCTGGCTTTGCAGCTGGGGGTTGTTGGAGTTTTAACTTTAATATCTTCACCATAGATCTGCCTCTGTCTCCACAAGCTTTATCAATTTTCTGCACTGTTGACACTCTATGGTTACTGCGTCTAATATCAATTTTAAGTCTGCTTTTGCACCTTTGGTTTTCTTATCTTTTTCTTTGCAAACAGTTTGCATCAATTCAGCTTGGTTCTCTACACTATCTACGGAGTTTATGGTAGGATTGTTCTCTCTTTCCACGTGCCAAGGAGCTGGTAGATGCTCGCAGACACTATTCAAATGTCTGGCATCTTTCACCTAAGATCAACAGTGTGATGGGTCCTTTCTTCCGACTGTCTGATCACCATTCTAAGAGGAGGTGAATACATTCCTATTCTGAAGCCATATGTAATTCTTACTTTGCTTCAAACAGGGAACAAAGGAATGGCCTGTTGGGAAACATTTAACTATCAGGAAAATTTTGGAAGCACACATAGATATTCATCCTACAAAATTATTGAGCTATATAAGACATGTCTGATACTTATATGAGGCTCATAATAATATCCTGAGGTAAGTACCAATATTTTCCTGTTTACATGGCAGAAGAAACAAAGTCATGGACAGATTAAATAATGTCTAAAATTTCATACTTCATACATCTTATCTTATAAAAGCAGTGAAACAATGGCTGCCATAAGTTGAGATAAGGGCAGATAGAGTAGGAGGGATTTGGAAGTAAAAGTGAAGCTGATTTAGCATTTTTGTAACTAAGTGTGCCTGTTGTGAACCTACACATGCTGCCATGGGCATGAATGGAAAATCTTTGCACATGAGCCAAGTAAATTTATCTCAACAGATCCCAAAGGTCAACTTTTTGATTTGTGGAAGAAGCAGGGTGAAGGCAGTCTGTATAGTTTTTGACTGGATATTACTAGGAGATGGTGAGAAATTATCTCATAGGAGTAAGGGAGTCCATTCCCAACCGTGGAAGTAAATACGTATATACCCTCAGTAAATCGCTTTGTCTAGGTGGACTTAGATTCCCTATCTGAAAAGTGAGGGTTTTAAGGGTCAAATGCAGAAACCAACACAGTGTTGTGAAGCATTTATACTCCATTAAAGATCTATTGAAAATAATAATAATAAATAAATATATATATCACTTTCTTTTTAAAAAAAAAAAAGAGTAAATAAAACTGGCTTCTTGGAAGGAAGATATTTAAGAATACAAAAAGTAATTCTCTGCAATTAAAGTAGTTGCAGAAACAACAAAATATATGATCTCTCTTGCTTTTGGCTTTACTACCTCTATTTTGTCTGAGAAAAGATTACATCTAAATAAATATTATGCAACATTTAAAACTTAGATTATTGTTCAATTGAATTTAAATTTTAAATATATTCTGCAAGCCAGGATAACTGTTAAGGATCTAAGAGTGGTGGGATGCAGAGAAAGGGTTGAGATCGTACATATAATACCTCTGCTCTTGCAGATAAAAGGTCTGTGAGGTCATGTCTCTCTGACACAAAGCAATTCAGAAAATAAATCATTTATTTCAAAAAATGTATCTTTACTATATAGTTTATTGCTATACCTATATGTTGAGTATATTCTATTATCAAATAACTATACTTACATAAATGCAAATATAGACTTCCTCAAAAATCTACGACAACGCAGAACCATGTGTAAATCACAACCACAAAGACTACATAAAACAATGCTATGAAGGAAACAAAATGATACTCAAGGCAAGTAAACTAGGATTCCTAAAGTTCTAAACCCCAGAGAAAGTGAGTGCTATACAAAGGGAAAATGGAAGAGGAAAGATCCATCATTTTTTCAGGACCTAATGTGATCCATCGACTTCTCTGTATTGCTCTAATTTCTAGATTTACATTGTGAATAAGATATTACTGTGAATTTCTCACAGATAAAAATTCAGTTACGGTCAGCAACTCTCAATAGGGCCTGTCATGCTTGGGACGTGCTAAAAGTTCTAATTCCTATTATACTTTAATGAGTCAAGGATGCATGCTGTGACATCTATGTAATCATTGAAAGAATAGTAAAATGATGTTTACGTAACCAACTAAGAGTGAAAATGTAAAGTAGTAAAAAAATAATAATAATAATAATAATAATCCAGGAGAGGGAAAAAAGGAAGAGTTAAAGGGACATCAAAAAAATGGAAGAGGGCTTCCCTGGTGGCGCAGTGGTTGAGAGTCCGCCTGCCGATGCAGGAGACACGGGTTCGTGCCCCGGTCCGGGAGGATCCCACATGCCGCGGAGCTGCTGGCCCCGTGAGCCATGGCCACTGAGCCTGCGCGTCCGGAGCCTGTGCTTGGCAACGGGAGAGGCCACAACTGTGAGAGGCCCGCGTACCACAAAAAAAAAAAAAAGAAGAAGAAATTGAACACAGAAGTAAAATGGTCGATGTTAATCCAAATGCATGAGTAACTGTACTAAATTTAAATAAACAAGATATTCCAGTGAAAGATTATGATTCTTGCAAGCCTGGGGTCTGAGTTTTGAGCCATTCCTGCTCTCAGTTTATGGGGGTCCTTGGTAAATCAGAAGCCATTGGACTCAAAGTGTGAAGGGTACCACTAGGATGAAACTCATGCAGTTTTTGATGAAAATGAGTCACGACAGTGAAACCATTGAACTGAAGCATGGACACAGATGAATGAAATAATCATGGGGGTAAATGTCAGCATGAGTACATGTCTCAAATCTCTGAGCGTGATCCTGAAAATCACAGAAACGGCACAGGGGGAGCACTGAGAGTGCTGGGAATGGCATTTGATATGTTGTCCTGCCAGACAGTTTACCTCTGGGGGCACTACTTGTGGACACTGAAACTCAGGTGAAATCTCAGGAAAGGGAAGCCCTTGTCGGGAGAAACCGAGGCCAGGGAGGAGATGATGGGTCCTAGGCAGTGGCGACACTGAAGATTACTGTTCCAGAATGATGAGTGATTTGGATACTTTTCTGTACAGGTGTTGTTTACGTCAGTTATTTGTAGGCAAGATAGTGATTGTCAGAGTGTCTAAAAACCACCTAGATTCCCTACATGGAAGACACATAAATATAAGCACACAGGAAGGTTGAGAGAAAAGGACAGAAAAAAGTTTTCATATGCATGCATTCATACAAGACAACTGAGGTACCTAAAATAATATCAGACAAACTGGAATTTAAGTCAAGAAGTATTGCTAGACATGTTATGATAAAAAGCTGACGTAATTCAAATTGTCTTTACAGCTAATGATAGAGCCTCAAAATATATAAAAGGTAAAAAGCAAATATGACAGAATAATTTTTAGAAAGCATATAAAAATCCCCAGATGCAAGAGAAGGAATTGAATCTATATGACAAAAAAGAAATATTATAAAAGAAACTCTCCAATAAGAAAATAAAGAGCTCCTAGAAAGTAAAATAGAACCACTGTTTAACATAACTATCATATATTGAAAATATAAATAAAGAAATCTCTCATGAAATATTAACCGCTGTCAAAACAACGGCTAATAGGAAAAAAAATATTTAAAAATTCAGAGATCAATCCAGGAGGCTCAGTATCCAATTAATAGGAATTCCAGAAAGACAGATCTGAGAAACAGTGTGTACACGTTTATCAGTTATTATCAAAATCAGAGACTATTTCTTAACACTAAAGTACTTTATTTTCCAAACTGAAACTGCACACTAAGAATCTATTAGGATGAATGAATACAGACCACACCAAGGTACCTAATCCGAAGATTAGGAGAATATTTGAAAACCTTCAGATGGACAATAATATACATGTTCAAATATCAAAAATCAGAATAGCATCAGACTTCTAACAGCAGTCCAGGAAGCTAGAAGCCAATTCGATCGTGTGGGTAGAATAACTACATTTTACGATATGATAGATCTCAGAGAAAGTGTATCTGCCACATACCCTTCTCGTGAAATGACTGAGCATCTTGTTCCAATAAATGAGGGATAGATGGTAAGGAGGAAACAGAATCCTGAAAATACCATCCAATACAGGAGAAAAGTTCAAAGGGCATCTGAGTGGCAAGCCCCCAGATGGCCCAGTCTGGACTGGAAGTCGTCTCTGGAAGTCCCAGGAAGGATGTACCGTAGCAGGAAGAAGCCGAGAGATGGACACCTGATGTGTTTGGCTGCCTCTGGGGCATCTGGAGGGACGTTCCCGTGGAGAGTTTGGAAGAAATGCCGATAGGCGCGGAGGGAAGAAAGGGGAAACAATTATTAATTCCAGGAAAAACAAAAGGTGCACAGAAAAGGAAGTGTAATCACAGTGTACTGCTTGTCTGAGGGTGAAGAGTAGTAAAATTGGCCAAATGGGTTCAAATGAGTGTTGATTTCAGCTAAGGCTGTATGACCCTGTGTTAGAATGATAGGGGGAGTGAGGTGGTGTGAGGTTAGTCTGACTTTTCTGTAATAAAACAACAATGAAAATGTTTATTTTGCTTAATTTATAAATGAAATGGTATATGGAGATGAATTACAGAAAAAATTGCTGAGCAGAGAAGGCAGAAGTGCCCTGAGTACCCTTTGCCTCTTTAAACCGTGCTGTGTTTGTTCCACCGGGCGCCCATAACAAAGCACCACAGATTGTGTGCCTTAAACAACAGAAATTTATTTCTCAGTCCGGAGTCTGGAAGTCCGCGGTCCAGGTGTGGGCAGGTTGGTCCTCCTGAGGGCTCTTCCCTGGGCGTGTAGACACCAGCCTTCTCCCTGTGTCCTCACAGGGTTGTCCCTCTGTGTGTGTGTCTGTGTCTTCATCTCCTCTTCTTATAAGGACCCCAGTCCTATGGGATCAGGGCCCACCCACTTGACCTCATTTTACCTTAATCACCTCTTTAAGAACCCCATCTCCAAATACGACCACATTCTGAGGGTCTAGGGGTTAGAAGTTCAACATATAAATTTGGGGGGGACACAATTCAGCCTATAACATAGGCCCATGTATAACTTTGATAAAAATGAAAATACTAACTAAAGTAGCAAGTGAACATATTTATCAAAACACATCAAATGATACTCTTAAGTGCATGTATTATATTGTATGCAAATCACACCTCAATAAAACTGATTTTAAAGGAATGTGCATGGGAGAATTTGGAGTCAATTTTATTTGAGCTAAGTGCTATTTAAGTAAATTTAGAGGTATCTCCTCTTTGGATCGTCATTGTTTAAATTACCTAGACAAAGAAGAGATAAATTATATATTCCTGGTTAAGTAACTGAAAATCTTAGGACACTGTTTACCCTCTTTTTATGCATTCTTATTTATTACACACACATGTTTGTTCAGTGAGTTGCCAGTTGGGGAGGCCTTTAGGATGAACTTACCCTCCTGCTTTACTCCTTCAATGACTTGTATTGAAGTCGTTACAATTTTGAGTAGTTTAATTTCTTATAAAATTTAAGAAACATCTGTCGAAGAACCATGGAATGGCTATATTTTGCTGCGACCATTTTACTCAATTCATACATAAGAACAGTCATTGGACTTTTGTTGTTTGTAAAGCACCATGTTTGATTTTTGAGACATAAAGAGAATACTTATGTTTCTTTCATTGTATTTACATTCTTATTGGCAAAGATGTTATAATACATATAATAATAAGGTAAAAATACTAAGTACCAAGATAACAATATAGACAAAAGGCCAGGAAACAGTCACATACTCAGTGTAGCACTCTCTATTTTTCTGTTCAGGAAAGTAAAATAATGCACAATTCCGTGATGAGTTCTCATCTGCTGAGCTTGGCTCATTCAGAATTGACTGGGCCCCGTTCTGCAAACATTCCCAAGTACATGAATGAATGCCCAGCCTTTATCCGAAAGAACAGGGACACTTCACTCTCCCCCGGCTCTCCTAGACCTACTATTTCCTTTGGACACATTAGATCCAATCTGCTAGAGAAGAAAAAATGTTTTCTTTTTTCTTTTCTTTTTCCGGTCAGGAAATGGTCACCAAAAGCCATGCTTTCTCTGTCAGCAACACAGTCATGCCACACGCACGGGCGTGTGTTAAATGAAGCCAGAAAATTGGCGGGCGCCCATTTTGCATGCAGTGTGGATGCTTCCTGAGCCAGCAGTGACCCCCTCTCCATGTGGGAATCCTCCTTGTACAGTTGTCAGGGCCGTCCGTGAGTCATAAGTGTGTGCATCTATGTGAAACATCTCTGCCTAGGAACTGTGGACCCACCGCAGTTAAGATGCCTGTCTAGTATGCCTGGTGCCCCCATGATATTTATGCCCTAAAAATGAAATGAGGTGCATTTCTCATCTTGTCCTCGGAGCATGTGATGGGTCATAATTGGGCAGACGGTCACGTGATTCATAGCTTGTAATGCCGTTTAGTGAGGGCCGGCCACCTGGAAACGGGGATGGGGCCCCTGTGTGTGGATGGACTCTAAAGACATGGGATGCTCGTTCCTTCTGGAGATGACACATATTACACTGAGCACGTGCAGCCTTTTTCTCAGATCTGTTATTACGAGAGTCTCTAATTTCTTGTGACACAACAAGAAAAATAAAGGCTACCTCAAACAGGTCCTATAACTGTGCTTCCTAAATGAAAAATCTTATGTCTAAAATCAAAGACCCCCATAATATTTTTCTCTCTTATTTATGTATCTCAATGAAAGGCAGATGTTTCCATCCTTTTTTTCTTCTCCCTTTCTCTCCAGAGTCCTCAAATGTTCCTTCTATTTCCTTCAATGTTGTCTTCTTCCCACTTTCCGGAGACAGGCTTTTCTCCAGCTAGTAGTTACTTTGAAATGTAACTGATTTACCCTTCTGATTTTTCCAGCTCTCTGCTTTATCCATTGTCATGACTAATATCCAGAAACTCAAAGGCTGAGTTTACTAAGATGGAGAAGGATCAGATTGGGTTTTTTTTCCCAAATATAATTGTAATATTTAACATCTGAATACACAATTATTGTATATTGTCTCAAACAAATGCCAAATCAATGTGTGTAAATACTATAATTTCTGATGTACAGAAGGGGAAACTAAAATATAAATACTTTAAGACCCCTATCCAAGAATAACGTAATTGTAAGTTGCAGACCCAGAATGTAAACACACAGCTCCCAATAATCTAATGTTTTCCTGACTATGGCATTCTGACAATCAACTTGCAGGATTTATTTCTATATGAGTAGAGTTTTTATATGCTCACACGTGATATAAACGTTAAGTGCCAAGATAAATGCTAAGCGGCCAATTGAGGAGCAAGTTATTCATAGATGTTATATTTTCAACACTTGGGGCAATTACAGTGTTTAGATATACTAAGATTTCATTTGAATTCTTAAAAAAGCCCTTTTAGAGTAGAGAAGATAATGTAAATAATCTTAAAAAACAGAAGAAATGTTTTACAACTGAATCAGAACATGATACGTGTATTTTGATACTCTAGGTTCTTGGGAAGGAAATCCAATATATCTGAATGTTTGTTTTATTCTATAGTTTTTTACAAAATGTTTTTGAAAAAGCATTTTAAATGAGAGGATTTTAACTTTACAGAAAAGTGCAGAATGAAGACAGATGGTTCCCATAAACTACACATCCAGTTTCCTCTATGAACAGCATTTTATATTAGTGTGGTTCATTTGTTAACAGTGAATAGACCCATACTGATATAATATGATTCACCAAAGCGCATCTTTTATTCAGATTCCCCTAGTTTTTACTGAGAGTCCTTTTTCTATCCCAGGATTCCATTCAGGACACCACATTACATTTCATCTTTTTGTCTCCTAAGGTGCCTCTTGGCTGGGCAGTCTCTCAGACTTCCCTTGTTTTTGATCACCTTGACAGTTCGGAGGAAAACTGGTGTAGAATGGTCCTCAGTTGGGATTTCTCCGCTGTTTCTCATGACTAGACCAGGGTTCTGAGTTCCTGGGACAACAGAAGAGAAGTGCTATTCTCATCAAATCCTGTCAAGTGTAAATCTTCCTAAAATGACCTGTGTGGCTGCTGAAGTTGACCTTGATCGCCTGGCTAAGGTCGTTTATGTTAGGTTTCTCCACTGTAAAGTTACTCTCTTCTCCCCTTTCATGCGTTTAATGAGTGGAGAGTTGTGATTCATCTTGAGGGCAGCATATCTACATAAATCGTTTGAATTATTCTGTACAGGATATCTGTCTATTCGTCCCCATGCATTTGTTTAGTTAACCATTAATTTATATCAGTATGGATTCATGAATATTTATTATATACTATTGGTTAAGATCAGATAATATTTCTTTTCTTGCCTCAATTGTTCCAGTTTTGGCTTCTGAGTGCCTTTCACATAACCTATTATTGTCATTTCTTTTTTTAGTTCCCTTCCTTGATTTGGGGGTCCATGAGACAATTCAAGATCTTCGCATCATAGAATCAGGCATTTCTCTAATGAGCCCTGTTCCTCTGATGGATGAACGGTATTAGAAACCAAGATCTGGGTCCTGGGGATGTTTTGTGCCATTGGCTGTTGCTGGGCTCTCTTAGCTGACAGAGCAGGGGGATGTCTGCGTGTGCTCTGAACTGTGTCTGTGCACACATCTGCAAACGTTTCTACACATAGCCGTCTGTGTCTGTGCCAAGCTGAACGTGAGCTCATGATGATGTCTCCACCTGGAACCCGTCACCTCGTGGATACTCTGCCCTCCTCCCTCGCGTATCTGTAAGCTCCCCTCCGACAGTGGGAAACACGGCCCCTGCCATCCACCAATTGTGTCATTTTCATTCCTGTACACATGCACGGTGACGTCAGGGTAGCTAACACACACCCTTACCCTGAAGGGAAACATCTTTATCAACTAGAGCACAGAGCTTAGCACACTCCCTTTTGCTTTTTCCTCAGTCTCCACTCCAAAGTTCCTTAGGTCAGCAAATCTTCCCTAACCCCTCTAGGGAGGGCATTTCACACTAACTGTAACTCAGATCATTTGGCTACATGTTGTATTCCATTCTGGGGTTCCCCCGACCTCCCAAATATTTAAAAAATAATTTGTAGACATTAAGGTTCATACTCTGTGCTGTTAAGCTCTATAGATTGAGAAAAAAAGCATGATTTCAAGTGTCCATCAGGGTATCACACAGAATAGTTTCACTGCCTTAAAAAATCCTCTCTGGCGACTGTTTTTATCTTTTTAAGTCATTTTTAAAAAGCTTTTAATCAGCTCCATAGTTTGGTCTTTTCCAAAATGTCAGATATTTGGAATCATATAGTATGTAGTCTTATCAGACTGGCTTCTTTGCTTAGTATATTACCTATCTTTCTGTGGCTTGATACTTCACTTATTTTTATTGTTGAATAATATTCATTGTGTGTGTATACTACCATTCACTTATTCATTCTCCTATTTAAAAACAAGGTGACTGTGTACAGTTTGTAGAAATAATGAGTGAAGCTATAGAAAATAGGTTTTTGTGTGAACCTGAGTCTTTACATCAGTTGGGCAAATACCTAGGAATGCAATTGCTAGATTGTACGTATGTATGTATGTATGCTACTAATTGTAGCATAGTACAATTGCTAGCTGTACTATGTTCAGCTTTGTAAGAACTCTGTGTAACCATCTTCCAAAGTAGCTGTACCGTTTTGCAGTCCCAGTTGCAGTAAACGAGACTTCCTGTTATACCACATCTTTCCCAGCTTTTGGTGTTGTCAGTGGGGGGAGTTTAGCCACTCTGCTAGGTATGCCGTGGTATCCCATTGTAATTTTAATTTGCAATTCTCTAACGACAAATGATGTGGAACACCTATCTTTCCATAAGCCTATTTGCATCAACATATCTTCTCTATTCAGGTGTCCAATCAGATCTTTTCTCTATTTTTTTCAATAAGTTTTTTGCTTTCTTATTGTTGATTCAAATATTTTTGTGTGTGAGTCTTTGGAAACATGTACTTTAGCAGATATATGTGTGTTTTGCAAATATTTCCTCCAGTCTTTGGCTTGTCTTTTTATTCTCTTAACGGTGTTTGACAAAGCAAATATTTTTGATTTAATAAAGTCCATCTTATCTGTTTTTACTTCCATAGATTGTGCTTTGGGTGTTGTATCTAAAAACTCATCACCAACCCCGATGTCACCTATTTTCTCCTACGGTTTTTTCTGGCTGTTTCCTAATTGTTCCTTTTACATTTAAATCTAAGATCCATTTTTGAGTTAATTTCTGTGAAAGGTGCAAGGGCTGTACCTAAAGTCATTTATCCCTTAAGGATGCCCAATTGTTTCAACACCATTTCTTTTAAAAGACTTTCCTTTCTCAATTGAAGTCCCGTTGTTCCTTTGTCAACAATCAGGTGTGGGCCCATTTCTGGCCTCCCTATTCTGTATTTGTGTGGGCCCATTTCTGGCCTCCCTATTCTGTATTTGTGTGGGCCCATTTCTGGCCTCCCTATTCTGTTCCTAGACGTGCACATCTATTGTTTTGTCAGTACCATGGGGTCTTGATCACTGTAGTCTTATAGGAAGTTTTGAAGGAAGTCTTATAGGAAGTTTTGAAGTTTGGTAGCGTCGATCCTCTGACTTTGTTCTTCTTCTTCGGTATTATATGGCTATTCCAGGCCTTTCCATATATACCTTAGATTCAGCTTATCAGTACTTTCAAACCAGCTTGCTGAGATTTCGATTGGGATTGGATGGAATCTATAGATCACATTGAGGAGAATACACAACTTAACAGTCTTCACAACCCATGAACACAGACTATCTCTCAGTTAATATAGATCATTGATTTTTTTAACCAGAGTTTTGTAGTTTTCCACATATAGATCCGTACATGTTTAATTAGACATACATAAATTTTTTTATCCTTTGGTGCTATTGTAAATGGCATATATATATATATATATATATATATAGAGAGAGAGAGAGAGAGAGAGAGAGAGAGAGAGAGAGAGAGAGAGATTTAGATTTCAAATTCCAGTTGCTCATTGCTGGCATACAGGTAAACACTCTGCTTTCGTATATTAACTTTGTATCTTGTGATCTTCTTATACTTCATAGTTCCAAGAGTTTTTTGAAGAGTGCCTGGAATTTTCTGCATAGTGAACCTCGTCTGCTGCAAATAAAAATGATATAATTTCTTCCTTTCTAATCTTTACATTTTTTCTTTTGTCTCTCCTCTCCTCTTCTCTTTTATTTTGTATTAGCCAGGACCCCCAGTGCCATGTTGAACAGGAGAGGACATCCTATAGATGTCCTCTATAGATGTCCTATAGAGGACATCATGCCTTGTTCTTGGTCTTATTGGAAAAATGTTCATTTCTCACTCAAAATATTAGCTCTACATTTTTTTAGAACACTGACACCTTTATCATTATGTAATGTCTCCCTTTACCTATTTTAATCTTCCTCTTTCTGAATTCTGATTTGTCTGAAATTAATATAGGCTTCTCCAACTTTCTTTGACTAGTGTTTGCATGGTATAGGTCCCTTCTTCTCTTTAATTTATCTGAGCCTACATTTGCCATGGTTTTCTCAACATTAAATTGAGTCTGGGGGGTGGGGATTGTTTGTTTGTATTTATCCACTCTGATAATCTCTGTCTTTAATTGGTATATTTAAACCATTCACATTGAAGGTGATAATTGACACGGGTAGATTAATATACCAATTAGAGACAGAGTACCTCGAATTCCTTCCTCCCACCCTCAGTAACACTGCCATCTTCATTTCATTAGTGGGTTAATTTTCCCCATTACTTAGGCAAAGCCCTCCTGAGTATTATACTCAATCCTCCTTGAAATAGATTCTCCAGTTGTGCTGACAGAGTATGATTCCAGGCTGTTGTTCCTTGCAGTTCTTTAGAGCAGTTCTTTTCCCTGAGTAGCAGTTGCCTCCTTCATGCCCTGATGCATCCCCAGATGAAGACTTAAAGGGGAGACTCTCTCTCTCTCTCTCTCTCTCTCTCTCTCTGCATTCTCTCTTCTCCAGTATGCTGCTCTATGAACTCTATCTGCCTTGGTCTCCCCAGACTCCTGATTCCTCTTTTATGGGCTGTGGCCCGTAAATTTTCTCCATGCATTAAACATTGGCAGGCATAGGGCTGCCCTCATTCCCTTCTCAGCATTGCCCCTTCACTGCCTGGCGTCTAATAATTTGAATTATATTACTTCATACACATAATCTATTTGTTTGTTACTTATTTGTTTGTTACTTATTTGTTTGTTACTTTGTTGTTACTGTTTGTTTGTTTGTTACTTTGTTTGTTACTTGTTTGTTACTTTCAGGCAAAAGAGTAAATCCAGTTCCTGCTTCCTCATCTCAGCTGGAGTGGACTCCAACTTGCGCACCTTTGATGGTAGAATATTTGAAGATGTGATTCTAGTTTAAGATGATCACATAGCATAGATAAAATGCAGAAAATGTGGCCTGGGATAGGAAACACTATTTCATTTAGAATAAGAATAAGATTTTAGATTCTGAGTCAAAGGTTTGACAAGTTTTTTTCTTTCTATCAAATAAATAACCAAAATTAACCAAGTTATATTTATATTACAAATAAATATTATCATCTCTGGGCTTTATACATAAGGGTGTTCTTCTTTAGTCAGTAACTCCTACACACTCTGCAGAATGCTAGGCTTATATACATAAATAATAACATAAATATATATATATATATACTTATTTAAGCCTCATCTAAATGTAAATTTTGTTATTATTACAAAATAAAGGAGGAAGAAAGTATAATTTGGAGAAAAATGGTTTAATTAAATTGTTACATAGTGAATAGATAATCTAAGATACAAACTTATTGGTCTCATCCTTGAATTTACTTTTCTTCCACTAAAATATTATGCTTTAGACATACTTATATTTTTCTTCTACAAATTTATTTTAAAATAAAACTGAATTTAAATAATGAAAATGCTACCTTTCCCACTGATGTTTTACATTAAATCTAGAAGGTAAGGCTTGAGTTATTTTATTGTATTGTATTTCTCAAATAAAAACGTTAACAACCTTATCATATAATTACAAATCATACCTATAAGTCCTCATTGATGGAACACAAAGGGAACATTTAAATTAATAACCCATGGTTAGTATTTGAAAGAGAAACTATTTAAGATTCAAGCTTGATGATAAAGCAGGCCTGTTTCAGCAAAAGTTCTAAGAGAAAATTATGAGCCCAAACTCCTAAGGAGATTATACTGCTATAGATTGGAGCATAAATGCTCCAGAAGACAGATGATAAATATCCTTTAAAGTCTGAGAATCTTTAAATGCAAGCTGGAAGAATAAGGCTGCATTGAATTTTTATGATATTCTATGGTTACTGGGTAAAAGAAGGCACAAAATCAATATTTTCACACAGTATCCAGTTATTATTGTAATTTCTTGTTAGAATTTGATAATTAAATAAATATCAGTGCTTTTTTTTTCTAAGCCATTTGGAAAAATTATTTTTAAAACACTATGTAGATATTGATTTAGATGAATAATATCATACACACAATCCTTTATAGTATGCCATTAGTTTTCCCAGTTTCAAGATTAATAGGAACTAAGATGCATACTAATTTGGAGATATTTGGTGGAATACATTTCGTTCCTCCTTTGAGATATGATTAATAATTATAATACGTAATGTCTAAACACTGTCTAACGAGCCTGAAAACACTAAGTTAAACAAACATATTAACTTTGTAGCAAGAGTTAGAATTAGTGCTCTGTGGAACCAAATATTCCCCATGACATATTCAATGTTAATGGGATTTAATGCCTGGGCTAAGAAGAAGACTTTCCTTTTTCTTTTTTGTTTCTTTCGACTGGGGCTACCAATGCACATTCAAATTTTTTTGTAGTTTAACAGAAACTATTGTATTCTGAGAAGGAAAATAGAACAATTTATGGTAGGGCATCTCTGGCCAAGGGCCGTTTTGACCTGAACTATGAGGGATGTTCAGAAAGAAAATAGGAAAGTGCAGGTTTTAGAGCCCCTTTAAGTCTTGGTCTAGGATTGTTTTCAGCCAAGTTTCATTCACAATCTTTTAAACAAAGTTTCCTTCTTGGAATGGTTTTGTCCTTTATTAATCTCAAAGAAATTTGTAAATAATTCTGTTTGGCATAAAGACAGCAGTCTAGCAGGATAATCACTTTTCATTTTCCTATCTCTACCTGCACAGGGAAAAACCATCTGGAGAAAGAACTGGATCACAGCCAGGATGATCTGCTGTTGCATTTAATTAGCCAGTTTTTATATGATGTGACTTGTGTTTGAATCCCTGATCAAAGTCACTGGCTGGGCTTCCCTGGTGGCGGAGTGGTTGAGAGTCTGCCTGCCGATGCAGGGGACGCGGGTTCGTGCCCTGGTCCGGGAAGATCCCACATGCCGCGGAGCGGCTGGGCCCCTGAGCCATGGCCGCTGAGCCTGCGCGTCCGGAGCCTGTGCTCCGCAACGGGAGAGGCCACAACAGTGAGAGGCCCACATACCGCAGGAAAAAAAAAAAAAGTCTCTGGCTTTTCGTTCTGAAGTGCCTTATAGTTTAACTACTGTTGAGATATATATGTTTATCTGTGTTCATCATTTAGTTGTTCTCTTCATTCAATAGAAAATAATAAATCCAGAGTACATTCAATTAAATACCAAACATATTCTATGCACACAGTATATTATAGAGTAAAAAATTAATAAATATTGTTCTGCCATTTGTCCCTTAAAATCTAGTGAAGACAGACATGCATATAGTCGACAATAATGCAAGGCAAAATAGGATTACTTGTATTTCTTGAATGTACCTTCTCCTTACTACTCTTGCTGTCACAATTATAGTAAATGTTTGTATCATTCCTTAATGAGAATATTGCAATAACATCCAAGTTGATCTCCTTGCCTGAATCCTTGCCCCTTCAAATTATCGGCAAGAATTATCTTTCTAAAATAGAACTACCATATGATCCAGCAATTCCACTCCTGGGTATATTTCTGGAAAAAACAAAAATGCTGATTCAAAAAGATACATGCACCTTAATGTTCATAGCAGCACTATTCACAATACCCAAGACATGGAAACAACCCAAGTGCCCATCAACAGATGAGTTGACTTAAGAAGATGTGACTATCTATCTATCTATAAATAAAATGGAATATTAGTCAGCCATAAAAAGAATGAAATATTGCCAGACAGAAAAAGGCAAATACTATATGATATCACTTATATGTGGACTCTAAAAAATAATACAAATTAACCTATATACAAAACAGAAGTAAGACTCACAGACATAGAAAACAAACTTATGGTTACCAAAAGGGAGAGGAAGGTGGGGAAGGACAAATTAGGTGTTTGGGATTAACAGATATAAACTACTGCATAAAATAGATAAGCAACAAGGATTTACTGTATTGCACAGGGAATTATACCCAATATCTTTTAATAACTTATAATGGAATATAATCTTCAAAACAAAACAAGTCACAGTGCTGTACACCCAAAGCTAACACAATATTGTAAATCAATTATACTTGGGTAAAAGATGCAAACCCCATCTTGCTTTTATTCTGATGCTAAAACTCCAGTGTCTCTCCATTGCTTTAGGATAATACCTGGCCTGGCAGGCGTGTCACAACCCTTTATAAATACCACCATCATCCTCCTACCCTATCACTTCTGTGAATGGATATGTTTTCCAGTCACTCCAAGCTACTTACCTTCCTCAGAAGTAGTCATAATTCACACACACACACACACACACACACACATATCCCTCTTTATGGACCACTCAGAGAGTTAATACACCTTTATTTAATAAAACAAATACCCTCATTTTGTCATGTCCTCCCAACAATCCATAGGGTTTTATACTCGAATCTCATCC
Organism: Aethalodelphis obliquidens; assembly: GCF_003676395.1. Lineage (NCBI taxonomy): Eukaryota > Metazoa > Chordata > Mammalia > Artiodactyla > Delphinidae > Aethalodelphis > Aethalodelphis obliquidens. The sequence continues at coordinate 751,303 of NW_020838009.1, forward strand.
TGCACCTGTCCCTTGAGCAGCTTTATGTGTAGGAATTCTATTTGGGGAGAAGTTAATTCATGAATCATCATACAGAGAATGCTGTCTCATTTGAAACTGAGCCCTCTTTCCCATGGACCAAATCAAAATTATGATAATGGAACACCTTGGTGTTCGTGGAAACTTTGTCTCTTAGGTGCTGAAATCATTTTATCTATTTCAGTACCTTGTTGAGTTTTACAACTATAAAAATGCAGAAAATGGAAACCACTTAAGTTTTTTACCCAGAAATATCTATGTGCTCATGATACTAACACATTTAAAAAATTCTAGTTTATTATAACGTAATAAATGCTGTAAAATCTCAGAGACTCTAGGAGGGATACATGGACTAAAGTGCAGTTTCGACCAGGCCCAGCGGGAAGAAATCTCTCTGAACAAAAACACTCACCCTTCCACGGTGATACACCTTTCCAACAGCTAAGGTGCTGACAGCAAACTAACTGTAAGCAAAATACAGAACAGATTTGGGAAGAGAGTAATTACAGCTGAGACCCTACTTGTAACGTACGCTGAGCTGAAACTTTTATATATCCTACTTTATTTAATCCAAGAGGGAATACAGAGCTAACACAAGATGGACATTACCCTGTTTTGTATTTAAAGAGGTTAGTTTATTCACGCAATGTCACAGGACTCAAATTCATGTCTTTCTGATTCTACATCATCAGCTTGTTACACTACACCAGCTTGCCATCAAAGCTGGCTTTGTAAACTTGTCACTTTTTAAACCTTTCATGGCACTTTATTCCGTCTCAGCTATCATTATCCACTTTATCATATTTTGTGTATTTTTACTTTTACTCATGTTGCTAATTTGGGATTTTCTCACCAGAAGAAAAACGTATTTATTTTGTTACTAAAACCTTAGGGCAAATTGGATTGTTAGTTCTTGTGGCCAATAGATAGAGAACATTAAAAAAAATATGTGGCTAATTTAGGGAATTTCCATTACTGTGGCACCTGTGGTAGAGACGCTTTCAGGCGTGGGTCCCTCCTAATGGCCCTGAAACCATACCCTTTATAACGAGGTGCATTCGTTATACATATAATCATTACCCAGTTGGCAGTACTGTGTGTAACACCCTATCTTCAGAATAACAACATAACCATCTGAACTAAAAGAAAATTAAATCAATAAGCATTTCACATGGAAAACAGGCAGTTCAGCGCTTAATTTGAATGTGTGAAGCACTCAACCCAGAGGGAAAATGTTAAGTACGTTTTTAAAAAGCAGTCACAGTGTCATCAGAAGAACAGGCAATTCCATGCTACTAAGTGCAATCGAATCAGACTCGAGAACACGTATCAGTACAACCCCAGACTGGAAGCCAGTTTATTAGACACTCCAGGCATGTCTCCACTCAAATGCCAAGTGGGTACGGTTGTGCCTCTTTTACTGTTCCCAGAATCTTTCATTTCTGAGGACCACAGCGTGTCTTTTGGATTTGCAGAGGGATGTTCTCTGCCTGTGGGTGGGCTTAGTCCATCTGACTGTCCGTGACCCCTGCAAGCCGCCCCCCCC